>NC_056731.1:74430297-74592797 GCF_019279795.1 Protopterus annectens
GTGAATTTTCATTGTAGGAAAGTACACCAATATGTGTATATATATATATATATATATATATATATATATATATATATATATATATATATATATATACACAGCTACTATAAGGTTTGCATTAGAAGCACAGAGGTGGGAGTAAGCAGTGTCACAAAATAATGCATGTAGATGGGAGATGCTGATGAAACTATTCAGGTATTGTTAAAGACTGGTTGTTTGGTATAGGCTTCTGTAAGAAGATAAACAGTTTGACAATATGGCAAACTGAAGATAACAGTAGCATTTTCCTGGAGATCTACAGGAGCAGATCCATTCATTTTATAGGTGCAGTTTTAGTTGTGTTTTAAATGAGTTTATATTCTGAATGGAGTTCAGTGGTAGTGGGATGTGGTTCCATAGTTTAGCTATACTATTTGTATATAGATAATCACCTGCAATATTAGATGATTCAGTTATAGTACTTAATTATTTTTCTCTGGAGAATAAAATTATATTGGGAGAGTAATGCTGTGCAAAACTATTAGGGGATGGACACTTTTCTGGCATATACAGAAATCTGTGTATTGTAGTTAGCTGAGAAAGAGCTGGATGATATGATCATTCTAACTAGTTTAATTCTCCAAGGGGTAGGCAGTGGTGTGTTCTGTTGTTACAGTTTACTGCATATTTGTCTATTTTATTATAATATTGCTCAGGTTTGGTCAATTTTTGAGACTTGAAGTTTAATGAAAATTGGGAGGACATAGAAGAGAGAAGGCAATAAGAAAGTAGAGGCTATATGTCTTCTGGCCATGTCAGTGAGGAAGTATTTTACTTTATATAATGTACCTAGTTGTTAATGAGGTTTTTAAGCACATGTAATATATGATGGTCAAATGTCAACTGGTCATCTATGATGATTGCCAGTAATGTTTTGTGGTTTACATGTTTTATCATAGTGTTGTTGGCAGAGATAATATTGTATAGTGCTGTTTTGGTAGAGATGTGTTTTGGGGTGAAAAGCAGTAATTTAGTCTTTTACAGGGTTTAGAAGTAGTTGTGAATTTTTATTAAATAAAGGCTTTGATTGCAATGATGACATGCTTCTGATGTACTTTTGTAGGAAGGAGTCATACATAATATACCATGCCCTCATAGCTATGTAAGTATATTGAAAATGGATGCTAATTACTATCTTCTACATATTAATTTTCCTTTTATTTTCTCATGTTTAGGTTGAACACCATGCTATATTCCACCCCAACAAAGTTATGTCTGTGTTATAAATCACTGTAACTGGTGTCCCTCTTTGTATTGTACAACTCTTGTACTTGGGAGTCTATAACATCTATAACATCTTAGCATGAATGGTTTAGCATATTGAAAATCAGCACCTAGAACTCTAGGTGTTAGAGTAGGTTATTATTATGAGCAATAAAAAAGAGACACATTTCAAGCACTGATGCTGCTTTCCTCACATGAAAGCTATGGATTCAACGTATAATTGATTTATTCTTTCTCCACATCATTCTAACATAATCAACTTTGTTATGGAAATATTCGGCATGAAAAAGTAAATCAGGGTATGCATTTCAATTACAGAAGCTGTACCGGCCTACAAGAAAAAAACTGCAAAAAATATACTGTCCCATTAAAGTTGATTGTGAACCCTAGTGCAATACACAAATGTACCATATCCAAGTAATATATGTTCCAATACTCTACAATCTTGAATGCATTAAACAATTGGACATTTTTAAGGTGGCATGGGATAGCAGACCAGAACATCTTCCCAACCTCAGACTGCCTATTTCCCCTGCCTGTTGGACATTCTATCCTTCTTAACCAATTATTTATATTCCATCATCCCTCTTAAGAATTTATTTTTGTTTGTGCCATGACTTCTTGAGTCATTTCACTGCGCTATGACTGCATTTTCTCATTATTAAGGCTATTTCAATTATTCACCACTCTTTCTGTGAATAATAATTACTTTAGTTGTTTTGTAAAAAAATGTGCTAGTATAAACAAATGTAGAAAAAAAGCATACAATGTAAAATTACTTGAAACAAACAAAAATATATTAGTGAGTTTAAAACTCCTTAAATATGCTAAAATGTTGAGATTTCTGTTTCAATAATCTGTAATGCAATGACAAGAAATGATCATATTTGATGCCAAGTTTTTATATACCATGTGATTGTTTAAAACATGTGGAATAAAATATTATAATAAGTCATGATATCATTTGAATGCCAAGGAGTCATTACTAAAATACAAATAATCCTCAAACGACAAAATAGTACTTTTCTTATGCAAATCAATTAAAGAATGGAAACAGAAGAACTGGAAAAGTAATAGAGTATTGCATGAAAACATTTCCTGGGGTTTTCATAAATCAATAAATCATAAATCAATACAGTGAATAAAGTGAGAGTGAAAATGAAATTAACAAAAAAAAAAAAAAAAACAAGCAAAAAAGACTGAGATGCTGACATGGTTCTAATATGTCCAGTCAAGCTAAAATTAGGTGAAACTTCATCCAGATGAAATCAACTGGTTGAAGTTTTAACTTCATGCTACAAGTACAGAAATAAAGGATTTTTTGTTGCACAGGGAACAAGGATGGATTCCATACATTTGGTCGAATTACACTTAGTCGAAAATGATGCCAGGCATTGCACTTCACTGAAAGCTCAGTTGACTGAAAGCTCACTTGGTCGAAGTTCATTTGGTCGAAAATGGAATATAGCCCCTGCCCCACTGCAGTGCAACCCTGGAGTGAGAATATTAAATAAGGGGGGTGTGGGGGGCACAGCCCCCACAATGTGGGGTGTGGGGGGGTGTAGCCCACCACATAATTTTAATGTATTCACTATTATAAGAAGGCATATCCATTAGAAATGCATTGATATATACATCTTTAGTAAAAATTATTGGCATAATGTGGAGGGCTACACCCCCACACCCCCCCTTATTTAATATTCTCACTCCAGGGTTGCACTGCAGTGAGGCAGGGGCTATATTCCATTTTCGACCAAATGAACTTCGACTAAGTGAGCTTTCAGTCAAGTGAGCTTTCAGTGAAGTGAAATGCCGGGAATCATTTTCGACTAAATGTAATTCGACCAAATGTATGCAATCCATGTATATATATATATATATATATATATATATATATATATATATATATATATATATATATATATATATTTATTTATATGTATATATATATATATATATATATATATTTATATGTATATATATATATATATATATATATATATATATATATAGATAGATATAGATATATATATATATATATATATATATCTATATATATATATATATATATATATATATATATATATATATATATGGGTTCACTGAAATAAGTCGAGTCTATTACTGGTCGATATCTGTTAGTTAATGAAATATGGTCAACTACGTAGATAGTAGATAGCTGTGTGAGATCACACATTTCCCAGGGAAGGGAAATATGTCCTTTCCCTGAGATTTTGTGGTCTCCAAGTTAGTTCATATAATTAGCAGGAGGTTTTGGTGGCACATATTTAATTTAATTTAATTTTTTTAATTTAATTTTTACATGGGCGAAGATTGTTGCTCAGTACATGCATAGTAGAGTGATGACATTTGCAAAGTTGACTTTTTGTGGTTTACTTCATAAACATTGATCTTTGACTATTTTGTTTATTTCCGTACACCTATAAAGATATATATATATATATATATATATATATATATATATATATATATATATATATATATATAGGGATTTACTACTGAATCCCAAAATAACACAATCCCGAAGACCTAAATACCAAGGCTATAAGCCCAAAACCCAGATTACCGAAATATTAAAACCATGAAATTCAAAATCACGAAAGTACTACATACATACAGCACACACACAAACATACACACAGCCTCCCCCCATAACCAAACAAACCACCCTGCACTAAAGATAAGCAGGCTTGCCCCCCTGCAAAAATGTAAATTTAATGTTTTTTTTTTTAAACACACTTTAAGGAAAGCACTTTTTTGGTGAAAGCATTTTCGTTAAAGTGTGTTTGGTGATTGTGGATTCGGTCTATTGAACTTTCGTTCAGTAGTCCTAGATCTATATAAATATATATATATATATATATATATATATATATATATATATATATCACTATTTCTAAAGTCGTATAATGTGAGAAAAATAAAAAGCCCAAAAAAGCTGAGTCACTGTCAATACAAATGTAGAAACAATGCTGGTAGAGATTACCTATGAAAAACAGTGACCACTGAGTTACAGATCAAGGAAGTGTGGTTTCCTTGTTGAAACTCGGGCACTTTGCATTTTGCCAAGATTAGGGAAGAAAAGTACATTGCAGTCTTCTGACTTGAACTGGTAAAGCATGTTGACACTGCACAATGAAGAAAATTGTGGGCTAGCACAGATGGCCTCTGGCTGACGAAGTCCGCAGATGACTGCAAACTAGGTGCCATAGTCGAGTCCCCAAATGACGTGGACATCCTACAGAAGAGCCTCACTGAGGCAGATGCCTAGTGTCAGAGCCATGGCCTCAAGCTAAATGCCAAAAAGTGCATTGTCATCCCCTTTGGTAAAAACTCTGTACCCATAAACTACCACATAGGCGGCAGTCCTCTTAACACCGAAGGTGTGATAAGAGACCTTGAGAATCAGGTGAACAGTAGTCTCTCCTTTGATAATCACATCACCACAATACTCACAAAATCCTTCTACATGGCACACCTCATCACAAAAGGGTTCTCATCCAGGAAAAAAGAGGTCATTGTTCCCCTCTACTCTGCACTTATTAGACCCATTATTGAGTACAACGCCCCTTTTGGAATGTATCTAACAAGGCATCTGCAACAGCTGGAAAGGCCAAGCACCTCACCAAGAGGATTACCGGTCTCAAACAGTTGCCTATGCTGACCATCACAAAAAACTCCAGCTTACTCTGTAAACATATTGCCTACTCCAAGGTGATCTCTGCCTAACATACAAAGCTATGTCAAACCCAGAGCTGTTGGACATGCTACACCTAAATAAATCCCAATCCCTCTGGGATACACAGTCTAGGGATCTAAACCTTGACACCACAATACATAGAACCTGCTGGAGGGATATATTCCTGTCCCAGAGACTTCCCATACTCTGGAACAAGCTACCTATCTATGTCAAGCAAAGTTCATCATTAGCACTCTTTAAGAAAAATCTTGATGAATGGATGGGAATTAGGAAATTCACCCCAGGGATCACTTATGTGGCCCTGCTCAACAGGGGGACAGGAAAATAATTATCTTGGGTGGCAAAAGCCAGGGAACCTTGCTGGCTAGGCTTACATAGTCCTTAGGGCCGATAGCCTTGTACCTACCTATGAACCTATGAACCTATGAACCAATGTCAGTTTACTAATAGAAGAACTCTGTGAAGTCTAAATAATTATTCATTGAAGGAACTTAATTAAATTACATAATTTGTCAGTTATGGTAATGTTTCCAGGTGGGCCAGAAAAGCAATAATATCCTTTGAGAGTTTAACATCTTGTCATTCAACATCATCCAGCTCTGATCAGCATCAAAATTTGACTACATTTTCTCCTGGTCATAATTACTCCTAAGACTAACTGGACTAAGCAGTTTAAGCTAGCTTTTCTTACGTTATGGTTACATATACACAAACACAAGTGTGAATGCCAATAATTCTTACACTATAGTACTCCAAATATTTGGAGCAATTAATAGGACAATATAACAAACAATGTTCATGTGTGCTATGGACATGAATTGCACCACTGACAAGAATCAAAATTGCATCCAGTCCACTATGTGGTTAACACACACATAGACTGAGAGAGAAAACATATTTTATCTAAACATCATAGTGATTTGTTTTTTTTTTTTTTTTTTTTTTTTGCAGAACCTCATATATATGTAACTACTTGCATATGGTAATGGTATATGGCACACTACAATGGACAGTTTAGGATGACAACTCTCCATTTTGAGAACCTGACACAGCATATGTGGAATAGTATGCATCAGTACCACCAAATGTGCCCACGGCAAAAAACAGAATGGAAGCTTTGCTATCTACATTAAACTGTTTCCAAAGAAAGCTGCACAAATATAAACAGCATCACAATGTGCTAGTTGTACCTTTCATGCAAAAGTGCTCCTCTTCAGCAGCACATGCCAGTGGCACCATAGTCATGTACATGTACAACATATAACTTAAGAGTGATACCATCCAGAGGATGTGATATAATAGATACTGGATATACCTTGGAATAAGAGAACTACAACATCTACTTTGTAAAGGTAATAATCCCTTTTATGTGCATGTCTCAGAATATTACAGACATGCATGGTTTATTGGCCATCATATTTAGTTTTCCACTGTCATAGTTCACTAATGGGTCTCGTTAGCATGCAATATTCCAGAATCTTATTCTCTGTTAAATATGCAGCTTCCCAGAGGCTAATAGCACACAGTACTAATATTCACAAACACTCACTGATCTAATTGTATGTTCCAACGTCTGCAGGGCAAGACAGCTACGTAGGTGTAAAGGGGTGAAGTGATGATAATGATCCAGGCCTGAGTTCACTATATAGCCTAGGCAGTTGTGGAAGCTGGTGCAGGAAAGACATTATAAAGTGATGCTTTCTGTCCTCTATTTGAGAGGAGGGATAATGACAATGTACTAGAATGAGATAGGTGGTCCATGTGGCCATGAACCTTGGTCAAGACTGGAGCCATGACCGGCAGTTGAACTAGATGAATTGGCAGGCTATGAGGGGATATTTCCACTTTAGACGAGTAATGGGAACACATCTAATGAGAGCCCCATGCCTAATTACCTACAATTACCTCCTGAATGATGCCAGCACATAGGGTTAGGGCCTTTTAACAATGTTTCAAGTAATCTTATAAAAGCATGAATGACAGGCCCTTGCTCTTTCTCCTGCTTTTAGCTGGTGACCCTAACACAGAAGGGCTAAGCACCTGAGTGATGCTGAATAACTGTGCTACAAGGTGAGCTTATGGGATGCATGCATACAGAAAAGTCAGTTCAACCCATGTAACATCCATTGATTTGCAAAAAATAAAAAACTGACAGTGTATCATGCACTGGCACATGAAGAGAATGGTATCATAACTGATTAACTCTGTCTCTAACCAGGCTGTTTAATCTATCTCTTAGCATGAAACACAGACAGCATAATTTATTTGGGCTCCTAATAGTGTCTGGACACTTATGCAGCCATTTAATGTTAAAATAAAAAGAATCAGTAAGCATTCCAGGCAATAGAAAGTTACCATTACTCACTCACAAAAGAATACAACACGGGAAGCAGCTGATAATGGTGGCAGACAGTGATAACATATCAGAGGATGAAAACATTAATGCAGGCCACAACTGCAGAACTCACTGAGATAAAGGCAGCTTTTAGTAAACATGGAAACACCTTAATACAAATGCAGGACAAAATCCAGCATCAGAACAGTGAACTGGAAGAACAAAAAAGGATTATGGCTAACCACTTCCAAGGCCTACAAGAATTACAGGTATGGACATAGAAGGTCGTTACCAAGTTAGATGATTTTGAGAACAGTACTACAAGAAATAATCTCCAAATTATAGGACTACCAGAAAAGGTGGAGGGAATGGATCCAATGTTATTCATTAAAAGGGAGATACATTTTTTTTTAAATATAGACAGGCCCTTAGTAATAGAGACACACAAAACTAATAGCAAAGTAGGAATATCCCGAGCCATTTCATTGTTAGGCTTCTGAAGTACATTGATAGGGAAGCAGTACTGAGGAGAGCTAGGGAGCTATGATCCAATACAAAGAATATGGGTCATGAAGTGAGAATTGTCCCAGATTACAGAAATGTCTTACTTCAGAGGAGGAAAGCTTTTATCCTCCTAATCAGGAAAGCTGGGTAGCTTGGCTAAAATGTACAGTTAAGATATCCAGCAGTGCTTCATCTATGTTATAACTGGAAAAAATATGCTTTCTATAGCACAGGGGAAGCAGAATCACATTTACAATCAGGAGTGGTAAATGCACAGACTTCTTACGCAACAACAGTGAAAGGCCTGAGAGGGACAGCACAGAGAAGATGGAATAGGCCAGTTACGTTCCCTCCAATCAAGTCTTCAGCGGACAAGAAAGGAAAGGACAAGGGACAGTGCAAGGAAAAGCTGTACATAGGGCTGAGATACAGAGGCAGCCTCTCCCTTTTAGTGACAAGGCATACAACTCCAATAGATAAAGCATGTTGGCATCCCTGAGTGAGTCAGAGGAGGAAGGCAAGACGGATTCTCTAATACCCATAATCAGTATGCAAGATGTACTTCAAACAGAAGATGACACAGGAGCAGGGAAAGGAAATGAGAGCATCACAAATGCTACACCTGCTCATTTTCTGGAAAAGTGACTGTAAGAGGGGGCATTTACCTGTTTTTGACTTACTGATGAATGTTTCAGTATTTTAACTGTGTTGGATGCATGATACCTAATAAGGGCTATTGATTAACATCTTACCATTAATGTGCGTTGAATATTTCACTCATTTTTTTCTTCTTCTTCTGGCATTATCTAAATCAAGAATTGTGGGTCTAATGATGGGACATGTAAAATTTATGTAAATAAACAGCTAAATATGGCTGTGATATGGGGGTAAAAATGTAACACTTTGCTGTTCTGTTCTATGTTTTAACTACAGTGAAAGTTGTCTACAAGAGATATGTACCACTACAATGTACATGTAGGTATATGGTTAGATAATGATATGTAGCCACGTAATGAGCATTTTTTTAATTTTATGCAGATGCTTTGTATTGAACACAGTGTAGTTGAATTATAATCTACCAGTGAATGTGAAAGTGAAAGGGAGGAACAGACAGAAGGCTATGCAGGAAATGTGTTAAGGAGATTCTAGGCAAGTAGTTTTAGAAGGAATGTTTGAAAATTAATGTCTTCTCTAGAGAATACTGTTATAATAAGGATGTGCTAATTATTACCTTGGTGCAAAAGAACACTGCAACATTGCCTGGAAAAGGAGGGGGATACACTTTTTTCTGATTTAGGTGCAGTTTCTTTTAAGTACTTGCCTGCTCCGATCCATAAGTGGTTAGCAGATTTACAGTGGTTATATTAAGGCATTCAACTTCAAAATAAATAAATAAAACTACAATTGTCAATTTAGGGGAGAGGGAAAATAGGAAAAAAAATCAGTTAATTGAATGTCCTTCATGGAATATTAAGGGCCTTGCAACATGTCTGAAACTCAAGACCATCTTAACTGAATTAAGAAACAAGATTTAGAAGGCAGTTCTGTTACAAGAAACAAAAATTATGGAGAAAGATGCTGTATTATTTTTGAAAAGATCGAAGAGTTGGGGGTGTCTATAGCTGTGCAAGAATAAGTAATTGAGGGGTGATCAAGTTAGCTTGGATGGGTGAAAGAGAAGTGTGTGAAAGACAAAGAAGATGGTTGAGTAAGATATAATAACCACAAAGCAAGGATTACCTCAATCCTCACCACTAGCACCAGTGAGGGACATACATTGGGAGGATGACAAGTTACACACACAGTATTTCCAGATGAGCTCACTGCATCAAGTGCAATTTCCCTTAAGAGCACACAAAGACCACAGTCAGTCTGAGGCTGGTTTCCCCCTCTTTATCCAGATCCCCAATAAGACTCCCCACTGGCATAGCTATAAAGTTGAATAATTTTCCAGGGTTCCAAGCCAAGTCCTCTAACACTCTCTCTTTCCAGCCAGTGCTTCACACCCCTGCCCAAGAAGCTGGCATGCACACTCTTGGAGATTTGTTTTACACTCACACACACACACACACACACACACACACACACACACACACACACACACACACACACACACACACCTGGGGAAGGCTGGCACATGTTTACTAGCTATGCCCTCTTCTGCCCAGACTATAAGGTAGTTATCACTGCCACCAGAACCCCTTATCAGCTACTTTAAGGCTCATAAAGGGTGTCCAATCTTACTGTGTGATGCTACTATTAATACAAATGGTAGTTTCTCCAAAAGCAAGGCTATTAGGAGTGCCCCAGTGTCACCAAATAAATATGCAAGTACTCTTAGAACCCTTAAATAGCCCTACAAAGATCAGCCACAATGAAAGGTTTAAATATATTTAATAATCAATAATAAGAGAACAAGAAAATACTCAATATATAATTACAGTGACATTGGAGTACAAAATCACAGAAAGTATTTGAAACAACATTGCAGGACAGTCTCGAATAAATAAAGGAAAACGTCTAAATTAAGCTTTGCTATATTCCTCACTATATCTAAGAATTACTATGGCCTAGTTAACTTACTTAAGAGCAAGGCAGATGTGGTGAGTGGATCTTGATGTTGTTAGGTCCAAGAAAGAATACGGAATGCTCTCTCTCTCTCTCTCAGCAACTTTTTAAATTAATATCTCAAATATTACTGCTGGGATAACTTGCATTATGACATAATTTCTTGTCATCTGACTCTATCCCAGGTAAAACCTCTACTGCTGGAATCTGGTGGTATTTAGCTTTTCAGATCTTTGATAGATGCTGGAAGTTATAAAAACACTTCCAAAATAATACAAAAAGTTCCCTAGTTTTAGACATTGTGTTTCCTTGCTGCCATAAAGTAATTTAATTTCAGCTATTTTTCTGAAATTTACTAAAGTGAGGTTAACCTCCTGTATCACAGTTTCCACTATTAGAATATACACATTTACATAGTTACAATAGTGCATTTTTCCAGTAGGACACACTGTGGATCCATGTTTTAAGCTCAGTACTTTATAAAATATATTTTCAACATATACGTCTGTACAAACCTAGTTTGATATATACACGGCATATAGTTCTAATACATTTCTAACACAAGCATCTTACATAAAGCATGTTGACATTCACAAATGACACATGACCATTTATAAAATTCCAGACAGCTGCTCTGGCAGTATTTCCCTTTGTCACACTTCTATATAAATCATGTTGATATTCACAAATGACATAATAATTATTTACAAAACTCCAGATAGCTGGGCTGGCAGTACCTCTTTTCGTCAAAGCTGGCTTGCAAGTTTTAAAAGTAGAGTAAGTAAGTACTGCTTTATTGGATCATTGAATGGTTCAACAAACTCTAGATAGTTATAGTTAGGTTAAAGAAAGAGTGGGAGTGGTGTATGATCATTTGCTCTTAAAAAAAGACTACTGGAAAGCTTAGGAAATGTATCAGGGAATTCTAGGGATTATTAGGGTAGTGGGGGTCATTCTTCCTGTTCATTAGGAATTCTTTAAGTTGATAATTCATGGTTGGGCAAGATATATAAGATGGAAAGAAAAACAGGTTAAGGAATGTCTGTTTAAGGATAAATAGAGGGAATTAGATAGAAAAGAGAACAAATGTAAACGTGAGGGATGCCAGGATAGATTTTTTTTTATTAATGCAAGTTATGGAACTAAGAAAAGAAATTAGAAATATACTCTTCCTGACGGTATATAATAAATGGTTCAAGCATTGTGATCTGAAGAAGGTAACATCACAGCACACACAGTAGAACTCAAGCACTGGCTATGGAGTATTTTACATGGAACAGTTGATAAAAAGAACAGGGAAGAAGATGGACAAGTGGAGGCTTTTTCACTAAAAAAAGGCTAAAAACACTGTATTAAGGAGAGAGTCATGCTTGGAAAAGACATCATGAAACTGGAGAATAGACAAACATTGAACGGATTTAAGCTGGGCAAAGCCCCAGGTCCTGACAGTATAATTACTGAATTCTATAAGAGTGGTATAGATGAATTAGCCAGATGGCTTAGTCAGTTATATAAGGAGATGGAATACAAAGAGGCCTTACAGAAGAAATGCTCAGAGCTAAGGTTGTCTTTTTTTTTATAAAACAGGTAAACCAAACAGATCATATACCCATCTCTGTTTTGAACCTATAAGTAAAGATCTTTGTCAAAATCCTAGCAAACAGATTAGGAAAAGGTTATAAACAAAATTATCTCTGAAGAGCAGCACAGGTTTTATTAAAGGTAGCGAAGGTGACTGATTTAATTAGGTTATGGCTTAATATTTGGACAAATGCCAAGCCAATGGATATTCCTATAGCAGTTCTGCGTGTTGATTTTTAAAAGGCATTTGACTTCATAAAATTAGATTTTTTTGTGGAATGCACTTAAGGTTTTTTAGTTCACTGAGAATTATATTAAAATATGTCAACTTTTGTATAATGTGCCAAGTGCTTATTATATATAAACTAGCTGGGTGAGGTCCGATTTTGTTTATCTTGAACAAGGCACCTCCCAATGTTGCCCGCTGTCAAAAAGACCCTTTGCAGTAGAGGTAGAATTGTTAACACAGTGCTGTAAGCAACATTCAAGGCATCTAGGTATAAGGGTTCCAGGAATAGGAATTTTCAAATCGATGTGGTTTGCAGAACATGCTGTATTGCAGATTTCTAAGGCTAAAGAAAACATTATGAAAGTATTATAAATTTTAATGAAGTTTGCAGTGATTCCAGTGTTTCTAGTAAATACAAATAAAACAGTTTTATTCCCTTTAAATAATGTAGGGGCTTTGGAATACCAAAAGAAACAAAGCCAACAATTTCAGAGAGCAGATGAAGTGAAATGTTTTTGTATTTACATTAATAGAAATGTGTGATCTTGACAGGAATGCCAAAATAATGTTAAATGATATAAAAGAAAAAGACTTATTGTTGGGCAAAGATGCATTTATCCTTTTAAGTAAAGTATGAATAATTAAAATGTGCTTATTACCAAAGAATTTAATTTTTAAACAGACACCTACAGCTGATCACTCAGTCTAAATACCTCTAGAAATTTCAAAGCCTCATGAGGAGTTTTTTTTAATGGGATGCTAAAACACCAAGAATTAGAAGAATCAGTAGGACAAAATATATATGTTCAGGCTAGTACAGGAGTGCTTGATATACCAGATCTGGAAACCTATTTTACAGCAGCAGTATATTAGCAGCAAGATAAACATAGGGGAGATTAAAAAAACTTTATGGTATCCTTTGGAGGCATGGATTATATTTTATCTGAAAAACAACACACAAAAATATGAAGATACCAGAACATGGGACCTGGGTGGTTTGAAGAATTGCTTAGAACATAAGTGGGTACAGAAGGTTCTGAGAATTAATCAATGGGAAGTAGGAAAGCAGATATGAAGTAATATGCAGTGTTAGTTAGGAAAGATGGTAATTTACTGAACAGAACGGACAAATAAGGGATCTTATCATATAAAATATTTGTTAAATAGGGATACAAGGGATTTCTTATCCTATTAGGAGCTGGTCTGAAAGACAGATGTTAATGTTCTTTGCTTGCAATACTTTCAGTTAAGAGCAGCAAGTATTAAGTCTTGGCTTATAGGAGATATGAAGACTAAAGCATGTGACATCAAATATTATGGAAATGCTCTAACTATGACACCCTCAATTAAAACATTTTATAACCAATCCATATGGTGTATCACTCCATAAATATGTGGTTAAAAAGTGTTATACACAAATGAGAGATGATATGGAAAACGAGATAGTTAACCTAAAAGAGAAATTGAAAAAAGAGATAGTGAGCAAGATTGATGAAGAGACTTGGAACAAGATAATAAGAAGTGCCACAGATACTAAGGTACCCATCATTGCATCCTCTGTCCAGTTTAAGATGATTTATAGATGGCATGTATCACTGGTCCAATTGGATGAAAGAGGATGGACACTAGGTAATAACTGCTGCAGATTTATGGGAAAAATTGGCAAGATATTTCCACATAGTAAAGAACTGTATGGTGATCAAAGAGAATTGGAGGCAGACACTTGATGAATGGCCACTAGGATATAGTTGACAAAAGAAAGTAGCATAGTTTTTAGTTGTTTAGTTTTCAAATGGGAGGTGTGGGAGGTTAGATGGCACTATGAGGACATGAATATTGCATGTTGCAGTTGTGCTCCTTTCAGTGATATTTAAACACTGGAAATCTACACTTGACAGTTCGAAGAAGGAATTGGTAGTTTTCTTGAATAAGTTTTCTGTCTTGTTTTACAAATGCAGATTCACTCCAGTTTGAGGAATATGGTTGCAATTTTATGAGATAGTTATTTGTACAAAAGGGGAGGGGGGATTAAATGGAACGGGGGATTAATATATGGGATAGTATATTTTCTGTCAATGTTTGTCTTTTATTATTATCTTTTAAAAGCAAAAGTGATACACAGGAAATAGTAACTATTTATTTGTTGTACTTATATATGCACGTTTGTTTCTTTGTTTCTTCATGTTTCTTTAATAAAGGTTATATGATGCATGAAAAAGACAGTCTTGCAGAGGAATTTGCATAAGATGTGGGACATACTACTAGACTCTGCTGGTCTGTCTACAATATTACTGGCAGTTAGAGTATCATGCATTATAGACAAGCCTGGATTCACATAGAGATGATATCTATTAATACATAGCAGTCTGAGCAGTACAAGCACATGTATGTACAGTATGTACAGTATAGAGCATTGCACTATGTAATACATGCTTGCATTTCCTCCTGAAGACCAGTATCAGTAGCTATATTACCCATTATCACATACTACTGTGATAGGATTTGTCATGATGGTAAAATGAAGTTAAATGAGTGTGGAACATGAAAGTAGCATTCACAATTATCATTAACATATTACCCATATACCCGTGAGTACTTGTTGCATACATGCAGAAGAGTGTATAATTACCTAAGTATAGACATGCTATACAATGTAATAGTAACAGTGGCAATCCACAGGTAGTATAAAATATGTTCAACATGTATCATGTTTAACAGTAAGTGTAGCAACCACATGTGCTAGGAATACTATAGCATTATAATATGCCATAGCACTCAGGTGTCCCTGTTTTTACTCAAATTTTAGTTTGTCTCTCTTAATCCTTACTATAACTGGTGACTTTTGGAGAAAAGTGGTAGATTACACTTAACAAATAATAAAATAGAGTTATAGACTTCTTTTACTTAAAAAAATAAATGTATATTATTATACATTCTCTTGTTCTGTCAATGTCAAGTTAGCAGTACTAATATTTGAAAAGTGTCCCTGAATGACCTTGATTATTTCTGGATTTTTCCCTGATTCTACTAAGATTTTGCCCCTGATTAGTTGAGAGCTATGGTCTTTCCATACCTTTGTTTATGGGTTAGAGGTTTGTTTAGCTAGTCAAGGTACAAATCCATTAGCACTGGATGTTTAAGAGCTTTGGGCTACCATATTATGTTGTTAGTATCAGTGATGTGCTATTTATTGGAGAAACATCTGAGTTCTCATTCTGTATATTACTAGGATCCATTTTGCCTGTTTAACTTAAGTTGTTTTGGCAGGCAGTCCAAAGGCTTTGTAATTCATATATTTGCTTGGACCTCTTATATCAAGGTGCAATAGAAATGTGTTCAGCTATAGTTTACTCGTTATCCATGACCTATTGTCAGATTCATGCACTATACATTATCTGTTAATGTAATTGTATCTTAAAGTAT
The DNA here is from genome assembly GCF_019279795.1 of Protopterus annectens. Classification (NCBI taxonomy): domain Eukaryota; kingdom Metazoa; phylum Chordata; order Ceratodontiformes; family Protopteridae; genus Protopterus; species Protopterus annectens. The sequence continues at coordinate 74,445,922 of NC_056731.1, forward strand.
GTTAAGGGTATAGCTTAATGCCACTATATTACAGTATTGAGTATTATGTACACAATGTAAAAGCATGCAATGTCACCAACATAACTGAAATGAATATTGCATGTAGCCAAAATATAATTTTAAGATTAACTAAAACATGTATTTCTTATTATTACTTTAAAAGTATACAAGTAAGATGTCTGACATATGTACATCATTGCCATCAGTGTTTTCAATCTGTGCAAGAAGCTGACATGCAATAGAAGTGGAGCAACAAACAGCAGGTTAATATTGGCTACTACCTTGCAAAACATTAAGAAAAAAATACAGCAATTGTATTACAACCCCAACCAAAGTAAGATGAACAACACCCACAGTGGTGGCATAGGTTTTTTGAATATGCATTTTACATGCAATGACTAAACTGCATATCTGGATAGTATGTGTAATATATACCATAGTTATATATCTCAGAGCTGGGGGTATATAGTACTGACTTAAATAACTAATATTATAAGAACTTTATTATAGCTATGTAACAAAGACTTCTAGGTAATATACAAATTAATGGTAGTGACATCATTTAGCTATGTGCCAATAGATGACTGATTATTATCTCAGACTCACATGTGTATCCTTTATGTACTTACCTGATTTATCCTCACATGTCACTAGCACATCTTATTACAACTACTTCTTATAAACAACATTGCAAAATTAATCAGAATCAGAGTAACATAAATACATTACATATCTTCAGCAGTGGTACCCTAGGAGAAACTGCAAGCATCAAACAGCAGCAAGAGAAATCTAACAACACTCCCTTAGAATGCATTCAGAGCTACAATTCACATGCATATTACATATGCACTCTTGTTGTTACATTGTCTTGTTAATTACTTCCAAAACATTACACTGTTCTTTAATTACTCCAAATCCCACCCCAAGTTATAGTCATTTATATCAAAGGCATTGAACACATTGACATTAAAGTCAAAGCTAATTTTTTACTGGTCAAAGCCTTGTAAATCAGCAGAGGAAATGAAATAAATTGCTAAGCATACCAAAACCAGGTATGATACGCTTCCTGTTCCTAGACAAAATATGCCTTTCCTCTAAAACAAAACAACGTTGAATATGGATGAATGACTCAAATATCTTAGAGTGAGAAGTAAAGATAATAACTCTTAACTTTCTCTTTCTTCACTTCACTTGAGACTGGGAATGTTCAAGCAATTGTTCTAACAAGAAGGAAAGTGTTAGTGCAAAGTAGAGCCATTAAAATTATTCAATACTGGACTCATTAAACTAATGAGACTCTTGGTGATTAATTGTCACATCATGGAAAGACTTATCATGGAAATAATTAATCAGGACATGGGAACCTCTAAACATTGGACCCATCTCAGTTTGGAATTGTCAAGGGCAGGTTATGCTTACTCAGCCTGGTGGATTTGTTTGAAAAGCTATCCAAAGCAATGGATAAAGGCAAAATGATACACGATATATTTCAGGCTGGCCAAAGCTTTTGACACAATTCCTCACTCAGGCATTTTAGAAAATCTAAATAAACTGGGAATAAACCCCTATGTCATCCACCAACTGGCTCACAGCTGGGATGTAAGAAATCAGACTAGAAGGAGTTACCTCCACAAAGGGACTAGTCACCAGTTGAGTCGTCCCAGTGCTGGGCCCCCTGTTGTTTGCCCTTTACTTTTCTGAAGTAAAAGTCAGTACCAAAGGGCTATGGCTGACTAAATTTGCAGATGACTACAAACTAGCAGCGGTTGTTGTATCCCCAAATGACTAAGCCATCCTACAGGAAGGTTTGTCCAAAATAAATAAATCGTGCCAAAATCATGGACAGAAACTAAATGCCAAAAAATGCATTATTGTATCCTTTGGGAAGTCATCTACCCAGGGAACTACCACAGTGACAATATAGTCCTTAACAGTTAATCCAATTGTTCAGGATTGAGGAACATATGTGAAGAGTGACTTTACTTTTGACAAACCTTTGTTCACTGTTGTAAGAAAGTCATGTTATATTGCACAGCTAATAAACAAAGGGGTTGTGTCTAGATCTAGGGATGCCATTGTCCCCCCTTTACTCAACCCTCATTAGGCCAATCAGTGAATATAATTCCCCCTTTGGCATGTATGCATCCTGACACATGCAACAACTGGAATGCCCACAGAAATATGTTATTAGAAGAATGCAAGGCCTAAACAACATGCCCTACATGGACTGACTCAAAGCCTTGTCACTACACTTGGTATCCTACAGTCTGCTAAGAGGTGACCTGTGTCTGTCATACAAAGCATCATCTAAACCAATATTGATGGATTTACTGCACATCAGTAAGTCCAAATCAGACACAGTTGGTCTAGAATCCAAACCTCTTTTGCAATATCAACAGAATGGTTTGGAGGAACAGGTATATCTCCTAGACGATACCGCTGCACTGGAACAGACTCCCAATCCACATTAAAAAACAACTCATCCTTGTCCATTTTCAAGTGCAACTTGTATCTATGGATAGGAAATACAAAATTTACCTCAGGACTGCCCTGTGTACTACTAATGAACAGAGGCAGTTCTTAAATAATTTATCCCATGAAGGAGATCCATCAAACTATCTATGGTATGATCCCCAGTTATTCTGATTAGGGGTAATATATAATTGTCAACCATGGGAAGGATATCTCCAGTCTCTAACCAAATGGAATAGGTTAATTAGAGCTTAGAAAGGAAAATTAGCTAGGCTTAAAATGGCCCACAAGGGCAGCTAGCCAAGTACTTACCTATGAAACTATTTACAGCAGTCCCAGTAAAAATAATGAGGTGAGTAACTAAAGTCTGCGAAAAATTCACGTTCATGTAGTTCACATATCAAAACATTAGCATGAATTATAGAGCAGCTTATGTTATGTGCACACTTTCCTTGCTAGTTAAAAGTCAGTTCTTACAATAAACAGTTCTGGAAGCAAATGCTTGACTGGTTGTTAATTTTCTCTCTGTCCAGACAAACACTACCTTGAGAACCAGAAGAGAGTCAGAATTTTGTCATAGTTTCCAAGGGACAGACCAATTGTTCTGCAATGGACTGAACACAAATTGCATTTTTTCTAACCTTTATAGCGTTTCTTCATAAACTACAAACATTCTTTGGCTTGGAAATAACTAAAAACTATACCTTTTGATGTGTTTAACTCCACTACCTTTTGCTTAATCAAACAAAAAGCATCATTCTAATGCTAAGATTCATAATTTAGTGCCACTTGTAAAATATTTGAGGCCTATAAATCCATGACATTACTCAAAACAATGTTAAATCTCAAGATTTACCATTTCCACCAAACAAATATATAGACCAGATAATACAAGATGTGGTAAACAGCAACAACACAATCCAAGAATAACAGATTACAGACTCCCCAACACTCGAGACTTCGGATACCAATAAAACGAAGTATTTTATTCACAGAAAAAGCAAAATACACTGGAGCTCTTAAACAGGGTTAAGCGCTTTCATCTGTCACACCGCAGATTTCATCAGAACCGTTATGCTCCTGCATTCCATTCTATTTAAAAACTTTTAGGTGCCAAAATCCAATTAAAAGACTCTCTATTTTAAAATAACAAAAACCTAATAATGAACTGTGTTTAGAAGTCATACTACTACAAGATGATGTCAGCTTATTTTACACTTATATAATAGATTAATAAATTACATATTCAAAATGCTTTTACATTCATCTTTCACATGATATATCTATACCAAAAAATGATGTTAGACTACACAATTATCCCAAAAATATATATACATAGAGTGATATCAGGCATAAATACATTTGGGTCGTTCTATGTAATGTCTATACACATATTAATACTAATAGGTGAAACTATCTGTAAAGTATATGTAATGGTATAATAATGTAAAATAATGTAAAATAATGTAAAATTATTTTGTGTAAATCAGTGTACAGGAATATATTACCAACAAGACAAGATGTCTAATTCTATACTGAAGCTCTTTGAACCTTATACATGTCTTAGGTAAATAGATTATATTAATCTGTTTAAAAATAATCTAAATCTGGATATATTGGTATATACTAAACTCATATGATCAAGAAATGCATATGTGAAAATAGGAGAAAAGGGTGATCTATCTAATTTTACATTATTTTACATTATTTTACATTATTATACCATTACATATACTTTACAGATAGTTTCACCTATTAGTATTAATATGTGAATAGACATTACATAGAACGACCCAAATGTATTTATGCCTGATATCACTCTATGTATATATATTTTTGGGATAATTGTGTAGTCTAACATCATTTTTTGGTATAGATATATCATGTGAAAGATGAATGTAAAAGCATTTTGAATATGTAATTTATTAATCTATTATATAAGTGTAAAATAAGCTGACATCATCTTGTAGTAGTATGACTTCTAAACACAGTTCATTATTAGGTTTTTGTTATTTTAAAATAGAGAGTCTTTTAATTGGATTTTGGCGCCTAAAAGTTTTTAAATAGAATGGAATGCAGGAGCATAACGGTTCTGATGAAATCTGCGGTGTGACAGATGAAAGCGCTTAACCCTGTTTAAGAGCTCCAGTGTATTTTGCTTTTTCTGTGAATAAAATACTTCGTTTTATTGGTATCCGAAGTCTCGAGTGTTGGGGAGTCTGAAATATATAGACCAGCATTTGACCTACTCTATCAGAGTCAACAATGTGGCCACTGACACAGCTCACATAATCTTACAGTTATCACTAATTTTCTTGTAGGGCTGCCTGAATATTATGTCAGAGTGGAAAGTGGTCACCAAAAATATGATGACACTGCCCTCACTGTTGAAGACTCAGTTCAAAACCAAAGCATTGTCAGAAAAGCTGGTGAGCTTTTCTATGATTTAAGAGAACCCAACCTCAGTTAATGTTAAAAGGGTATCATTAGAGATGGCTCTCCAATCAATGATAATAAGACCTATTGAAATCATACTAAAATTTGTTGTAAATTTCCTGATAATCAGTCTAGAAGCTTCATAAAAATAATGAGAAAATCCAGTGGACAAACATATAATGCTAATGTGCACAGAAGACTGATCAAGCTGGACCAAAAACTGAAACTGCCCTAATGTACATATTGGCACACGGGTAACTTACAGACCCAAATTTAATGTTATCCTTAACAAAAAACAGCAATGTTACACTATCCCTACATGAGTAATCACATATAATTTAGACAAATTATGCAAAGTACAAAGACTGCCCATTGGAATAGGGGTGCAGCCATGTCTCTGAAAAGTTGTTCTATCTGCTGTTGCATCTAAAGACAGTTGTTCAAATATACATTATCCCTCAGATTTACTAAACTTCCATGCAGGACTAGCTTAGTCCTGCATGGAAGTGCCCGTTTAGGAACAGGAGGGCAGCATGCTGCCCGAACTCCTAGGCATACATGGAGAGTGTAAAAGTGCAGGGGGCACATCTGAGAGCAGAGCTCTCAGAATAAACAGGCCCCTGCCATGTAGAACAGCAGAAAGTGGTAAGAAATGAGTGAGACCACTCATAGGTGTCCGCATATCCCCACCAACAGTCCCCCATGTGTACAACAGCAACAGTAAATAAAAATTAAATGAAGAAACCCTTTTATTTTTATTTTTTTATCCGAGTACAGCTAACTGTAGGTGCGCAGGAGTGCCCATCGCTTAGCTACAGTTAAAGCAGCTTAAAAGGCTGAAGAGGATAACAAAGAAGGTATATGCAAATGAAGAAGCACAGAAATAGTGTAGTGGGCAGAGCATTCGCTTAACAAGCAGGCATTCCTGGTTCAGGTCCCACTACAGCATAGTCTACTTTGCATGGCAAAGCACGTTATAACCAATATTTTTGTTGCAAAACCCACTAAATAACATATATTTATGAACTGGAGTACTGCAGAAAAGGCACATCTGAAGTGTCAGTGTCATAAGGAATAAGGCACTAGTAAGCAGGTTTAAGCACAAATTAGCAGCAGTAAGCATATGTAAGCACTAGCAAGTGTGTTTAAGTGCATTTGCGCAGGGGTAAGCAGTGCCTACACAGATTAAGCAATATGGAAGCTAACTGAGTATAAGAAACTGTAACCGGAAGTTAACAGTGCTTACCACTGTGCAAACACATGCAAACCCGCTTACAACTGCTTTAAAGTGCCTTAATCACTCTGTATCCAATGGCCCATGTTCTGCCCAGCAACAAAATAAACAGCCTCTGCAAGGCTCAAACCCATACACTACAGTCACAGAAGTTAACCACTAAGCCATCATAACAGTATATAAGATTGAGGTTTCAACAAACAAACTCACTATAGGAAAATCAAACTGAACATGTGAAAGGAATCTATGTACAGTGTGATTTTGTATAACCTGCTACATAATGTAAATATGTGAACTGGAGTACTGCAGTAAGGCCAGATGTGAGGTGTTATTGTAATAAAGTGTTGAAGTCCTCAGGACCCCATACAGTGTACATGCACATAAATCACGGATACTAGACACAGATATAACATGTAACAAATAATAAATCAATGCCAAAAGGAAATATAATGCTAATTAAATATTAAGCAACGTTAAGCATTGCACAGGTCAGCTTATTTGGTATAAGCAATGTGTAGGCTGGCTAACTCAATATGCCCAGTGGTATACCCCTTTAAGAAATGCCAACATTAGGTAAACAGGTGTGCTCATAGTTTAGCCTTTTCAAACCATCCAATCACGGGAAAGTGCAGGAAATCAGGCATATTTAAACCCCACAGGCACGAATACTTCCCATAACTGGTTGCAGCTCCCTACTATAGGCAGAATGGTTGGAATTGGGGAAGGCACTCAATTTAGAGCTCAGTGCTGGGGCACCCACGAGTCCAGATTCATGGTATGGCTCCTGGTAAAACACCATGAGCAGAGACTACTGCAGGACCAGTACTAGGGCTCTCAGTATAAAGTGGAGACCTGGAACAGTCTCGCCCGTGACCTCACCAGTGCCACTGGTATCCCCCGGACTGTTGAGCAGGTCAGGCATCACCATGCTGACCTGAAGCGGCAGAGAGGGGATCACTTGGAGCAGTGTATCCAAGAATAAAGACAGATGGCCAATGCCCCAGCACTGAGTAAGTACTCATTCTACTACGTAGATAATGATTGCCTAGCTTGTGCATACTATGGATAGGAAATGGCTAAATATCACTGTATTTCTCTGACAGTTGCAGATGAGCGGGCTGCGATCCAGCAAGCCCATGCTGCTAGGCTGCAAAGGCTGTGTCGCAAGGCAGGTTAGTAATAAGCTTGCATGTACTGTCATAACAAATAAATAAAACAGTTCTAGAAAGTGTTGTACCAGTATAATAAATGTATTGTGTATGGGGTGTACTGAATAAACTAGACAATATGGCAAGAAGACTGTCATATAGGTTGTGTGGAAATAAAAGTGTAATATCTTGGGAATAAAAGTATAACCCCTGGAGTGCTTGTGTACATTCTGTTGTCATATGTTTTTGTAGTGTTGCATTCTATAAATAGTACTGTTGTATTAAGCAGTCTTACCCACACTGTTGAACGGAGATAAAATGTGTAGGAAGTTCAGTTTAACAATGATGGAAGTCCCAAGAGGTCAGTCATATTGTACAACTGAGGGAGACTTAGACAGAAAACATTGGAATGCTTCATACCAATTCCCTGATAGCACAGTGTACTGTGATGTCAACTGTGCTATTTTTACCACACACAGCAGTGGTTTGAATCCCGGGAGTGGTAGTAAGTTGTATGCATAATCATACCCCACAACTGTACAGAGTTTGTGAGAATGTTCAGATAGTAAGCTGTAAGCATAATCATAACCATCAACTGTACAGACTGTGGCAGAATATTCGGGTAGTAAGCTGTAGGCATAGTCATACACCTCAACAGTTCTGATCAGTCCAACATGTCCAGATAAATGGCCCAAATCTGCTGCCCGGTAACCTGTTCCCCTGACAAATCAGTGTGATGATCCAAGAAATGTAGGCAGTTTTTACTGACATATAACTGATAGTTAGACCTGAACATAGTCAGAGAATGTATATGAAAACAAACCTGTCATTGTAGCATCTCACCCAAAGTGTATGACAGCTATTCCAAAATATGTCACATTAACACCTGCATCCTGTCAAGCCTTGACCAGAGTGTGTGCAATAACAGACTGTTAGGTATGTGTATAACATCAACATGGAATCTGGGAGTATGTGTAGAATTTGTCAGGTAGTATTAACAAAGATTTTCAACACAGCTATAATAGGTAAGAGGTTTAGACTCTAGATACAACACAGTTCACTTATATATTTGTCTATAAGCATGGAATATGGGAGTATGTGTAGAAATTGTCAGGTAGTTTTAACAGTGATTTTCTCAACAGCTATACCAGGTAAGAGGTGTAGGCTATACGTAAGACACAGTCCATGTAGATACTAATCTACAAACATACCATTGTTCAAAGTAAGGACATTGGGTAGTGTAATAATACATGTAAGGGACAGATCACTGCAGTGACTAAGAAAGTTGTGAAAACTACATGGGGTATATTAGTTGTTAATTGAACTCTCTCACCCCCACCATATGTGCTACAATAACCTAATTACACACCTCAATGGGTACATGTACACTCCAAACATTTGTTGGGACATATGTCCTATTGGTTTATAAATATTCACATTTGGTTCTATGCATGTGCCATGTTAAAATACTCCCATATTGGTGGCCTGTTGCCATCAATGAAACCTGCATGCTTTTGTAATGGCCAGTGTTGTCCCATATCTGCTTGTGTTCTGCTCGTTCTGCAACTATTGTAAATCTGATGTCTTGGGTTAATGGGAATACCTAAGCATGCTGTTATAACTAATCCTGAATGCAGTTGACTATTACTAACTGATATCTTCCTTAAAACTGCAACACCATAGCTCGTATGGGAAGGCCGGTCCCAGTGGACACACCTGTCACACCTCAGCTGGCCATGGCACCAGGCACCAGCGCATCTGGGGCCCAGCCTAGGACTTCCTCCTCTGTTGGCCCTGCATCACCTTCGGGTGGAACCGCCACAGGGAATGGGGCTTGGCCCTCATGTGATGGTGAGTGACATCTACAACATGGATATGGTAGCTATACTTTAGCTGAAGTACATGCGCCTGTCCGCATGAACAGGTGCCAGCGTCAACACAGCCACACTCTCACAGGGACACACACACATTGACACACTTGGTAGGGCCAGGGATACAGCTCATTACTAGTAAGATTGCCACAACACATTACTGTGCAGGTATCACGTGCACCACACGGGTCATATGGAGGTTATATGGGCAAAAGTTATGGGGAGGTGTCTGGCATCAGACAGCATGCTTCAGTATGCCACTGGGGGTTGTAGTGAGTGTGGATGTGATCATACGCATCATACAACACACACACAAACACACAGGGTGCCAGTACTGACATGCATGGGTGCATTGCTGCATGGGTGTGTGGTGGTCGACTGCGTCAGACAGCTATACAAGGCTAGGTGATAGGTATACCTTGGTATCAGGCCACATGACAATGGTCTGCATTGTGGCTCAGGGCTGTGGTTTCTGCATTTGCCCACACAGGTGGGTATTGTATCTGCCATCCAGTCACCTGGGTGACTATTGCTTGTGGCCAATGCTGTGCATCACTTGCCATATATGCGTTCCTTAGTCCATGACATGGACAGTGTTTGGGATGTGCACACCTCCCACATGCATGTACAGTGACATGTAGAACTGTACTTGGGGTGTCGGGCCCTTGTTGAGTGCACAGCTTATCATCAGATGTGCCATGCTTGGCCACCTGTGGCAGAAACTGGTAATGGACAGCAGGTTACCCCTGCACCTACATTGATAGAATGCTAACGGCATTCCCTGGTGTCAGTGGCATCTGTCCATACAGGGCATGTTTTCAGGCATGGCATGTTCTTTGTGGGTCACATGTGCTGGCACCACAGGTGCTGCAGGTGTCCAGTGGGAAACATGGGGAAGGTGCATTGTCTGCATATGTGTGCCTATTGGACAGATGGACAGGGTGCCATGCCCTCTGTAGGCCACTGCATTCACTCCATAGTTACTAACAGTCATGAATATGCAGTGTACTACACACATACTTGCTGTTGCTTTGGCGTGTGTGTGTGTGTGTGTGTGTGTGTGTGTGTGTGTGTGTGTGTGTGTGTGTGTGTGTGAGTGTGTGTGTGTGTGCGAGAGTGTGCTCTGGGTAATACTGGGGGTGCTAACTGTGATTGCCTGGCCTTTATGTCACATGTATGGGTGTGGATTTGCACCCCCAGCCTCTAGGCTATTTCCCATCTGTTATCCCTGTACAGTGGACATTGTGATATATACTATGGCCACCATACAAGAAATTTACAAAACCTGCTCCACATTGGGGCCAGGGGTCAGACACTCACACCCACCTCTACACAGGATACAAGTTACAAACACACACACACACTCACACACACACACACACACACACACACACACACACACACACACACACACACACACACACACCTGTCATGTCTGGGAGTACAACCCCTATTTAACTAGTCTATTGCACTACAGCACTGCACAGTTATAGTACACACCATAGAGATTATTGGAGTACTCCTTCCCCAAAGGTGTATATCACATTGGCTGACATCAGCAGGATTGGCAAAGTAGGGCATTTGACATGTACTGAGTGTGACTAGCCTCTAATGCATTGCTCCCTACACAGACATTGAAATGCATACAAAACATCCAGAACTGCCATGGGTGTGAAGAGAACCCTATTAGAGTTCTAAATCATACTACAGCAGTACACAGTTATGGCATGTGCTATGGAGATCACTGGGGTACAGCCTTCCCAGAGGTATATTTCTGGGTGGATGACATCAGCAGCCTTGCCAAAGTTGAGCATTTGACTTGTATGGGGTGTGCCTATCCTAAAAAGCATTGCCTTCTGCACAGACAGACAAAGCGGCCAAGGCTGGGGTTAGAACTCCTATCTAACTAGTTTATCACACTACAGCAGTACACATTTATGGCATGCACTACTGAGATTACTGGGATATGACCTTCCCAGAGATGTATTTCTAGGTGGATGACAGCAGCAGCCTTACCAAAGTAGAGCATTTAACTTGAAGGGGGTGTGCCTACCCTAAAAAGTATTGTCTTCTACACAAACAGAATCAGACAGACACACACACAAACACACAGTTGCTAAGGCTGGGGCTAAAACTATTACCTAACTAGCTTATCACACTACACAGTTACAGCACATGCTATGGAGATTACTAGGCTACAACCTTCCCAGAGATGTATTTCTAGGTGGATGACATCAGCAGCCTTACCAAAGTAGAGCATTTAACTTGTAGGGGGTGTGGCTACCCTAAAAAGCATTGCTTTCTACACAGGCAGACAGACAGACACAAACGCAAACACACAGTTGCTAAGGCAGGGGTTTGAACTCCTACTTAATTAGTTTATCACACTACAGCAGTATGCAGTTATAGGATGCGCCATGGAGATTACTGGGATGCAGCTTTCCCAAATGTGTATTCCACAGTGGATGACCTCAGCAGACTTGTCATACTGGGGCTATTGGGAGGGCAGTGTGTGTGCATGGGCCATAACCCATTCATCTAGGGGTTGACACGCCACATGCAGGCACAACCTGGGTCATATTTCATAGGTACGTGTATACAGCTGCCAGATGACTACTTCCTTGTACAATCATGTTGCACAGCTGGCACATGCAGCACATACACTGTAATGCTGACAGATACCACTGGCTATTATCTGCAGTGAGTGACATCTGATCCTCATGTGGTTGTCGCCCTTTGCCTGTGTGCTGGGTGGGGCAGGCCTGGATGGCTCCTTGTCACAGTCACTTTCTTCCACACATCTATGTATGGCTACCTTTGGCTTATTATAGTGTGTTGCCCTTACATATATGGCTGTATTCTTAGCCACTGTGTGTGCAAAGCATGAGTGGTGCATACTGAGGAGTGTCTGCAATAACATCTACGGCTGCCAGATATGTCTGGTCCACTGGTGTTTTCAGACATGGCCTTCATGTGTTTGTGTGTGAGCATGCCCAGTATGACCTTCCAGTATCTTGTTGACTGACATTGTCTTCATTTGTGGGCATGCCCAGTATGGTCATCTGTACTGAATGTGTGGATCGAGTCCAGGTTGTTTTTACTGCAGTGCTGGCCTTTGTGTTGCACACCTACAGGTAGCATGCTGTCTCTGCAGGGTATCAGTTACTACATTTCTGAATTTTTGCATTTCTACATTTCTGCATTTCTACGTAGGATTGGGGGGCACACCTGACTATTTCTACATTTCTACACAGGATGGGGAGGGGCACAACTGACTGTGACTACATTTCTACATAGGATGGGGGGGGCACACCTGACACTTGTACACATTTGCTAGGACTGTACCGGTATGTCGGGTACTCCTTTTCAGTCTGTTGTCTTACCTATCATGCTGAATAGAGGCATACCAGTGTACTACAGATCTTAGCTTTTAATTACCTCCATATTAGTTTCTAACTTCCTACCCTTTAGAACTGACATCCCACTGCCTGACCTGCTGTAGTCTGACTGTGTAGGCCTGGGGGGGTGTTACCCATAGGCCTCATTTAGAGGCCATAGCACCACCTTTGTTTGTGTTTGTCTACACCTGTCCTGCTGGCTGTGACTGTTGTTGGGTATGTGACCCCTCCTGACTGGCATGTGTAATTCACTTACCTTGTGGGTGTCCCAGTATTGAGGATGGTGCTGCAGGGCTGCCTATGTCGGATGCACATAGTACACTCCCTACAGATGGTTAAGCACAGGTAGTGTAATGTTTGGCATCCCTTTTACTATATGTGAGAGTCAGAGAGAGGTGTTATTCCCTGGGCCCCTCCTGTGTCAGTGGTCAGTGTATGTGCTATGCGTTGCCTCTTTGCCAAGGCCAGGGCATACTGGGCGCACCTCCTTCTGCCTACTGGGGCAGGCTCAGGTTGTTCCTCCTCTTAGTCACTCTGTGCTTCTGCAGGCCCTGGCAATGGTGGGGGGCTGTGTGACCCTGCCCCATGCTGTTCCTGCTGCAGCTATTTCTGCAGGATCATATTGTGTAGCATGGCAAATACAAGGACAATTTGGGTACATATAGCTGGTGAGTACTGCAAGGCTCCACCTGATGTGCCCAGGTACCAGAACCATGACTTGAGCATCCCAAACACATGCTCTACTATAATTATGGTCTGTGCATGTGCCTCGTTATGGAGTTCTTGTTCGGGTCTGTGTGCATTTCTGATGGGTGTCATCTAGGTGACCATGAGGGATGTCCCCATTGGCAAATCTCCGGTACAGCTGTGTCAAATGCCAGATGTGGGAATCATGCTAGCTTCCAGGGCACCAGCACACACATTCATTATTATGCCCTGGGCATCGCACACGACCTGGCAGATGATGGAGGCGAAACCCTTGTGGTTGATGTAGACCCTTCCCTGCTCACCGGGTGATTCTTTGATGCATATGTGCATGCAGTCTATAGCACCCACTATCTCAGGGTATTCTGCTATTTGGTGGAACAGTTGCATATTGCTGGCCAACGACTCACAGGTGTTGGGGAAATATACGTGCTCAATGACATGTGCTGACTGGTGGAGTAACCTGGATGCTGATGCCTGTGAAATCCCCATCATATCCCCAGTTGGCCTTTGGAAAGTAACTGTAGCTAGTATTCTTAGGCCTACACATACCTTGGTATCCACAGGGATTGCTTCTCCTCTGTTACTTTTGTGTGTGAGGCGTGGCCGGCACAGCTCAACAATTTGCTGTAGGTTGTCCCTGTCCACCCTATAGCACTCCACTATCTCCAGCTCATGTAGCCCCTGGTAGGTTACCCTGGGTCTGTACACTGTTCTCCCTCTCCTCACTGTGGGTTGGTAGACAGCATTCATATTGCATTCATATCCTCACCACCCTCAGCCTCTTCCACAAGTTGTTGTATATAGCTATTGCTGCCCCAACCATTTTGCTGTACTGAGTGTTAAAAGTTCTCTGCTTGTTTACACTGGTGGTGTAGAGTGTGGGAAAAACCAGAGGGGAAGATGTTTGCATAGTTTATGGTAGTGTTTTGGGCTGGGCTGGTCTCCTGCCTGTGTAATTGGCTGATTCTGATACATTCCACCTGCCAGCTAAGCTAGTTCTCTTTGATTACCTTCCTACTGCTGTTTTCCCTTCCCATTGACTTACTGTTTAAGACCATGTGCACGCCACTCAAATGGGCACACTGCTGCTATTTCCTGATTTAACCTCTTTTTTTTCTTCCTGTAAAACCCAGTGGGTGGCACACACACCCGCTTAGGCTTTGTAAAGAGTGCTAAGCAGGTTTAGATACACTCCTTAACTTAGCTGTGCTAAGCTTGGAGCAATCCTGAGCCACAGCACTCCAATTTGCTTACAGCATGCCTGACACACACCCCCATGATGTCACCTAACTCCTAGGCTTGCACCAAGCTATTCCTAATCTTACACTCTTGGGATCTGACTCACATGCTGGGGAAAACTGGGATTCATTATCTTTCCCCTCATTTGCATGGATTGGCTGCTAATGCATAGTTACATGTCTCACACTGAGCCGCCCCCCTTAGCAACCACTACTCACTGGCCAAGTTGTCTTCTGCCTGCCATTGACTTGCATGGCAGAATAGTGATTTTAGTTAGACTGCTTATTTTAGGTTTATTTTAGTATTTCTCCCCCAAGCCTATTTGCGTGCCACTGCCCTACGCTTAAACAGCCACGATCAGCTAAAAAAACATAAAAGTTGATTTTTGTATTATTTCTTTTGTTTGCAATGCCAATAGCCTTATACTTGGCTATTGGCATGCTTACTACATGATATGCAGCCTTTATTTGGGGCTGTCGCAGCTCTGTTTTGGATTTTGCAGAAATGTACTTGGCTACTAACCCAGTACATTTCTGCAGATAGCACTAGTCCTGCACAAACGGTTGCAAGCTTCCTGGATTGCAATATCACCTCATTTGCATAGATTTCTCCTGCAAATGGGGTGATTTGCATACCAGGGCTTAGTCCGTGCAGGATTAGTGCAGGAGGGCTCGTGCACCCCTGCAGGCTGTTCCTGGATCGCACAGCAGGCATATTGCCTGCATGAGTTCATGCACCGATCTTGCACTCCGTGCAAGCATTTGAGAATCCGGGGGTATGTATTTGATAAACTTTGGATATAAAGTGAAAATGAGACAGGGACGTACCTCTCAACTGTCCAGATTTTCATAGAATGCTTAGATTTTGGCTCATATTTTTGGTCTGTTCCTCATAAAACGTGTGGTTTTCTGGCAAACCACAGGGAATGTCAGAAGACTGAAGTCACTAAATAATAGCATACCTTTATTTATTATTATTTATTTATTTTATTTTGCATTTGTTAACAGGGCTAGTCTAACTGGATACATGTCCATTTTCAGTAGAGGCCCGAGGAGTTAAGCTCCAAAAAACCTTTGAGTTTTAGACTTCAAATCCTTCAGAAAATGTATGTTAAAACAAACTCTGTTACTCTCCCAACTTTTTAAGTTTATAAAAGCAATTTTTAAAATATGTCTCTACTTTGTTCCTCCATTTTGTTGGGCTTTGTCAAGATTTCTTGCACTAAAATGTTAAGAGGTATGGACAGGGAACACATTGCAAAATCGGTAAATATGAAATAAGGTCAGAAACAGTGAATAAACACAATTTAAAATATAACTACACTGCCCTTAAAAAAAAAAAAAAAAAAGTTTATTTCATTGGCAGATAGCACATACACTTGGGTCTTGCACTATAGAAGGCCTGCCTCCCTCCTTGGCTCAGTGTGTTCACTGATTTCTGTAGTTTCCTCTTGCCAACAATGCCCATAAAGTCATTGCCTGCATGCAAAAGTAAATTAAATGATGCACTGGCAAATCAGAATCATGACGTATATGTATAAATGAGCAGTGACATTTCTGCCAGGCAGTAAGTGGTAGGAAATATGCTGCAAAGCACTCCAAAATGGTGAATGATAAGTAGATTTTTATCTCTCCTGAGCCACCTGGCATATAACCCCATATGGTGTCTTACCATTTTTTGAAGTCTGCCTTTATTTGGCTTCTGGAGCAGACAAACTTTGAAACTTGATGTTGCACACTTACAGTGTAGTTGCAAGGTCAATCACCCCCCTACATTCTCCAGCGTGGGAGAGGACTACACACCAGACTTCTGCTTCTTATATATACTAATATATATTAACTCCAGGATTAATGTCCCTCATATGAGGAATAATTGTCTGAGCCATAGTAATGTCAGATGCTGTACATATTTCATTTGCAGGATTCACAGTGTACAATCTCATACTTAAAAAGGGAACATTTTTAAAATGGTCAAAAAGGCATAAGAATGTTCCATTTAAGCTTGCTCAGCAAAATCACAACAATAACTAAGAGATGAGTGATGCACCACACCATAAAACGTATCTCAACGATTTATTAAGAGCTGTATCTCAACAAGACAAAAAACAACAAACAACGGATTAGCGCTTTCAGCTATCAAAAGCCTTCTTCAGATCCACAGTCAAAAGCCACATCTCAATCAAATATAAAGCATATAACAGCCAATGTAAACAAGCTGCTTTGCTCTAGCCAATATAAGTGCTTATACAAGCGCTTCATCATCCAATGTGTTTCGTTATTCTAATTAGCTTTGACTAGCCAAGTTGTTCCAAGTTCACTCATCAAAAAGCGCAATTCTATAAGGACATTTAACAAAACATATCTTACTAAAATATAAATAATTAAAACATTTTAGCATTTAAGAATACGTATGCAAGGTCCTCAATAAAAAATGCTAATAAAATATATAAAATATATATATAAATAAATTTATAAATTATGTAATATATACTACCTACATAAAAATTATTAAACAACGGAAGCAGAAAAAATACATTAATGGTATAAGCAAACACTATCATTAAAGATATCATAAACAACGAACCCTAGGAGTTAAAAAGTCTGAACAGCACCATAAAAGATATGATGACCATCTTGAATTTCTATTATAAACAACAGTGACTAGAACTTGGAACAACTTGGCTTTTATTTTTATGAAAGCGATAGGGAATACCTTTTTGATATAACTTTCCCTATGTCTTGTCTAATGTCTAACACAAACTAATGATTTTTAAGTAAGCAAAGTCTGATTTATATTTCTGCTTTCATTTGCTAGCCCAGACCAATGATGTTTGAGAAAGTGAAGTTTAATTTACATTTTTCATCCTAACTTGCTAGTTAAAGCTAGGCTTTGTCTAATGTTTAAAGTAAACCAATGATCTTTAAGCAAGTAAAGTTTGATTTGCATTTCTGCTTTCATTTGCTAGCTGAGACCAATGATGTTTGAGAAATTGATGTCTAATTTACATTTTTTATCTTAACTTGCTAGTCAAAGCTAATTAGAATAATGAAACACATTGGATGATGAAGCGCTTGTATAAGCACTTATACTGGCTAGAGCAAAGCAGCTTGTTTACATGTGTTTTGTCATTGGCTGTTATATGCTTTATATTAGATTGAGATGTGGCTTTTGACTGTGGATCTGAAGAAGGCTTTTGATAGCTGAAAGCGCTAATCCGTTGTTTGTTGTTTTTTGTCTTGTTGAAATGCAACTCTGAATAAATCGTTGAGATACATTTTATGGTGTGGTGCATCACTCATCTCTTAGTTATTATTTTTAAAATGGTGTCTTAATAATTGCCTACAAAAGAAAATAAAACCATTAAGTTTTTCACTTATGACAGCTCATGCAGCCTAACATTACATCATTTGATTTGACTTCCTGTTATAAGAGCTTCTTTTTCTCTACTGCCCACTGATATTTGCAATCTGCCACCTCTATACCAACATGAGCAGTTAGATGTCCATTCCTGTCCCTCTTAGTTTAACAAGAAATCTGCAGTACAAGATGAGCTTGAAATTTAAGTATAAAAATTTGATATTTACAGGGTTGCTTGTGTCCACCTCATGTGTAAACTTGTCAAAAAATTGGATCATGCTAGTCTGACAGGACACTTGTACAAAAGTCAACAGTAGAATTCAAAACAGCCCATTTTGCTGTAGAAACCTTTTGAGCTTGACTTCAAGATCACCTTGTCTATTTTATCAGATAATGAAATCTGGCTTAATGTTATACATTTACTCTGACTGCTTTTTGATCATAGGTTTGTAGGTCCGTAGGTATTTATTAGGACCTTTAGAAGCCAAGCCAGACATTCCCACAAAGTTTTTAGCCCTTGTATTTTAAGTGCGAATAACCCAGAGACAAGCAGAACATTGACATATTGCCCCTAGCCATGACGGATGAGGGTGAAAACCCAACAGTGAATTTGTGGTTACCCATCCATTTGTCCAGACTACATTTGAGTTGAGTAAGAAAGGTGATTTGCTTTATCTGAAGAGGAATGCAGTTCTGAAGAAGTGGTATTCTTTGTGATTCAGATCTGTCCATCCAACGTGTTCTATTTATGTTGCAAAAGAGACTTAAATCTCATGAGTAAGTATTTATGCCCCATTAGACTTGTAAATGTGCAGTAGGTCTGACAGTATAGGGTGTGTTGTGGGTGGATCTGTATGGGAGGTAAAGATTTCCTTTCAGTAGTCTGCACAATGGTGAGAGAGATACAAGGCTTTGAGAAGGTCTGCATATTTTTTTTATTTTCTTAGTAAGAAAGTGTTGTAGACATTTAAGTGGTGTTAAATATTTGGAGAGGTGCATACCAAAGTGGAAATTATAATCAATGATTGTCCTGATGAGTGCAGAATACAGTGGAATAATCACATCCCTGGACCAGGATGCTGCATTCTTATTAATAAGCTGTGGAATGGAAAAGCTCTTTCTTGCAACAGTGTATACTTGGCAATCAAAATGCAGGTTGTTGTGTATATAGGTTCCTAAATCCCTTACTACTGTCCCAATTTTCAGGGATGTGTTATCAATGTGATAGTTAAGAGGGACATATTGCTGAAGGATACAGTTTTACATTTTGTCCATAGTTGACTCTAGCTATTGGATTGGGTAAGGCCCTTTTGAAGGACCGTGGTGTTCTCTGGGGAGTTTATAATGGCAACAAGTGTGCAATCACCTGATATCTTGGGCAGCCATAAACCCTTAACACTAGATTTGACCTCTAAGATGTAAATGCCAAAACGGAATGGCTCTAAGACTGAACATTGGAGTACACCACTAGTGACAGGTAAAGTAGTACACCCTAAAGTTTTGGCTTCTATTTGTGAACCAGTTTGTATCTAACATGCTGCATAGGGATTGACGTATAGCTGGGATGGTTTCCCTATGATGCCTGAGTGTGGGATTTTTATTTTATTTTATATTTGTTAACTGGGAAAGTCTGACTTGGAACAAAGCCAATTTTCAGCAGAGACCTGGGGAGAAAGGCTCTAGATGCATGTCTTTGTAACGTGGGAGTAAACCCACACAAATGCAGGGAGGACATGTAGACTCCACAATGAAGGCAAAACACCAATGAAGGCACTCCAGCCAAGAATCAAACCAGAGAACCTTTTGTTGGGAGGTGGCAACGCTACCGCTGCACCACTGTGCCATCTGAACAGCTTTGTCAGGTCTAGATACAGTGTGCACTGATTTTCCCTCATCCATTGCTTCAGTAACATTCTCGAGGAAGTCATCTAGGTTTGGAAGGCAGGATCTGCTCCTAACAAATCTAAAGTGGCTTGAGTTGAAAGTCTGTAGTTTACTTATATCCTTATTTATTAATTCCATAATGATCCTTTCCATACCGTTACAGAGATGGCTGATCAGATTGATTAGTCTACAAATATGTGCTTTCATTAAAACCCCACTTTTGTGAAAGGGGATGATAGTTGCTGTCCTCTATTCATCCAGCACAAAGCCTGTTATGGAGGCTGACTTTAAAAAGTCCCTAGAGGGGCTCTGACAGATCTTGTTTCAAACTGGCCAGTTAGCAGCCACATATGTCATCTGGATGCATACAAGCAGTGTTCTTGGGCTTGACAAGTGCTTGAGGACTTGTTCATGGGAAATTTGAGGGAGGTATAGCTGCAGGTGTGATATCTGGGAATGGAGGAGAGATGTGGGGAGTGAAGTTAGAGATAAATGTATCTGTTAGCAAATTTGCTATATCCTCTGAGTCCAAGTATATGATATCATTATCTCTGTACAGTGCTGGGAATTGTTTCTAAGACTTCTAACATTGTTAAAGAAGGCCTTGTGGTTGTTCTTTGCCTTGTTGGCAAATTGTACCTCATATCTGGCTTTGGTTGACTTGATAAGGGTTGGGAGTTTCCTATCATGTTTACCAAGAGCTTTTTTTCATCTTGAGAATTACATTTATTGTTATGTTCATTGAGCTTTTTAATTTTATTATAGAGCCTGTTTATATTTGGGTTCCATCATGAGCATTCATTTTTGAATTTTTTATGGCATTTACTTTGGACGGGACAATTATATCTTTTTAATTTCTCCATATATTTTGGGTTTCTAATACCATAATGGGAATGGACTCCATTCCTAAGTCAAAGTATAATTAAAGTTTGTGAAATTAGTATTGTTTCAATCTTTGATTTTAGCCAAAAGTGCTCTTTGCCGCACCCACAATGTGCCCAGAAATGACTCCTTCTGTAATTCATATGGAGTTACATGTATCAGTAGCATATCTAAATAAGACTGCAAATTCTTTTTTATGAGACCCATTGCTCCTACTACTATTGTAACTGTATGGGTATCCTTCTTCCACAGTGCCCTTTTTTCTTCTTGAAACTCCTGGTATTTTATGATTTTGTTCCTCTCTGTACGTAAGTTACTATAATTAGTGGATGTAGCAATTTCAGTGATCAATGCTACTTTTCTCTTATCTTCATGGACTACTATATCTGATTTTCTCCCATCTGTTTTTTGAACTGTAGGTAATGTATACAGTTGCAAAGCATCCCAACATCCCTCCATATTTTTATATGATCTACCCCTTCTAATTAAATCCTTCATCAATCTTTATGAAGGTGAAATTATAAATAACAGAATTTTCAAAATTAATTCACAGCAGTTCAAGACCAAATGAGTAATACACCTCCTAAGGATAGGCTAAGTGACAGTGGAAGTGATTTTGAAGAGGGGCTGTCATGAGAGCTGTATGGTGAGGTTATTTGATGTCATGGCCTAATTAATGCAGGTAACCCTGCAGACACTGATCTGACAGTGCATTGTGAACATGATTGGTACATCCAATTAGAGGTTCTGGAAGGTGTAGATGAACTCTGATGTGGCCTGTATGCAATCTGTTGTGATTGTCCTCCCGACTAATTACATTACGTTCCTATAAAGCACTTGAAGTCTTATATGATCTGACCTCAAAGGTCTCCTCCTCTTCCAAGAATGACTCATACTTATGTCTGGTAAGTCCTAACTAGTGTATGAATCAATGTAGCCACTGATGCTTGGTGTACCAGCATACTACATTAGTGTGATCATGACATTATCCCTATTCTGTACCATTTCCATGTAGTGCTGAAAATATTCACACATACCCTGGAGGGCTCTGACAATGTCCAGCTGACTCTGTGGCAGTGCTCTGACCCCTAAGAATGTCACAGCACATTTGTTGCTAAACAGACAATGAGTTTCATGTTTTCTAGGTAGCTGCAACAGATGTTTGCACCTGGTTCCTCTTTGTGAAGGTGTCACTGTGGACACTGTTAGCTCTGAATACCTGCTGTCATCATCAAAGTGTTTGGCAGGTTAGGAGATACTGGTATAGAGGTGCATAGTTGTTTCTCCTGTACAATCTTGAGTGCATATTCTGCAGAATTACTAACATGTTTTTGGGGTGCATGCCACTTTCCTCAGGCTGCCTCATAAGTATTACTATGTTTTCATCACCATTTTCACCAGCAGCTATTCTGCTATTGATATCCTCCAATTCATTGGTATGGTGGAACTGTTTGTTTTTGATGCTGACCTTGTAGTAAACAAAATTATTTGAAAACATTACTCATAATAAAATAGCATGCACTACTGCATGATTATTAAGTGGGT
This sequence comes from Protopterus annectens, assembly GCF_019279795.1. Lineage (NCBI taxonomy): Eukaryota > Metazoa > Chordata > Ceratodontiformes > Protopteridae > Protopterus > Protopterus annectens. The sequence continues at coordinate 74,468,096 of NC_056731.1, forward strand.
ATGGGGGATACTTAGCATTAGCACTGCATTCATTGTTATCCTGTGCTGATGTAGAAGATTTACCTAGTAATTGTAATTTAACAATAATTTAATAATTAAATAATAATTACTAATTAATAATAATAATTTAATTGTCATTTAATAATAATTTAATAGTAATTGTCATCTGTTTAATGTTGTCAGCATTCAATTCTCTATATGAATATATGGTACTGTTTTTAAAGTAACCTTCCTTACCAGAAGAATGTAGCTGCTGCAGACATTGGTAACAGCCAGTGTCCACATTACCTCTGATTATTCAACTGTTCATCTGTGCCATAGCCATTCCCATGGATAGAGAGAAGGTGTCCCTCATCTGGTATTTATTGGATAACCGGATATCCCCCATACTGGTATAGGCAATTGCATTCTGCCTTGTCTTGCTTCTAGCATGTCCTACAATATCATCTGCCCTCTTCTTGCACTCTGTTAATGTGCATTTTTTGCCAACCACTGCATTAATATTGAGGACAAGTTGATTTCAGGCTTATGCCCTCTCAGATTGTTTGAACTTGCTTTACCAAACATGCGCTTCCCTTATGTCCTAAGGGCTGCCATGAGGATGCAGTTTTCCTCATGGCTGAAATTATCCTTTCTCTGCTTTGATCCTTTGTTTTACATAATTACTACATATTAAAGAAAAGAAAAGAGGCCACAATCATACAATTTGGATGTAATCATCATTACTAAAAGCAACCAAAAGAAGAAGAAGATGTAATCATCATTCCAACTGCTCAATGACCATGTGTGCCTGTCACCCTTAAAAAAATGTCAGGTGACACAAACCATATATTTATATACATACTGAACACTTTCCTATGCCCTAGACGAGTCCTGTACAGTCATACATATGATTCTGTTTCTGAATTATGCACACACCAGTATTGTTTTCCAGAAGATATCCACCATGCATTTTGGAAACATAGCAGACTAAAAATGTATATATTTATATATTTATTTAACTATTTACTTGGTCATTCATTTATGCATTCAATTATTTAACTTTTTTTGTCAGTATGAGTACTGGTCCAAGGACCCTTTTCAGTCATTACCAAGGCCAAAGGCAGATTAATAACAACTAGATATATATAGCCAAATTGGCAGTGTAACATACAAATTAAATAAATCCAGCCAGATGAAGTTGTGCTATAGCATCAGTTGCAGTACATTCACATACGTAAAGCAAACTTTTTTAAACAGATTCATCCTTCCCCACTTCCGACCATTGTCATGTATTCATATCATTTTTAATTTATTACTGATAATCAAAAATCCTTACCAATGCAGTACTTCATAACTTAATGGCTGCATTTTGACAATGTATGCTTAATCACTGCATGACAACACAGTAAGTATTTTCCTCAGTGATCGTTAATCGTTTGCTCTGCCACTGTACTGAATACCCACTTCCAACTGAAATGTTTGCAATATTCATTAATACCCATCATAACATGGGCATGAAGTTAGTAAAAAGAACATTTCCTTAATTTAACTCAATGCTGTCACCTATTTGTAAGTGCTTCTCTGGCACTCTGCCTAATAATACTCTCTAATAGTCCCAACACAACATGTGAGTACTCCTAGCAGCAATACCACTGTTTATGGTATAGCTATCTCTTCTCATGACGCTCCAGTTTTTCCTATATAAAGTGTTATCTACTCCATGGATGTTTCTTGTCACTTTTTGTCTCTTGCTCTGACTTAGTCATAAATCCTTATCAACAATCAACAACTCCATGCAGGTAAAGAACAAAAACATAGTAGAATTGTGGTCTGACATTGATCCTTCTAAAATTGACAAACGCTGGTTTAAATATGTGTGCTTATTTCTGAAGTCATTGCAGCAGAATAAAGATGTGATTTTGACATTTATTGAAAGCCATATTCGCAAAGAAGCTGTACAATTGCATAAGGCTGATATGTGGTAAAATAACACATGAATCAAATGCCTATGAAATTCACAAAATACTGTCTCCTTTACAGTAATGTCCAGTAAGTCAATTTTTACCTGAAACAATGACGCCATGATGGTCTAATGCACATTATATCCTGTAGTTTGGGGTTGTGTTTATAAAACTAATTGCCAGAGAGTAACAGATATAGACAATGACCATGGACTAACCACAACAAAACCAGTAAAAGGATATCTTCACCAGCACAAAGAGCTTATTAGTTGTTCGACATAAAATTTGAATACTAGCATCAGAAATCTGTGTAATCACCATTGCACAACTGATGTTTGAATTATGTTAAGTGCTGACAATTTCCACTGCAATGTGTAACGCAAATTAGTAGTCTATCATAAATACACAATATCACCACCCTCACAGTAACAGAAAAATATTGCTGTCAATTAAAAAAAAAAAAAAAAAAACAAGCCTACCAGAGCAATCATTGTGCTAAATTGCAAAATCATAACTTTATGAATTGCCTGATACTGTATGTAGTGCAACTGTTTCACTGATGAAGGAAATAGTAATGCTCAAAATTAACTGCAAAAAGATAAATGACCAGAAAAAACTTGAACAGAGACAACTGGCGGTATGACTGGAATCTCAGTCCACAAATTTTAATGAAGTGCTTTTCATCCAAAAATGTAGTTGAACTTCATCAGATACCTTATCTCCATCTGAATTCAGTGATTCACATCAAAGGTCAATCCAGGAATGGTTTCCATTAGTCTATATCCCAGGCCATAGTTACATAAGGAATGACTGGTATATAAAGTTGTAGATTAGGCCAAATCCAAATTACATCCTTCACAGGGGAGTATAGCATCATATTATGCATTTGTGGATTGAGATTCCAGTCGTGCTGACAGTTGTCTTTGTTCAAATAGTTATACTGACAGACATGTAGCATCGCCACAACACTGCTCTACAGTTGTTCTGATATAAACACTATGTGATGTTTTATACTGCAGATGGAGCCCAAGGGTGTGACAGTACTACACATCCAGAGGATGGCTGTGCATCACATATTTAACAATCTAATTAAAGTAATGCTGTTCTATGACACAGTCATTATGGTATCATTCAAAGATGTTGACAGGCATCATCTGATGAGCTGATTATGCCACATAACTATAAGCATCTGGGGAATGAGACCATTTGTTTCAATGTCTCATCAGTCATTTGCAATACAACATATCATTTCCTGGATTTTCCAAAATGTGGCTATGGCCCAGACTAAACCTTGGAATAGATTTCATGTAGGTATTGTTTTGTAAAAGTAATCACTTGTATCAGCCCTCTTGTTTCCTTAAGATGGAAAATCTATTACAGTGTACTCAACAGTCACTTCATTTTTTTAATAAAGCATTTTTCAGAATATCATAGTTATGTAGTTTGCTAACTCTCCCGATTGCATTTGTGACACAGAATAAGATACAAATATAGAAATATATCAGGTATAGGACTTACATCTTGCACAAGTCAAAACTCACATTTAGTCCATTCTGCAGGTAAATGTTTTTAAGAGCTTACTGTTTTGGTTATTTGTGACCAATCAAATTAACCATAGAAGAAATTGCTAACAACACTATCAAGGTGCATTTTACTGAACTATTCCATTAGAACATGGCAGAACCAAAATCTTCAAAATCGTAATAAAAATAAACATTTAAGGTAGAGCACTGTCAGCTTGTATTTATCAATAAATTAACACATACATATATGCTAAATTCTTCAAGTACCAATGTGCCTTAATAAATCCTGTTAATTTATATTTCCTTTACTTGACCTGCTATATACAATACCTCATCAAGTAGTCACAATACCTGACATTGTAGGAGTATGTCTGCATGCTACTTCAGGGTCATTAACTCCAGTCATCACTGACTGGGGCACTCGTACCTTATAAACCGTGAGATTTATGCCACAAATGAAAAAAAAATATTTGTGAAATACAGTTCTGTCTTTTTAGAAAAGCAACGTTAGATATAGGAAAGGCAGCAGCAAATAACCAGTAAAGGATAACTGAGCTTTGAGAAATGCAAAAAGAGTTGTATAGACACCTTCTTGCAGTATGAAGCAGCTTCACAATTTTCTCAGAAGATGTGAAGTGCATACCTAACTGAACAAGTTTTCTTTCTTAATAGTTTGCATGTGGCATCATAATTTATTTCTTTAACCATATGACTATGTGCAGAAAGACAAGAGTTTATTTACTCATTTGATTTAAAAAGAATTTCTAACATTAACAGTGAGCTGAGATTTGTTTTTCCAGGAAAAGTTCACCACCTGGTAGTTTAATTTCTTTTTGACATTTACTCCAACTTTCCTAGAGGTAGGTTTAGTTTACCATATTAAGCATTGTACAGAACTCTGCATTACGTTTGTATGCAGTATAACTGAATGACAGGATGCTGGAGTAACCTTTATATACATTCTTGAATTTATGCAAGCAGGTGTAACTTCAGACAATTAAAAGTGCTTTACAACGGACATGAGTGGATTTCTTTGAAAATTATCTGACCATTGTTAGTGTAACATGGCTTTGTTACTAGGAATAATGTAGGATGTGTTTAGTACAGAAATCAAGAGAGACAGCTATGTAATCCAAAACATGAGTGTGACTCCATATCATCCATTGCTTTTATAATGCTTAAACATATATAAACCAGAAAATTCTGTTGTGCTCACGAAAAGGGAGTAATTAGTCCATGGTGGTTAGCAAAATATGAACCAGAACCATCATGTAATGCCATTTTATTGTAAACCATTAGATATAATTGTTTCTCTGTGATTACTATGTGGATTTGTAAAACAAATCTTATGGCAACTGAGTTTAGTATGTAATTTAAAAAATAAGTAATTAATTCAATATAGATAATAATACGGTTATTCATTTGTAACAATCTCATTATCATATGAGGAATGGGATATTTAAAGTTGTTTTATTGTGATGGAAGACAAAAAGAGATATTTATGTTGACAGCACATGAGTAACCAGCACTTTATTAAACTGAAAATGCGTTTATCAGCTGCATTCTGATAACTGACTATATAGTAATGCATAGTAAAAGAGCTGTAATGTGGTGGAAATGAGTAAACCTAGTGACATGCACAGTTTTTGTCAGGCCCTCTGTGTCTGGCTGCCACATCATCTGAAGGTAAAACAACATTTCATTCCTTATAAAATGTCTTCTGTATGTGATATTGCTGCAGAGATAAGATGTTATACTGTGCTGCCAAGGAAAGAGGCACAGAACATATAAGATTATCCTGGGGATTCAATAAACTCCATGTAAGCTTAGCATAAAGCCTACATGGAGGTTATGTGTTTGTGTAGTAAACAGCATTGCCAATTTCATATGCATGCTGCGCACCATGTTTAAATGCAAACAAATGTGGTTTCATGGCTGGCAACAGTGTTACTGACCAAGAAACTGTGTAAAGCAACCCAGACAGCAGCAGACATGTAAACCTGTTTACCTATGGACAAACTAGGTCTGTGTGTTTGCGTGAAATGCTATAATGATGGGTTATTAATACAGCAATGTATATAGTTCCAGCACATTACATGACAGTGCATTTGGTGCAGATTATTGTAGAAATTTGTTTCAGGCATACTGAACAAAAGATTGTGTAACTGATCAGTGAGGGAACATAGACTGCATTATAAATAAACAGTCAGGGTAAGTGTGTATATTGAATAGGGACACACAGATGAATTGTAAGATTGAACACATGAAAAGAGGACAGATGAAACATGGTAATGTACAGCAGATGAGGGCATGTTAATGAAGACAGTTGTAGCATGAACACTAATCACATATCTACATGATACAGTAAGGACTGCACCATGAATATGTATGTAGAATGCACAGTCACCCAGCATGATGTTGCAATATAAAAAAATGATTGACCAGTAATTGGCTTAGTTTTTGGTGTCATTCCAGGGGGATCCAGCATCCAGCATCAAACATAAGAAGCATAAACAACAAGGTACATAACCTACATGCCATGTTAGCAACTTACCTCCCTGACATAATGTGTGTATCAGAAACATGGCTTAAACCTTCAACCAAAGATAATGAGATCCTGCCACCTGGGTATAATATACTCAGGGTTGATCGCATAAAGAAAAGGGGAGGTGGAATAGCTGTCCTGTACAAAATCACACTTAACATCATAATTAATCCCATTCAACCACCCCAGGTCTCCAATGCTGAATTATTAGCTCTAAAACTACAACTAAACAATCAAAAAAGCATAAATCTAATTGAGATCTATATCCCCCCTGGGAACAATTCAGAAACAATGGAGAACATTCTTAACTGGGTAGCTAACAACTACCCTCAATAAACTATTGTTCTAAGTGATGTTAACATCAACTGGAACCAATGTTCTTCACACTCCAATCCTATCTTTATAAACCTCCATGGATTCTCACAGATCATATCCTCCACCAACAGAACAGGAAATTCTATACCAAAAAGAGAGTATTCTTGATTGGATACTCACCAATAGTCACCCCCATAAGTATATATCTGGGACTCTCCCCAACGATCTTAGTGATCACCTGGTCACATACATAATGAAAGACAAAACCATCAGTGCTAGACTACCCATGTACAGGCTCATCAGAAACAAAAAATACTTTGAACCTACAAAATTTCTAATGGAACTCAAATCCTGTAACTGGTCAAAGCTAAAGTACCTTCCCCTAGATGAGGCAGTGACTCTCTTTAATGACACATTTCTTAACATACTTGACTCTCAGGCTCCAAAACGGTCAATCAGAACTAAAATACAAATAGCACCCTGACTAACAACAGAGTCCAAATCCAAAATAACACTTAGAGATAAGGCATGGGACAAATGGCGCACTACCAAGTTACCCCTAGATCGCATTAAATTCTAACAACTGAAAAATGAGACTAAAAAAGCCATCATCCTTGACAAAAAAAACTACTTCTGCCATCTGCAACATAAACACCAAAACAACCCCCAGAAGTTCTGGGCAGGTTTAAATAATCTTCTCCATCCAGGTAAATCCTCTACTCCTACCCCTGGGACATTAAGTGGTAAAAGCCCAGAAGAAGTAGCAAATACCTTCAATACTTTCTTTACCGAGACTATTCAGTCCTTAGCCAATCAACTACCTCCCCCCTTCTCCACATTAAAAAATCCTATACCCAAGTCACTACTCTCCTTTAACCTCCAGCCTATCTCTACATCCTTTATCAGATCCCTACTGAAGAAGCAAAAGCCAACTACCCTTTCTGCAGATCTACTCCCAGCTGAATATCTGCAAATAGCTGCAGATGCCATAGCCTATCCTATCTCAATTCTAATCAATAGAACCATAACCGAGGCCACAATCCCCTCAATATGGAAAATATTCTATGTTATTCCACTCCATAAAGGTAGCTCATCCACAGAACTATCGAACTATAGGCCAATAGCCATACTGTCACCACTTGCCAAAATTATGGAAAGGTGTGTGCACAAACAACTTATGTACTATCTCACCCAGAATAAACTACTGACCAACTCTCAACATGGATTCAGACCTCATCACAGCACGACCACCGCCCTCCTCTCTTTTACCGATAAAATCAACCAAAACCGGAACAACAAAAAAATATCCTCAGCTCTCTTTCTGGACCTGTCGAAAGCCTTTGACATGGTGAACCACCAGCTACTTCTCCACACTCTGAAAACCCTGTACCTAGACAATACAGCTCTTAAATGGTTTCATGCCTACCTCTTGGGTAGACAACAAGCAGTTCTGTGGCAAAATAAGCTCTCTCACCTGTTACCAAACACCATAGGAGTTCATCAAGGCTCCATATTAGGACCTCTTCTTTTCTCAGTCTTTATAAATGACCTCCATACAGTCATCCCTGAAGCCACCTGTATTCAGTATGCAGATGACTCAACTCTAATATGTTCCGATGACTCTCTACCAAACCTACTAGCTGCCACCCAGCTCAGTTTTACTACAGTCGAAAACTGGCTCTCAGATCATCATCTGATCTTAAAACCAAACAAAACCAAACTACTTCTCTTCCACCCAACGAATACATCCCCTCCTACACATTTTACTATACAATCCAATAATGGTACCATCATCTCCCCAGACTCCTATACAAAGCTACTAGGAGTTATCATTGACAACAAACTTAGATTCGATATGCATATCAACCAAACCATTAAGTCCGTAAACAAGAAACTTGGGTCCTTATACAGGATAAAGACCTTCCTAACCCCTATGGCCAAAGTGGCCACTGCCCGCTCACACCTTCTCTCTACCCTTCTATATGCCTCTCCCATGCTTACTAACCTTAACAAATCTGACCTGAACAAACTCTCATGTTGTTATAATCTATTGCCAGATTTGTAACTGGCTTGCTCTATAGAACACACCACTGCTTTAACCTGAAAAAACTTGGCTGGATAGAACTCCCAAATCTTCTCAAGATTAACCAACTCATAGAAGCTTTTAAAATTCTTAAACAACCTGATAACACCCCTGCACTGAAAAATATAATAATTCCTTACACCAATCTAAGCTGCCTTCGCTCATCAAACAGACTCCTTGTCCAAACACTCAAATCCAACAACATAGGCAGTGATGCTCTGTTCGCCAACACCACTGGAAAGCTATGGAACTCCTCCCCAACAACCTCATGCTTATTACTTCCCCAGTTCAATTCAAAAAGAGTCTAAAACTCCATTTTAAGTCACATTGGCTTTGTCCATGCTCAAACCCAGACTAGCTCCTCTTCGTTAAACTGATGCCATACTACTTCTCAAGTAAATCTAAACCCAAAAGGACAACCTAGAGTGGGGATATGTAATCAAAAAGCATGTTCATTGTACATTAGCCAAACTATAATCTATAATCTGTCTTAATAAATTCACTAGCATATTTTTAAAGATCTGTATATTGAACTGTCATAAGTTGTGTCTGTTAGAGCAAGGTAGTATGTGTAGTATGTAGTATGTAAATTGCTTTTTATTCTTTTCTATCTTAAACACTAATATGTAACTATCTGTCTCTGTGACTATGTTGGAGCTTTTCTCCATGGGCCTCCACTGAAAATGGACATGTATCCAGTCGGACTATCCCAGTCAACAAATGTAAAATAAATAAATAATGTCTCAACCTGGGGTTAATGGTTGACAGGCTACACTGGTTTACGAGAGATTGTCTGCAAATGTGTCCTCTAGGTTATCAGATAGTGGCAAAGGTGCTTGCCTCCCCCATAGTGCCTTTTTTAGGGAATGTCAAAGCAACAAAAGTTCTGATGTAAAAAAAATTCACTGGAAGATAATTCAAGGTTCTACTGCTTAATGCTAGGAGTCTAAACATGAAGCTGCACCAGAAGAAATTGCCAACCTGCTAGCTGACAGAATTGGTGCAAACTTCACCCCCCTAGACCCATAGACCATACCCCAAAGCATACCTGACAACAGTCCTCTGCCTAGTAACTCCAGAGATCAGGTCATATCTGCACTCTCCAAAGCTAAAAACATGACATCACTGGTACCAGATAACATGCCAGGTTGCTTACTAAGCAATCTAAAACAGTACCTAGTGGACCAACTTAGCATCCTCTTTAAGCATAGCCTGGGAACTGGCTTTGTTCCAGCAGAGTGGAAAACAGCAACAGTAATCCCCTTGCACTAAGGAGGACCATCAACCAATCCTGGGAACTACAGAACCATAAGTCTAACCAGTTTCATATGCAAGTCCATGAAAAGAATCATCATGGACCTCATCAACAAGGACATAGGAGATCTTCATACTCTAGACCCAACCCAATCTGGCTGTGTTATGGGTAGATCATGCTTATTAAACCTAGTAAACTTCTTCAAGAAAGTCACCAAAGACCTTGGATGAAGGTGAGGCAGTGCACACTGCCTATTTGACCTGACCAAGGCTTTTGACACAACCACCAACCCAGGTATTTTTGATAAAATCTCCCGACTGGGGATTAACCCTTACATCATGAAATGGGTAGCCAATTGGCTCACCAACAGAACACATACTGTCAAAGTTGGTGACTCAACCTCTACCAGTAGGGTCATCACCAGTGGCATAGCACAAGGATCTGTGCTGGGCCGTTTACTGTTTGGAATCTATTTCTTGGAAGCCCAGGTGAAAGTAGACAGCCTTTGGCTTACCAGGTTTGCTGATTATTCCAAATTGGGTGCAATCATTGAGTCCCCCATTGATGTTAACATATTACAAGAGGGGCTAACACAGACAAATGATTGGTGTCAAAGCCATTGTCTACAACTAAATGCAAAAAAGTGCTATTATTACTGCCTTTGGCAAAATGTAATTCCCCGGTAATTACAGTATTGACAGCAACACCCCAGGCTCAACCTAATGTTGCAAGACCTGGGAACACAGGGAGATCAAAATCTGAACTTCGACCATTAAGTTTCCACTGTGGTAAGGAAAGCTTTCTGTATCATGCACCTCATAAGTAAGGGAATCACATCCAGGTCTGAGGATGTTATAAGAGCACTATACTTGACTGTCATAAGACCACTAATAGAGGACAGTGCTCCCTTTTGCATGTACTTCACCAGACACCTGTAACAGCTGAAGAAACCACAGAGGTTTCTCACCAAGAAAATATACAGGGCTGCCAACCATGGCATGATGTACATAAATAGACTGAAAGCCCTGTCACTGTACTCTGTATCGTATTGGCTTCTGAGAGGTGGCTGGAGCCTGGCCTACATGGCAGTCTCTGACCTGCCCTTATGGAAATGCTGCACATCCAAATTCTAATGGCATAAGAGCCACCCACTCTAGGGATCTAAACCTAGCCTGTGACATTAACAGAACATGCTTGAAAGACAGATGTATCTCCAAGATGGTCACTTCTCTGGAATACACTTCCAAATCATATGAAGCAGAGCTCCTCACTGGCTCTATTCAAGCATAACTTAGAGAATTGGATTGCAGACCAAAATATCACCCCAGGGGTGGCACCCATGTCCCTCATGGACAGGAGAAGTTGGTGTTGACTATAGACTCACTCTGAGAATTACATCCACCTAATAAGGACAATTGGTGCTACTTGTAATGAACATGGCTAGGCTTGTAAGGGCTGTTGGACAGCTAGCCTAGTAACCGCCTATGAAACTATGAACCCATATCAACAGTTCCAGGGGGCCTATTACTACAGCTGTTATAGAAGGAGCATGTAATGTAAAAGCAGCAATGGCCATCAATATATTAGCTCACATCACAGATTATATTACCCTCTTATAGCCATACTGTACATCCACACCTCAGTATGGCATATGTCAATGACAGCAACACTGACATGACAAGTGATCATAGAGTCATAGGTCACTATTAGGTTGACAGCCAACATTACATGAAGTCCTACCCATTATTATAAAATAAAAGTAAAAATGCCTACACGTATATTATGGAAGACAGTAAGACTATTGAGTGTATGTGTAGATTTGTTGGATCTCATTGCATTCTGCCACTTTTCATATGGGACACGTGCACCACACTATGACAGAATTAGCAATTATACATGCAGTGGTCTGGGGATGGCTTGCATAGGCTAATGGAAAGAATCTGCTTCATGATGTGTATATGCATATTTGACATGAGGACATGCTTCACTCTTTTGGATATAGGATGTCATGTGGCCAGAGGACAAAGGAGGATGAATGAGGCTACATGAATGGTACCCCAAGTGGTAGTGAAAGGAAGAGCTATTCTAAAGATCACACAATTACCATAAAGTACCCACAACCAAACACACAGCAGTACACCAAGCCTGATATGAACATTACACCTTTGTAGACATAGAACATGAATGCCATACAATGGCACAGTAGCAACACCACATATGTCTGACTGCAAAACTGTCACATTGCAGTTTATGCAGTATGAGAACTTCATTGTATGCTGAGGACAACATGATGGGAGGAGTGTAGGGCATGGAAGTGTAGTCACATCCCTGTATAAAAGTGTCTGAAAAGTGATAGTTGTATGTATAGACATGCAAGTAGCTTGCTGTCAGATTAGTACACCTATATGTGTAGTTAAACTTGATTGCAAACACAGTAGTTAATGTTACTGCTGCAGCACAGGTTTGTCTTAAATACTGTCGGAGTATATGTTACACAAGGTGGCATAATCATTGTATGCTCCACAAATGATTGGAGGAGTGTTGGGCATAGCTGTGGACTCACATATCATTCTAAAACTACATATTTACAGAGCACAATACAAGAGCCAAAGCACAATTCTAGCTTTTATAGTGTCTGAGAATACTTTATAGCTGATGACATCACAGCGTCTGATGAGAGGAAGATGGTAATAGCAGTATCCCCACCCCCACCCCCACACACACAAGTTGACTGCAGTGAGAACAGAACCCCTACTTATTTAAGTACACTGACTAGCGACATCAGTATTTAACACAAGCACCACAGCACTAGTGTGACTTAGACGGTATCAGACAATACTTTATAAGTGATGACATCAGCAGTGTCTGATGAAAGGAAGATGTTAACAGCATCATCTGACGTGCTGGTGTAAAATGTTCTTTCTAATGTCAAGCAAGTGCACACACACACACACACACACACACACACACACACACACACACACACACACGCACACACACACACACACACACACCCACACCAGTTGACTGCAGTGAGAACAGAACCCCTTCCTCTATAAATACACTGACTAAAGACTTTCATATGTAATGCAAGCACCACAACACAAGTTTGACTTAGAGAGTGTCAGACAACACTTTATAAGTGATGATAACAGCAATATCTGGTGAGAGGAAGATGGCAATAACAGCAACCCACATGCTGGTGTAAAATGCTCTCTCTAATGAAAAACAAGTGCACACACACACACACACACACACACACACACACACACACACACACACACACACACACACACACACACACCAGTTGACTGTAATGAGAGTAGAACCCCTACCTACCTAAGGACATGGACTAGTGAGAAGATGTTAGAAAGCCTGTCTGAAACAGATAGCTAGCCACGTACAACTGTCAAGATATTAAAGTTCTGCATGTTACCAGATTGACAAGTGTGCAAAGTGTAGTATTTCCTGTTGTGTTTCTGATGTGCAGGTGTACTTTAAGAGACATCTTTGCAAAGTATATGCAATCAACTGTCCACATTACTACAAGTATTGGTAAATCTGAATGTGTATTGTCATTATAAAAATGTGCTTTGTATATAAGAAAGCATTTGTTATTTATTTATTTCTGTATTGTAGTTGACATATTTGTGAACAAGTACTGAAAGACCAAGGTTAAAGTGCATGGGTGGAGGTAACAGATGGCTGCAGTGTAAATATGTGTTATTTTCTTAAAAAGTGCCTTACCTTTGTTTGTGATTTTTACATGTGAAGACTACATGGACAATAGACATAAGTAATACATGCCAATTTAAACTTACCTTAGTGAACCACCAAGCAGTGCTTGATGGCAAAGTGTTTGTGCATGCAAGATGCCCATTTTTACTGCTTCCCCTGTTTTGCCATAGTTAAGCACCAAGCAAATGTCAGCCTGCTTCAATGATAAGATTATGATAATTTGGAGTACTGAGTGTATGAAGCACACCTGCTGCTTAGTTGACTCTGTGGCAGCAAGTGTAAATGCATCAACACATTTCTTTTGGAAACCAGATGATATAGGGCTGACATCCAGGTGTATGTAATAATTTTACATATGTATTTATAGTGCAATGAAATAATTCTTTAATCTACATACACTGTGTGCACTTCTTGCAGCCTGTTTAAGTAGCATTGCATGGAGGTAACTTTACCATTGAATAGCCAATCACCATTGCTGACAAATGGAGACAAACAGGGGTAGGACAAAGGGAAAGCGATATAGAAATGTGCAGGAGGGAGGTAGGAAAGAACTATAGCTATCCACTTCTTCAACAGTGTAAAATGAATATGTATAGAATGCTGGCTGTATTTGGACTGTCACCTCAACAAAGAGGAATGACAACAATGCAATCATGTTGTATAGCCAATTGGACTGAATCAAATGTGTCAAAAAGACATGTGTGTGGAGTGTAGAGCTATGTATGGGATGATTTTTTTTTTTTTGTGGGACAGGTGTACTTTTTTATTTTAACTTCAGTAAGAGAGGAATGTTGGGTAAGGAACATAGGTATTTCTGGGTCAAGTAAGTAGGGTAGGTGAGGAAGCAGATGCCAGCAAACTGGACAAATAAGACAAGACACAGGGACAGTGAGGGACACAGAAGGTTGGGGACACCACAATTTTGGTTAGAGAGGGGACAACAGATGTCCAAGCCCATCAAGCATGGAGACCATGATAATCTAGTCCTCACCTACTGGACTACCATTACCATCCCCTTACTCTGCTAGCTGTTGGAGTGCTTTATGTCTTCTATTATGGACCATAAGGGAGAGCAGCCTCTCCATCTGGCATAGACGTACACTGATGGTGCTGTTCATGATCCTATACACCAATTCTGGCATCTCCTGGTGGGTAATAAAATCCCCACTTCAGCCAGTACTCTTGGAGGGTACCACAGCACCAGCTGCTGGGGCAGTGCTACCTGAGGGTGCAGGTAGAGCAGGGACAGCAGTGGCAATACTGCCAGGTTGGGTGCCAGATGTGCTGTGCATCAGTGCCAGAGCCGGTGGAGCAGAAACAGGCTGAGCCACTGAGATTGGCCTATTTTCCTGTGTTGTAAAGCATTTTGTGATTTGTCAGAGTTGGATAACATGGAATAATTTTGATAACACATAGAAAAAAAGAGATAAGGTTTGGGGCGATAGAAAAAAGAGGTAAAATCAGTGCCATCATATGTGACATACAATGCGTTATAACAATAATACATGATTTTATTTAACTTTTATAAATAAATATACTTCTTAACAACTATAAAGCATAATTAAGTATTGCTCAAAGTAATCCTTGCAATGTGCATATACTGCACTTATGCTTGGTCCAATTATATAAATTAACAGTGGGACATTTATGCCACTTGTGTAGAAATTAACATGTAATATTTTTAAAGGATTTTACTATTTTATATTTGTTACTTCTGGTATTTGAACACACAACTTTTGACTACAGTCTTAGACTTGACTCCTACAGTTGGCTTGTGCTACAGACTGAAGCATGCATGCTTGTTTTTACAGTTAGGATATGCATTTTTGCTTTGCTACAGCTGTATATGAAATAAATAAATTTAAAAGCTAAAATAATACTTCAGTTGTGCTGCATACATACTTCTTGCTCCACTCAGTCTCTCTAAATGTTCAGCACGGGCCTCTCTATTCAATGCAAACTCTGTGTTGGCTGTGGAATAAAAAGAAGAGAACAAGAGAAGAGCATTATGCATAGCAGCCTTGCCTATATGCAATTTTATATCTACTATAAATACTCTTTATCAGGATACTTACAGGATGTTACCAGTCCAGAACTAATCTGCCACTGGCTGATTATATCCCTCTTGCACCTTTTCAGATCATTAAAGTAATGCCTACACTGTTCTCCAGTGCATGGAATGCCAGTCACACTGGAGACAGCCTTTACTAGACTATTCCAAGCCTTAGACTTGTACTGGGAGCTAGTATAGTCCCACTGCAAACGCCTTCAGTTGTGACACTCTACAAGGAGTCCACATAAGATTCTGGACTCCTCAACATCCAGCATCTGCTCCCTAAATGGGACACTTTCCCTTCTACCAAGAGACATGTGCAACCAGGGAGAACAGCAATTGCTAAGAATGATTTCCCACCAATGCATGTTATCGCATTTACTAGTTGTATGCAAACCTGAACAACAATGCCAACCTCATTTGCATAATGTTAAGCAGAGACTGACAGCGCCTGACAGAGAAGAAAGCAGTTTTGGAAACTGGAAGCTTAATCTGATAGATGGCATTAGTTTGAGGGATGTTTGCTGCTGTAACTGTTAGGTGATTACTTTACAGGCATATTGGGGGCATACATTTCATGACATGACACATTTTTGGTTTTGGCATTATACACACAGATAAAATTGATTTTTATAATGTGGGATTCAAACCTATGCATAATAGGCAAAACATTTTCTTCCACAGCAGTGATCTTCCATCCTTGCCACAGAAGAAGTACTTCTTAGACATACTTATGAATTAAATGTAAATACACATGACAGACTGGGGGGGGGGGTTAACCATGTATGTGTGTGACCTGCCAAGGTCCTAGTTTATGCATTCATGTGTGTATGCGTCTTAGTGAAGCCTGAAGGCCATCCAAGGCCAGATAGCACAATTATGATTACAGAAACATGGCAGTCAGTAAACTCTCAGTCATACATATAAATCACATGAGGTCCACTACTATAAATAGTTACTATTATTTATAATTACGTTTACATTTTTTATGTGATATTTAATATAAAGCAAAATGAAACAACAGTAAAAATATTTGGAATTTCCAGTATTAGAACCAAGGGCCATCTGTACTGGAGCCCTACACTTACACCTGCTGCCACAGTAATGGTTAAATAACAGTTGGATATTTTTGTCTTCATTATTAACTTCTGTGTGTTAACCATCATGCATCTCCACTTAACATGTTTGCATGGTGCCCAACCTAGTATCCATTTTGAAATTGTCTAATGTCTGCTTCCTCTCTGCTGGTGTTCTAGACCTGCAGGTGTTGAGGAAGATTGTTAACCACCGCATAATGCAGCTTAGCACATTTGAATGATGGAAAGCAAAAATGTAACAATGTATCCTTTTTGAAATTGAGAATGTCTACATCCTGCCCGCAGACATTCTGCTTGCTTTGTGTGTAAGCCTTTAGTCCATGTTTCTTGATGGTAAGCTTTGTAGAAATGAGACAAGGAAAGCTAAATTTGTTTTAGCCTTGTTAGCAGTGTTTATTAGGTTTCATTTATTTATTATATATTTTATATTTGTTAACTGGGTAGAGTCCAGCTAGGCAAGTAGCCCATTTTCAGTGGAGACCCAGGGAGATAATCTCCATAACAATAGTACAAAAAGATTACACAATTTTTAAAAGATTTACAAACAATATACTAAAAGTTTGACAGTTGCCAACAATCACAATTTACAAAAAGGTGAATGTAAAACAGAAAACATTGCATTTCTTACGCCTTATTACAGACAATAATATGAAACTCATTAGATATATAGCTAAAAAAACATTGTGGTATTTTCATTCAGTAGAAGTAAGACAAGAAGATAGCAGAATAAAAAAACATTTGATCAAAGGCATAAGAAACTAGCCAGGAGTATTACAGGAGCATAGCCGTTGTTGAGTAAGGTATTCTTTTAGGAGTTTTGTGAAGCTATGATGATCTGTGTTTTTTAAGATATTCTGGCATAATAGGTTCCACTGTTTGGCTACTTTGATTGAGAACAGAGAGTCACCAAAGTAATTATGGGACTTTGTAACCTTTAGTATAAGTTTATCGGATGATCTAAGGATCCTGGAGTTGATATTTAGTTGCACTAGGTTGGAGAGTGCAGGGCAGTTTTCAGGTTTGTGGATAATAGAGTGGGCAGTGGCGAGCTGATTGAGCAATAACAGATTGGGAAATTCAAGCCAATGAAATTTTTGAAGAGCATGGCAATGATGGGTCCTGTTGGGTATATTAGCAGCAAATGTTGCTATTTTGGTATAGCAGAAATCAAGTAGATGTAAATCAGACTTGTGCAGATTAGGGAAAGTTGAGAACAGTAGAGAAGATTAGATAGGAGGTGGGATCGGACTGTGGCTAGTCTGGCATTTTGAGTAAGGAAAGGTTTGGCCCTATATAGACCACCAAGTTTGATCTGAACTTTCTTTATTGTGAGTGATATGTGTTTATTGAATGTTAGGTTGTTGTCTATCGTGACACCAAGTAGTTTTGTTTGGTTAAATGGTTCTATTATAGTGCCATTAGTGGAGTAGATGGAGTGAGGTGGTGGTTTTGCTTTAGATTTCCTGTTAGAGAAGATCATTAATTTTGTTTTGTTTGGGTATAGAATGAGTTGAAGTTCATTTAGATAATTTTCAATAACTAGAAATGACTTTTGCAGTTTATCTTGGAGTTCTTGGGGTGCGGGAGCAGAGCAAATAAGAGTAGTATCATCAGCATATTGAATAATAGAAGCAGATTTAGTGGCAGTGTACAAACTATTTGTGACTATAATAAAAAGGAGAGTGCCAAGGATGGAACCCTGAGGTGCCCCAACAGAGACTGGGAGGAGTGTGGAGAGTTTATTATCCTATTTAGTTGCCTGTTGTTAATTAGTAAGGTAGCTAAAGAACCAGTTGAGAGTTGTAAAGTTGAGGTTGAAGGAGGCTAGAGTGCTGAGTAGTAGCTGGTGGGATACTGTATCAAAATTCATCCTTAAAAGACAAAGATGGAACTTGAACCATGATCTACAGATATTATCTGCTGTGTGGATCAACATATTTAGCAGATGTGCTACACACACAGGTGAGTCATAGGTGTAGTTGATGTATTGGTTATCAAAGAAGTACATTACATGACATTTATTGTGTTAATCCATTTCTCGTGTTTGTCTTAAGCTATGCACTGCACAAATACTGGCATTAAAAATAAATCTATAAAATAAACATTGTAAAATAGATGTTAGTACACAGGAAAAATTTTTATACAAGTTTAGCTTTGAATTATCGCAACAATGAACCTTCATACAGAATAAGGGTGTCTTATCACTCTTTGTCACAGAAAGAGCTTTGCAGCAGAGAAGGAAAATCATTGTGCATGCAAGTCCAAAATCATCCACAATATCAACAAGACATATGACACTGCTACACTTCTGAGCTGTTTGTACATGTATTAATTTCAGATATAGTGCAATGAGTGATCACACAACCATTTATGACTATTGTTTTCAGAATTGTAGCTCTGTCTTATCTCTGTATGGTGTTCATTCTTCTCTTTTCTAAGTGGTAATCTGAGACATGCAGCCTGTAAGGCATTTTGTATAATCGTCCTTAAAATGCGTGAGAATATTAAATGGCAATAATATACAGTTTTCAACAAATGCACCAGAGGTTGAATGAAACTGTAAAATGTCTGCTGCTTACTTATACTTACAACCTTGAAACAATTACTTGCACACTTTGTAAGTCTAACTTGGCTGGCACACCCACTGGAGATAAGGGAGTCTGAATTACTGTTGTGATTTCCTTCCCCCTACCAATAATTATTCACAGCTGCAATCCATTAACAACAAACACTGAGGTAGTGCCTGCACTATGTTTACATTTGCTACACAAAGCCAAGAATTTGAGATTCAGCGATTCTAATGTGTTCATGCCTCATTTGCATCTTCACCATGCTCAAAGGCCTGAATCTAAGCTATAAAAAGACAACCATTTAGCCAGGAGACCTGAAGGTGAGGATACTTGTCTATGTGGATAACACAGAAGAATATTGCTATTAGTCTGGATTTATCTGCACAGAAGACTACTGATCTTGATAAAGTCTGATTTCATTTTTCACTTATATACTAGACAGGCTCACATGCCAGTAGGAAAAAAAAAACACAGGGCTGTTTACCTTGTAGGATGGCCCATAGACACTTGTAGGGGAGTGCTGGCCACAGGTAGAGCTGACTGGCCATTGCTTAAAAATGAATGTTATGTGGTAAATGTGTACACGTGTTTTGGGAGAAGTTTGATAGCATTTATAACAATTCACTGATGTTTTATTTCTTTGTTTGAGGGAGCCAAGTTGCATCTTTGTGCTGCTACAACCAAAATGTTTTTACAATGGTTTGCTTTGCTATTGTTACTCCTTGTTTTGGATCAAACCTTTGTTTGTGTGTGAATGTGATATGTTGCAACTGGTTTACTATCAAAATTTCAACATTGACAAAAAAAAACGTATTTAACACCAAAGGTCAATATCGAATTCCTGCATATTAAGTAGGTGTAAATGTTGAATCTGTTGAACAAATTCAGCAGATTCAACATTTTCATAAAATATTGAATGTAAAGTCCATATAGAAACAAAGGAAAGTATAACTCCTATATTGCAATTCACATTTTTGCAGCGAGGGCAAACCTCCCTGCACCTTCCTGTGGGGGTCTGGGCCCCACACAACTCCTGCAAACTATATATTCCAACTCTGAGATTGCACTGCAGTGAGGAAATGGATTCATTCCCCAATCCACACTATATGGTGATCTCTAGTCATAACATTGAGTACATATCAGCCAATGCACAGTTGCATTCGTTGATATGTACTCTCACTCTCATAACATTCGGAAACACGGGAATTAGCCAACTGCCATTCAGCATTCCTGTGTTCACTGAACCTACATTCTAAATTTTGATAGTAAATCATTACAACCACTTAACCCTTTTTTATATTTCAATAACTTTGAAAGTTTTTTGTTTCTCCAGTGGATAATATTGAATAACTAATAATATGTATTATATTTAAGCAGGACTTTTATTTATGTGACATTTATGTGTAATACCCTTCTTTTGTGTTTTATGTTACCTAGGACTATGGCACCCAAGCACCCCCTTCAGTGACCCGAAAAATGATGTGATCATACAAGCATTTCAGCAACATGGTGCCTTTATGCTTGAGAGAGGGTGTGGAGATATGTCTGGAAGAATGCAAATTTGGAACCAGATTGTAAATGGTGTGAATACTGTTGGGGGATGCAGCAGGACATATGATCAGGTGCATCATTGGGCCACTGACATGATTTTATCAGCCTGGAGGAGAGCAGATGCAATGGCCTGCGGACAGCTGGCTGCAGGGGTGGCTGCTTCAGAGCTACAACTGACACCAAATGAAGAGATCCTGTCCATTGTCAGGGATCCAGAGAGCTTAGTGGAAAGTGTACAACAGTATGTGATTCATGTTATTGCTGCTATTTGAGGGAGGACAAATATGTCCCAGGAGGAGATTCCAAGTAGGCTTACCTATGTCAGTTTTTAAATATTTATTGTATAGTAAAATATTGAAAGCGATATGTTAGTTGATTTAATAATTTTTTTGGGGGGGTAACTAGTTGTAGATTAATACACATTCTAGTCCGTTACACATAGACTTGGAGTGGATGTGTCATCCGTGTTTTTGTTAAATGTACTGTTAATAGAAATATAAAGGCTGAAAGTTTTCCCCCTGTTTTATTATTGTGATCATGATATTCTTACATTTTTCCTTAACTTCTTCCAAGACCATCCTCCCTAGCAAGTGTGGAGTAATCTGCACATAGTAAGACAAAACATTTTCATTTCAGTACTGATGAGCATTTCACAGAAATATTCATTCATCTGTATGTGTAGTGGGTGTTAGGATAGTGTGTGTATTTTTGCACCATCTGTAAAAGTGGCACCAGTGTTAGTTTGGTTAGTGTATATTGAACTGTAATAGTGTAGCTATTAATTTCTTTCCTGTGTTTGTTGCTTATTATCACAGGTGATCCTGACAGTGGTATTGTAGCAGCCTTACCACCTGATGTTATTTTATCGGCAGACTCTAATGCTGATGTCGGCCAAACACTAGCATAGTCAGGGGGGGGTACAGAGGATGACTCAGACACTAAGTCTGACATTCAGCCATCCCCTTTAATTCCATTGGACACAGCTAGTATGCCTACGCAAATCCATTCCAGTGATTCCACAGATATTGGACAGGTGGAGGGTGATACACTTGATCAGGGTATTGTGGTTACTCCAGCTTCAGTGCCTGTTGACTTTGGGCATAACCAAAGTGTGGGTGAGGTGGCATGCAGGAGAGTTGCTCAGAGGAGGCCTATTGTCCACAGACCACCTGATTCTGGTGTGCCTTTCTGTGCATTCGACAAACATGTAGGGCCATCATAGAGGCACAAGCACATTGCAATAGATCCTCCAAAGAAATGCTTAGGGTTGTAGTTATGGAACATGCTGACATGTGTGACTGCCTCCACTCTGTTGCCAATTCAATGGATCAGATGAATGACACATTGAAGTGGGTGGTGTCTGTGATGGAATGTCTGCTGGGAAAGGGATGGCAGCTACATGAGCGTAGGTCAGCCACATCATCTGATGTTAGCTGACATGGCCGTACCCAATCATGGTCCTGTAGTGGCACTACTTCCATTGCTTCATCCGTGGTTGATGTGTCCACACCCAAATGTGACAGGCTATGGGGTTGTGGTCCTGGGCATACTCATAAGGAGAGTTCATCCAGCAGACATCAGTCATGTTCAGGTAGCAGCAGTACATCTGACTGTGGGCATGGATGGGGCAGTCAAATTCTTGGCACAGCCAGTTCTTGGGGTCAGGAGCAACAATGATGAACTGCCACTTCTAACATGCCTGGCTCACACCTGTCCAACATATCAGTATGTAGAGCTAGCACAGTGCTTGCCTGTGTTCTTGCAGACACTTACACACCAATTTCACCTGGAGTGCCCCTACAGACACACACACATAACAGTTACATGGGGCAGTCATGAGACTTACAGCTCATTCTGTCTCAATGACTATTTGATACTTTATCCAAATGCCTGCCTGCTTCTCATACTTACTCACACTCACTCACTAACTTTTGTGTCAGCCTAGGCTCCCCCCACACACACCCTGTGCAAAAGATGGTAACTGTGACATATCCTTGTTTTCTATCTTTTGGATTCAGGGATACATAAGTCTTTGGTCTGAAGCTCAATGTGCATGGCTGACTTAGTGCTTAATATATCTGTTTTTGTGATGTTGTTTTGCAAATTATACCGCTTTCTTACAGATTTTTGTAATGTGTATGCATCACTCCCAAACTGTTAGATCAACAAAGCTGGATCAAGCCATAAATAAAAGTGTGACTAAGGCCCAATAATGGGGAGTGTTTTTAAACAATTGTGGTCTTACAAACTTGAACAGTTGATGGAATAACAGGTTTTTCATTATTATTTGTATGTCTGTTCTGAGGGATATGAAGTCTAAAATTGATATGTGTGTCATTATTTTCTAACTTCACTCTTTAATGCTTTGTCAATACAAACATATGAGGCCAAAATGTAGACATTCAGTGAAAATCTGTATATTTTAGATGAAAAGCCTATTAATTGATAGAGGACACATATTCACATAAGTCAATGCTGCCACATCTTGATGGGATTGCTGTAAAGATTATCCACCTTACACTTACTTACATTAACAAGTAACAGTATGCAAGGATATGCCATTCATTTGTGTTCTTAGCCATTTATTTTTATATTCCAGGTTCAGCACTCACACCCTTTGGAAATCCAGCATTTTCAAGAGTTTTAGTTCAGGGCTGAATCTGTCTGGTGCTAGCAGTACACAACCATTACATGGGTAAGTAAAGGTTGTGAGTGTTGCCTGGCATAAATGTTACTGTATGTATGTGCATAGGATGAAGGTTTTAGCTCCTTAGGTGGTGAGCATGTGTTATCCATTGCCTCCTGGCTTGTGCAAGGCCATATTATGCATGCCTACATCTGCCTACACCCACAGTGGCTGCTGGCTTGCTCTCTGACTTCTCACCTCTGTATGGCTGTGTTAACCTTGTCAGTGGTGGTGGGATTTGCAGCCCTTCCCCTTGCAGTTCCTGCTGAAGCTGATTTCTCAGGATTATGTTGTGGAGCATGGCACAGATGGTGAATATTTCAGCACGTGTATGGGAATTGTACTGCAGGGCTCCCCCAGATGTATCTAGTCACCAGAACAGTGACTTCAGCAGCCCAAACACATGCTCTATGATATTTCTTGTTTGAGTACATGCCTCATTATAGCATTCTTCAGTTGGTGTGTATGCATTTCTGATGGGCGCCATCAGCCACAGTTCCAGTGCATAACATGCATCTTCCAGTAAATGACCCTGTGGGATAACCCCCAGTAAACATCTCATGCAGTTGACAGTTGTGCCAGATATATGAGCAGTGGTAACTGCCTGGGTTGTCAGCACACACATTCAGGATGATTCCCTTAGCATTGCACATGACATGGCAGTTAATGGAGTGGTAGAACTTTCTATTTATGTACACTCTTCCCTGTTCCCCAGTTGGTGCTTTGATTTCTACATGTTGACATTCTATGACACCCAGGACTTCTGAGTAGTGTGCTACAGGGTAGAACTCCTACACAGTTCTGGCTCCATCCTCAGGTGTATGGCGAAAATATATGTACTCACTGGCATGTTGCTGCATAGCATTCAGGAATTGATAGAGGATCCTGGATGCTGATGCCTGTAACACCCCAAGCATGTCCCACGTTGTCTCTGGAAGGTTCCTGAAGCTAATATTATAAGTGTTACACATATCTTAGTCAAAACAAGTATTAGTTTTCCTTGCTATCAGTTGAGGACAACAGAGGTTGCAGAGTTTCTGTAGTGTGTTTCTATCCACCCTGTAGTGCTCCATAATTTCAACCTCATGGAGATTATGAAAAGGTAATGGGGTCTAAAAATCCTTCTCCTTCTTGGTCATGGTCTACTAGCAGAAGCAGCAGCATAGATATGGGCCTGCTGCATATGCACATGAATAAGAGCAACAGTAGCACCTAACATTTTTCCATGTAGCCTAGTTTCCATGGCTGTTGTGACTATGTGAGGTATTGCCAGCTATGCCAGGAGAAGTAGGGCAGCGGGGTGGACATATGCCAGCAGACCTAGCTGGAATTTTGTAAAGAATTATACATCATTTGTATAGCAAACTGATTTGCACAGATGCTTGTGTTTAAAAATATATTTGTAAAGCTGCTTGTGTTTAAAATGTACCAACAGTACGTCCTGCTAGACAGAAAAATAAATATACATGCATTATTGTAAGTTTTTAAATGTATATATTGTAACAGAGGATACTGGAAGAGAAGAGATTAATCTCAATCCACCTGACTTTGAAAAATAGTAAAAAATTAAATTACTGGGCCTAGGCTACAAAAATGCTATCTTACAGTTATCAGTGCAGCCAAAAACAAAACGTCTGTGCTACGAAGTACTATGAAGCTTCCTGCATTGTCATTGGGATAAACAAATTGCTACTTTGGAAGGGTAGAGATTAGAAAATAGTTTTATGACTTCCAGGAGCTGCAGTAGATCTTGGTACGGCTCTGTGCGTGTATTATTGAAACATAGGTGCTAAATCCTGGCATTATCTAACAATGGGGGGGTGGCGTGGAAACAAAAAGTCAGATGATCAGATGTATGTGATGTTATTCTCTAATCCATCACTAAAATAATGTTTAATACTAGGTGAGACTGAAGTCTCAGGGCACTCTCTTTTTGTAACCTGACAAAGAAGAATCTCTCACCTACTTCATCTTGCCTTGCTTTAGTAAGTAACCAATGAATAGTAGTAACTCTTTAGATCAGTCAGGAAAATATAGTGAGATTAGTTAAGTATTGTTTTTCTTCTGTAACTGTGTGAACCTGTCCACCTGGGTTATTTTTACTATTTCCCGTGAATGAAACTCTGGTGTTTATTGTAAATAGATATTTAGTATTTTCATGTTCTTTTATTAGTTATTGCTAAATATAGTTAAAGTTTTCATTGTGGCTGGTCCTTTAAAGAACATTTTAACATTTGAGAGTACTTATATTTATTTGTGACACTGTAGCCACTCCTGAAAGCCTGGCTGTTTGGTCAACATTACTATTTGTACTGATATTAATTTCACTCAGTATAATTGTGTACCCTTTCAAGATCCTTAGAGTAGCAGGCTTTGGGGTGTATGGCGGCAGTGTAACTACCTTATAGTTTTGGCAGAAAGGAGCATAGCTAGTAAATCTGTGCCAGCCTTTCCCAGATGTGTGTGTGTGTGTGTGTGTGTGTGTGTGTGTGTGTGTGTGTGTGTGTGTGTGTGTGTGTGTGTGTGTGTGTGTGTGTGCGCGTGTGTGTCAGCTACTTGGAGCAGGGACTCGAACCACTGGTTTCACAAACAGGGTGGTGGAGGACTTGGCTTAGACACTCGGCTGAGGACTTAATTGTACAGCTGTGCCAGTGGGGATCCTTACTGGAGACATTGGGAGAGACAGAGAGAGAGAATCCCAGACCCCGGGCTGATTGTGTTCTCTGTGTGCTCTTCAGGGAAATTGTGCTTGGTGCAGAGAGCTGCATCTGGAAATACTGGGTGTATCCATTTTTCTTCCAAGTGAACATTCCTCTCCAATGCTAGGAGTGAGGATTCAGGCTCCTTGATTACTGGCCCAGAGTGGGGATGTCACAGCTGAATTCCAATATATGTTGGAATTTGTAGGGAAAACCAGCACTGAGTAAACAGTTTCTTTATACTTGTTGAATAGCTCCTCCATCTTGGATTTTTTTTTTATTAGCATACAGTTCAGCTGCTTATGCTGTAATTAGCATGCCATGATGTTTACCGTGTTTGTAGAGCCACTTACTGAATACAAAATGGCACCCTATCATCCTCATGTTGCATCACAACACACACACGGTTTTCGGGGCCCATGTAAGCTTTATTAAATATTTAAAAAAATAAGAAAAATAAAGTAGAAGAATCGTAAGAGTGTAGTAGCCACAATGCTAACTGGAACTATAGTGAAAGTTGATATATACGTATCAGTTAAGTGATAAGCATATCAACTTTGCTTCCTCTGTTACAAAGTGCCAGCTGCTGGATGGATAGGGTTGAAATGAGCAGCATTCTTCAGAAAAAATTTGCAGTTATTTAAGCCTATATTTATGCAGTTAGTAATTATTTAGCAGAGTTAGAGTTAGTCTCACAATGAACATTAACTTTAGTACTAGCTAGAATATTATCTTTAGAGTAGAAAGTACATTTGTTGAGACTGTGTCTGTCTGGATGTTTGTAGCTTTTCAAAGTTTAGTCTGAAAGATTGTACAACCATGACAGTTGAACAAGGATCCATTTGTTTTCTTGAAAATAAGGAGAAGCACTGCAAATGCTGACACTGGTGCTCATGGATTCTGAAACATTACATGGGAGAGAAGGGAGATTTCTGGTTTAGAGTCTTGACTTGCCTTGTTTTATGGGCACTTTGTCTCTGAGAAAACTGTCTCTGGGGCATTTCTGACGATCTTCCTACAATAGCAAATACATCAATTAAAGGCAATGTTTTGCTGCTAAATAGTCAATTATTTATTTGTTTGTTTGTATTTGTTAATCTGGGTAGAGCACGGATCTTTTTTTAAACTCAGTTCAGGAGCATGGTCTTGTTAAGTGACATAGGGATTTGATCAGTCACACAGTTAGGCAAATGGAAGCTGAAAGAATAAAACTACAGACCACAGGAAGCAGAAAATGTGACTTTTTCATATAGAAAGACACATGCTGTTTGGTTTACTGCAGATATTTCACTTGAGATCTTTTATGGTCCTAGTAGTCAGGTATGCCATGCAATGAAGTATGCAACATTTTTGTTACAATGAGAAGAACCCTGCTAATAGTCACATGTAATAACTGAGCCAGTACAGAGTTTCTTTTTATTTTATTCCCCCAAAACATTGGGTGACTACTAAAATATGTAGATTTTGAGACTTATTAGAATGTTTATTAGGATATCATCAGAGTTTGCTTCCCTTGTTTGGTGGATTATGTCTGTTTCTGCTACTTCTTTTCTGGAAGTAAAATATCCTTACTGTGCACTGTTTAGAAACAAGACAAAAAGAAGAACCCTGCGCGTTTGTAGTTTAAAGTACTTGTAGTAGAGACATTATAGCAATGTCTGAGGCTTGATAACAAAGAGCTGTTCAACACTGCCTTTTAGGGACATTGCAGGAAATTGTTAAAAGGTCACTTAACTATGCTTCCAGAATTATTAATCAAATAATTGAGAAGCAGACCAGACTTGCACTTATATTCTCTTCAATTGTATTCAGTAAGCAGGCTTAAATCACATGCTGTACAGTTTAATGACTGTATTGCAGCTGCCATAGATCTTGAGATCTTGACCCTGAGTTTCTGACTTTTCTTATATTTAGTAATATTACAAGAGTATTGCATAAAAAAATAACACATTAATAGATAATGCTTAATAAAGATAATAAGTTATTTGATTAATGGTAAGGGTTACTTATACGATAGCCTATCTGAAACTGAAGCATACCTCCTGGTTATATTATAGCTAATTGGTTTACAATTGATTGAGTTTAAATATGTGTGTGGAATATATTTTCTTGCTTGTGCAACAGTCTTTTCATTACAGAAGATTAGTTCAATGTTTTCCTTACATGATATCCATTGCTTTTATAGTCATATAATACCCACAGTTAAAAAACAAAATGTGTATTTAAGGGTAAATGTGGAAGAGAAGAAGCAGTGAGTGTGTGTGTGTGTGTGTGTGTGTGTGTGTGTGTGTGTGTGTGTGTGTGTGTGTGTGTGTGTGTATTGGTAAGAGACTAACTAAAGTGCTTTCAGATATTTTTACATATATTTAACTTCAGTCCTCCTGTGCAAAAGATTTCACAAAAGTCTAAAGTCAGATGAAACAGCGCATGCACATGCGTGCACACGCACACACACACACACACACACACACACACCATACACATGTGAATGTGCACACACAAAGACAGCATTGTTTGTATGTTTACAAGCCGTTACTAGCAGTGGCGGCTGATGACTTCAAATAAAAGGGGGGCTGCAGGAGACAACTGAATGGGTGGTGCCAATGGGAAGGGGTGTGGCCAACTAGCAAGGGGCTGAGCTATGGTACAGTGGGATCAATGCTGGCCATGCTTACCAATTTACATGAAATAAATGCTCAGTCACTATGGCGTATCTTGAATACTCTACACAGCACATTGTTACATGTATATACAGGTTGGTTTGAAGACTTGATCTAGCAAGTCAGAAAATTTCAAATGGTAACCCACAAAGGTCTATGGAGCACTGCTGTGCCTTAACAACCTTCACACTAACAAGGTAAATCACACAATAAAACAATTTACTACAACTCCAAGCTATAATATTGCACATAGTTCTACTTAAACTAGAGCATCAGGCACTGTTCAGAATATGTCAATTAACTGTGTTACAAAGGAGATGTCCTTTTATCTAATATCAGCAGTGATATCTTCAGTAAATTACACAACAACATTAGAAGCAGTAATACAGCAGCTGAATTCAAGAGGAAAACAACAATTCTAATATAGCTCTAGTATCAAAGGTTCTCATCTCTGAAGGTGGGGAGGGGCTGATATGATTCTACTTGTACTCAGCACGTCAGATAATATATATTCCTTCTCACTTATTTGTTCTGCATTGACTGCATAATGTATTAACATTTCTTAGCTCTTTTTTCTAATTATCATTTTGGAATATGTACATGTTAATGCACAGCAGTCATGTATATAGCTTTCATTTTATTTCATTTTGCTGTATCAGCTGCACATTACTCTATTGTGTACTAACTTAACGTGGAAATGTAACCAGATATAACATATGTATATTTCCCCTTCTCTCTTTTATAAAAATATCTCTCACTGCACGACACAAATACTAGAGGCTCTATTGCTTTGAAAAACAACAACAAAATTTTAAAAAGAATACCAGAACTCAGCAGTGGTATGCAAGTAAGCTACACCAATAAAGACACTGCTGTAACAGCTAAACATTTACTCAGATTATTAACCTCATAGCCATAAGTGCCTGACTCCAGATCTCTGACAATTGAAATATGAGCTATCTTAAACAGTACCAGGGTACTAAAATGTATTTTATCAGTTATGAGTGTGGTTTTCTTTTTGAGGTTTTAATGTTGTTTACCGATCACTGGAACCTGAGGTATTAGCTTGGGAACAGATTTATTATTCAACTTCTACCCTATCTCTGGAATATATGCTGACCTTATAAGATAAGGACAGTGAGACATCTGCATCCTTCACCATTAATGTTGACAATTGCATTTGCATTTATAAATTAATCCCTGGTCTGACCTGCCGGGTTGTAAGTGCACTTGATCATTTGTCACCAAACAGTATTTTTTTTTTGAATTGACCATGCCTCAGTCTTTCATAAAAGATTGGAAGCACTGCAGACTTAGCAAAACCTCCAACTTAGTGAGCCAGCAACTATTTCTTAGCAAGCTTAAGGAAGATCAAACTGTTATGCAGAGTCTTCATTTTGTTGTTGCAGCAAAAAAAAAAACCAGCCGATTCCAGCACCTACTTCAGTTTATGTATCTCTCATCTTCTTTTCCTCTCTGCTGTCTCTGACGGCAGTGCAGGCCCTTAGCCAAGGCAAAAACGACAATGCTGGTATAATCCACTGAATCCAACGGTCCCAAACTCCTGAGTCCCAACACAACCTCTAAACAAGACAAGTATAGTACTACTGTGCTAGTGCTACTGATTGTCTCTCACTCTCTTTTTTGAGAAGAGAGCGAGAACCAGTCAGTAGCAATCCAGCTATCCACGTCACGTACGTGCCTGCGGACATGGCAGTCTGACCCCCCCTTCTAATTTACAATGCGGTTAAACCACATAGACTTCTGGGCACCACACTGATGCTTTTTCTTTAATCTGGACTGCCTTTTATAGCAGTCAGATAGTACAAGATACGTTCCTTGTTAAAAAATAAAAAAAAACCTGGAACTCGACTAGCATGCACAGCTCGAGTTCCGGGAGTTTGCGGACATATCGTACTGTGTTTGTTCTTTGATACAAAATAAATGGGAAATATATATTTTTTTATGGCAAATGAAATGTCCACTTTTTCCTGGGAGGGCTGCAGTCCTGCAGTCCGATAGCATGAGCTGCCACTGGTTACTAGGCTAATGACCACTAGGGCCCTTAGAAGCCTAGCTGCACACCCTCCACCATTTGGATTCCAAGTATCGTATGGTGGGGCATGTTAGTTGGCAAGTAGATTAGGATTTGTAGGGGGTCTTAATTAGGAAAATACTTTCTTATTGATGGTCTCTGTCCATATGGGACATGGGGGCCAGACTAAGGGTAAATTTTTGATTCCCATCCAATTGGCAAGGTTTCCTTTGAATAGGGTGAGGGATAAACTCTGTTTCATGTGGATGGGGAGCCTTATCTATACTGCTAAGGATCCTTTGGGACACATATCTGTCTCTCCAGCATGTTTTATTTATATCTAAGTGAAGATTAGATCCCTAGATCTATTGGTTCCAGTGCTGTTTGTTTTGTGCATGTGCAACAGATCCATCTGGGCTGTATCTCAGGAAGCCCTGTAGACTAAGCAAAAATCCCCTCTCAGTAGCTTGCAGGAGACAGAATATAGAGACAAAGACATTAGGCAATTAGTGTAGGACAGGGTATTCATGCCCTGAATTTTCCTGGTGAAAAACATTTGTGGGAGTACTAACTGTTGCAAGTGTCAGGTTAGATACATGCCAAGGGAGTAACATTGTGCTATAACTTCCTTGGACCTGAATGTCATATTCTTACCTATAAGTTGGACAACATAAAATGATTTTCTTATTATCCTAGTTACATGTTGATCAAAGACCAGATTGCAGTTTACATATGTTCTCAGAGCACTTATTACTGGGTTGATTCTTAAGGGTATTATTCATGGAGAAATTAACTTGGTTTGACAGTTTCCCAAAGGGCATTTCTTTGGCAATGAGCTTTAGGCCACGTCTTTGGCACCAGTCATATGTCTGTGTTAAAACCATTTGCAAGATGTTTGTGTCTTAGGGAAGTCTATAATAGCTCCCAATTTACAGTCATCTGTGAACTTGGTGAGCTAGAAGCCTTTAACATTAGCCTTGACTTTCGAGAAGTAGATGCTAAGCAGGAGCAGGCCCAACACAGAGCCCCAGGATACTCCACTGGTGACTAGTCTCTTAGTGGACGTGGTCTCACTAATACTGACTTCTTGGGTCCTGTCTGTGAGCTAGCCAGTAATTGTGCGAGTTGTTTAAGGATTTAAGCCTAGTTCAGAAAGCTTAACAATAATGCCTGAGTGTGGTATTGTATCAAATGCCTTAGCCAGATCAAGATACACAGTATGTACTCTTTTACCATAGTCCACTACCTTGGTGAACCTCTCAAAGAAGTAGGCATGTCCTTCCCTTAACAAAGCCAAATTAGGATGGGTCCAGTGCCTGTAGGTTGTCAGTGCCCCTACTTATCATTTCCATGATAATTCATTCCTTGGCTTTGCATATTAGGCTCGTTAGACTGATAGGTCTGTAGTTCCTTGGGTCAGTTGATAGTCCTTCCTCGTGGAGGGGAATGACTGCTGTGGCCCTACATTCACTTGGAATGTAGCCTGTTTCAAGGCTGTAGTGATTCTGATAAGTCATGTTTTAAATTATTCAGGAGGCATCTGGGGATGATGTTGGGACCCATGGATGTGGTGTCTTTGGCTTTAATGAATGCTGCCAGCACATCTCCCTCCTGATAGCTGGGGAGTATGCTGGAGGGGATTTCACCTAGTGGAGCTGGGGTGGTGAAGTTTGAGCTGAATTTATCAGCCAATAGATATGCTATGTCACCCTGATCAGTGCAGGTTGTACCATTCACATTCTGGACATAGCTGAAGAAGGACTGCTGATTGTCCTTAGCCTATCCTGACCTCATAGCTGGCACTGTTAGACTTATTAAGACTTCTTAATTTCTTGTTTAGTTGTATAAGAGAGCACTTGTCTTTAAGGGAGTTGCTTTTCATGATATAGGCCATGAGTTTTCTTCTTTGAATATGCACTCTGTTTACCTGAAGATTCCGCAAGTGGGGATTTATTGTTTGCTTTGGGTTTATTTCTGGTTGGTACAGCAGCCTCTATGTAGACATTCACATGTTTGTACATTGACTCTATGAATAATTCTGCATAGGTAAGTGTGGTCTCGGGTTTGGGGAGAGCTTTGGATTTTTACAAATTGTCACTTAGTAGTTTGTCTCTGAATAGTTCTTAACTGTTACTGTTTAGCTGAAATTTTTGGGTTGAATTCTACTTCATATTATACAGGTTTGTGATCCAACCTTACCAGTGAGGACATGAAACATGGTGGTCGAGTGTGCACTGCTCTCCCATGTTAGTGAGTACCAGATTCAATATGTTTGATTCTTTGGGTGGAGCACACTCTATCTGTTCCAGCATGTCTGTGTTAATAAAGTCCGGAAAACCTTGCACCTGTGAGTTTGAGGCAGTGTAAAATGTCCAGTCTATAGAGGGTGCTTGATTGGATTGTGAGCATCTCTAGTAGGTTTAGATAAGAATCATGAGACTCTAGGAGCATAGATGGTGACCAGCAGATAGCCATAATATCATGAGGGACCTTACTTTTGATGACTTGCACATGGATGAGCTCCAAGGCATAATTATCAAACTCGAGGTATATTTGTTGGTAAAGTAGGTTTAGACATCTCCACCTTAGGCCTCAGTCTGTGCTATTGTTGGTCTAAATGTGTGGAAGGCACTGCAGTCTTGCACTTCTGGAGTACTTTTATTGTGTTTAAATCAAGTTTTCATCACAGCACAGATGCATACATTCTACAGAGATGAGAAAGCTTGAAGGGTGGAGATTTTTTTTTTAAGTTCCAAGCAATGAGCAGTAATACCTTAAGGTTGCTTGTAGACTTTTTCACTGTTTTGGTAGTATTATATTTTTGGCATTACCTAAAAAAGCTCTAAGGGGGTAGATAAAGTTTTAGCCAATATCTGAAAGCCTAGAGAGGACAGGTGCAACCCATCCTTGGCAAAGCAATGTGGTCTTTTGACAATGTTCTCCGATGATGACAGATATTGCATCTCCCTGGAGTGACACCACAAACTAATCCAGTTATTCAAATCAATCATTTTATGTTGATACTGTGTCATCATCTTTGGTGGAGGTAGAATTATTCTCAATGCAAAGCCCATACCTATCTATGGCACCTTTTTGAGAGATCCATTATGTCTCTTTTCATATAGTCCAGTGAGGTATGTCTCAGGTCATTTACATTCACATGAACTATCATACAATCATATTGGTACCTGGAATGCAGTAACTTGAGTCCATGCATAATATTGGAAATCTTGCCTCCAGATAGGCAACTAACCATTATCTTCTCCTTCTCTGACCTGGTGAGTCGGGCATCTGAGTTTTGCACAATGGAGTCCCCGACGACAAGAGCATTAGGTAAAGTGTATGCTTGCCTTATGGGCTTTGGAGTTGGAGGACCATTAGGTGTGGACTTATATGAAATGCTTGGTGTTGCCTTTGATGTGTGTTTAGTAATTATTGAGAGCAGTGCTGTAATTAGATGGTTTTGGAAGTTTTTGAGATATGGGAAGGTTCCTTTTAATCACCTCACATATGATAATCTGAATGGTGAATGGTACATGTGAAGGATATAGTGTAGGTACTCCTGACAACCTTGTTTGTATGTGAGAGTTTTGTCTCCAAGGAAATTGTGTACTTACACCTCTTGCATACAGTGTTATTTTTTATGCTTTGAACACACACTGGGGATCTTGAGTGTGATACCTGAAATCCATCTACTGGCTTGGAGAATACTACTCACCATAATAAATCTTAAAGCCACAAGTCATAAAAATGTGTCTGGCAATCTGATGAACAGAAGATATTTCAGGAGGCACATAAAATACATTGGGTCAGGCCCGTTGTTATAGCTGATGTGGTAGTATAGGCTTAGGCCTCATGAACAAGTATTTGCTTAATTACTACCTCTATTTAGATGAAGGAGTTCAAAGGCTGCTGGTTCATTCATAATACAGAAGGCTAAGCAGAGATCAACCCTCAACAGTCTGTCTGACTCTAAGTAGAGTGACAAGACTTTTAGTCTAGCTGAATAGCTAAGGATACCAAGACCTGAGATTTTTTTTTGATGAGGAGACACTGAGGTCTCTCAAACTGGTTTAGATACTTAGAAAGGTGCATGCTAAAGGGTACACTGCATGCAATGAAGGGCCTAATAGTGAATGAATTAAGTGGGATCATAGTAGCTTCTTGGGACTTGCATGAGATACCAGGAAGGATAAACTGAGCAAGGTAGATAGATTTTCTATCCACCGCAGTGACATGATGGCTAAGTGTTATCTACGTATGTACCAAGTCCCTGATGCTTGATTTACCAAAGGACATTATGCTGCACTTCTTTGAGTTCAGGGTATGTCCATAATTAATTCACAGTGTATTTGTTTGGTCAAACCCTTGCTGGAGAATTTGGGTATCAGAATGGGGTTTGATAATACCATGATATAGATATATCTGAAACTGGCGCATCTCCAGTTATCACACAAGTCAAAGTCCTAAAAGTGCTATCAAAATCTAAAAATACTGCATTGCTTGGTCCCAAAAATATCCATGGATACATCTTAAATAGCATTAAGCATGATTTAGCCACACCACTAACAACACTGCTCAAGCTCAGACAACATACAGGTTTTATGCTAAGCGAATGAAGAATGGTTACAGTCATTCCCCTCTATGGGGGAGGACCTTGCTCAGACCAAGGCAATTACAGACCCATAAGATTGAGCAACCTCATATGTAAAGCTATGAAAAGACTTATCATGGAATTAATCAGTCATGACATAAGGAACCTCCAGACACTGGACCCATCTCAGTTTGGATTCGTCAAAGACAAGTCATGCTTACTCAGCCTGTTGAATTTTTTGAAAAGGTCACCAAAGCAATGGATGGAAGCAAAACAGTACACACTACATATCTCAAAATGGCCAAAGCTTTTGACACAATTCCCTAATCAGACACAGAAGAAAGGCAACATAAACCTGAAATAAACCCCTATGTCATCCACTGGATAGCCAACTGGCTCACAGAACAGGGTAAGTTACTTCCACAAAGAAACAAGTAAAAGTTAATAGCAAAGGGCTCTGGCTGACTATGTTTGCAGATGGCTGCAAACTAGAAATAGTCACTGAATTCTCAAATGAGCTAGCTATCTTGCAGGACAGTCTGTACCAAATAAATAACTGGTGCAAAGATCGTTGACTGCAACTAAATGCCAAAAAATGCATCATTGCATTTTTGGCAAATCATCTACCCCAGGGAACTACCACATTGACAATACATTCCTAAGAGCTGACACAATTGTAAGGAATTTGGGAACTTATGTGGAAAGTGACTTAACTTTTGACCAACTTGTGTCCATTGTTGTAATAAAGCCCTCCTATATTGAACAGTTTATAAACAAAGTGATTGTGTCTAGATGGGGGTGTCATTTTTTCCCCTTTTACTTAACGCTCATTAGGCCAACCATTAAAAATAATGCACCATTTGCCATGCATCTGTCCAGACACATGTATCAACAGGAATACCCACAGAGATACCTTAGTAAAAGGATGCAAACCCTAAACAACGTATCCAATGTGGACCAACTCAAAGTCCAGTCACTATACTTGGTATCCTATAGACTACTAGAGGTGGACAGTCTCTGGTATACAAGGCATCCTCCAACACATTACTGATTGATTTATTGCACATCATCAAATCAAATAGTATCAGAAATACCCAATCTAGGATCTAACCTCTTCTACTACATCAACAGAATGGTTTGGAGTGGCAGATATGTCTCACAGATGATACTGCTGGTGTGGAACAGACTCTCCATCTACATAAACAAATTTCATCCTTCTCCAGATTCAATCACAACTTAGGTCTATGGTTGGGAAACAGAACATTTGCCCCAGGTCTGCCAGCTGTACTACTGATGGACAGAGGCAGCTCCGAAATGCTTTATTTAGAATCCTGATTCTGAGGAAGTCTGCTTTTTGGGGAGATTAAGGTACATAATCTTTTTAAACCAAATAAATGAGTTTTCGACAGTGTTGCAGCATTTTGCTTTTACCTCTTTCTGAGCAGTCTGGTATTTTGGTCCTTGGTTTAAGCTCATACTGGCTGGTGGTAGATTAACTTTGGTTTGTTAAAGTGTGACATATCAACAAAAAACAATGTCAATGTACCTGCATTAACATTCATTAACATTAATGTATTACTCGAAATCTTACCTGAATATTTTAAACTGTTATTTCATTTAATGACTCAAAAAGTGGTGTCATCAGTCTGGACAAACAAGTCAGAATTGTAAGCTAAGATCTTCAAGTTATCAGGTATGATCCTTTTCATCCTGGAACATCCATACTAAAGAAAATAAAAATGTAAGAATGCTGGCAATTTTTTATCTTTCATACTACCTTCATTGGTATTAAGATTGCCAACTTGTCCTGCATGTACAATGTCAAAAGGGTGAAATTAATTAGTTTGACCATTAATCACATCTTCAAGGACCACTCTTTCAGCTTGTCTAGTTCATCATCAAATCTATTAGCAACTTAAGTAAGACTAGAGAGACGTGTTGTTGGATTATTAATATTGCACTGCTTTATATGACTACAAACTGGGATAGCAAGCAACTTTGTCATCAGACCAATCTGTTATAAAACAAAGAAGAGCAACACTTTTGTTAAGATCTGCAATAAAACAACTGAATTCTTTGTGGCTCTGTTTTCTCAACAAAGCTAAATCCTCTATAGATTGAGTATAAAAAAGCTGATGCTTGAAAAAAAAACTGTATGCTTACTATTAATTCATAACTAAGCTGGGAAAAGAAGGGAACGTTTTGTCTTTCATCACAACTCCTTCAGTCTGTTGTGAAATGTCATTCCAAAATGTAAAAAAATATTGTCCAATATTAAATCCAACAAACAGTGCAGAGGGCTGAATTCAATAAACCCTACATGGCTCACTAAAACTGTGTGCACACTGTGGTGCTGTGCAGTGCACAATGCACATATGGTACTGCAAGGATTTGTATTCAGCAAGTTCAGCAAGCAGATTTACATGGTGTATAGAGATGTGCAACCCTACTAATTACAGCATAAGCAGTTGAACTGTATGCTAATCAAACAATCCAAGAAGGAGGAGCTATTCAACAAGCTATAAAGCAACTGTGTACACTTACTGCAGGTTTTGGCCTCAACTTCCAAAACCTATTGAAATGCAGCCACTGAAATTACACTAAACAGAAACAATGTTAGGAGCTGCTGCTGCTCTTCTTCGTGTGAATGTACAATAGGCTCAACTCTATGCTGCTGATAATAGGCCTCAGCCAAGGACCAGAAGGGTGTTTAGACCCTGTTTAACTTTTAATGGTCTGCATGAGGTTGAAATAGAGTGCTACAGGGCTGATAGAGACACACTACAGGAAATCTACAACCTCTATCATCCTCAATTGAGATCAAGTGCAAACAGAGGGGATCCAATACCTGTGGAGACCAAGGTATGTGTAGCACTTAAAACTTTAGCTACAGGATCCTTTCAGAGACCAACAGGAGACAGATTGGGGTTGTCACGGACATCAGCATCCAGGATTCTATATCAATTCCTGAATAATATGCTACAGTATGGCAGTGACTACATATATTTTCCACATACCCCTGAAGATAAATCTACAGCTATGCAGTATGTCTACCCCAGAGCACACTTCGCTGAAGTCTTGAATGCCATGTACTGCACACACATTAAGGTCAAAGCACCACCTGAGGAACAGAGAAAGGTCTACATAAACAGAAAGGGCTTCCACTCCATTAACTGCCAGGTCATGTGAAATGCTTACGGAATCATCCTGAATGTGTCTGCTGGCAGCCCTGGCAGTTATCATAACTCCCATATCTGGTAAAACTCTCAGCTTTACCAGAGGTTTTCCAGGGGGATATCCCACAAGGCCATTTACTTGGTGATGCAGGGTATGCACTTGAACCATGGCTGATGATGGCCCCATCTGAAATGCAACCACACCCATGGAGGAACACCATAATGAGGCACATGTTCAAACAGGAAATATCCCAGAGCATGTGTTTGGGCTTCTGAAGTCATGATTTCAGTGCCTAGATACAGTGGGGGGAATCTGCAGTATGATCCCAGTACTTGTGCAGAAATGTTCACTGACTGTGGTATCCAACACTATATTATCCTGAGAAAACAGCTGCAACAGGAACATCAAGGGGAAGGGGCACACATACCACCACCATTGGCAAGATCACCACAGCCACATACAGGTGAGGACTCAGAGGGGGAACCACCAGCTGCTGTGTGTTTAGGTAGACGTAGGCGTGCACAATATACTCTTGCCTTGGCCAAGAGGCAATGGATACACATATGCTGACCACTTAGGGGGCACACCTTTCATTATCTGCACATACATACAGTAAAACTGATGCCAGGCAATGCTTACAACCTTTACTTAACCATGCAAAGGCTATGTACTGCTAGCATCATACAAAGTCAGCCCTAAATTAAAACAGTTGTAAATGCAGAACTATCAAGTTAAGTGTTGAACCTGGAACAGGAAAATAAATGGGTAAGAACACAGCTGCTCTCCTTTGGGCTGATGAAATCATATAAGTGGCCTAATGATGCAACTGATCATATTTTGTGCGGTGATTCCTCCTACTGCATTGACATCATTCACTAACTGGTTCCAAATCTGCATTCTAGCAGCAATATCCCCACATTCTTTCTCAAGCCAAAGGCTCCATGGCACCTGAGAGCCTGAATTATCACTTCATTTTCAGAGTCACTGAAAAGGGGTTTACATGGATATATAGGATTGGGTGCCATCATCCTATGTGATATAAAACAAAGAAGGATAAAATGCATAAATATCACATTACTAATGTCTTGCTTATGTGCACATTTGTCAGCATTAAACACTAGAAACACACTTTTCATTTAGCAAAACTGAAAGTTATGCAGTTGGCCCACCTCTCCCTCACACACAAACCAAGGATTGACCAAATCAAGGAATAACACTTAAGTAATGTATTATGTTTCTCTCTGAAGTATCAGGATGCCTATACATTTTCAACAGAAAAGCACTTGAAACACACCTTTGTTCTTGCAACACACAGTGGTAGGTGGCTTCGCTACCCCCAAAATAACAAACAAGTCAAGGTTTGTACAAACCAATGAAAACCACAGAATTAATTGTATATATGCTTTCCACACAATTATCAGGATGTTTTTATTTATTTTTTTTTATTTTACATTTGTTGACCGGGCTAGTCCAGCTGGATTAATGTCCATTTTCAGTGGAGGCCCGGGGAGAAAAGCTCCAGAGGTAAAAACAATTTTAAAAATACAATTAATTCATAGTACAAAAGTGTTATGCAATGGGAAAAATAAAATGTAGTCACATTTATTATAGATCTTAGTGAACTAAAAAAGCTAACTTAGAATGTGAGGCCTGAGGAGAAAAGCTCTAGAGGTAGAAAAACAATTATACAAATACAAATAATGAATAGTACAAATGAGTTGTACAATGGATAAAAAATAATATGTAAACACCTATATGATAGATCTTAACTTACCTAAAAAAGCTAATATTAGAAGGAGATTTAGAGAAAGGATAACTACTAACAATACAGGAAGGAAGGTAGGAATTATTAGAGTGAATCAAGTAATATTTACAAAGAAAAGGGATATTTTGTCAAGTGAAGAGTTGAGGTAGATGGGGGGGTCCAAGTGGCTAAGGAAGGTTTATGATAGAGTAAGGTGCAAGCAAGTTAATCTGGGTTGGTACAAGAGCAAAGCCAGAAATTATTAAGATGTCTTAATAGTTGTTTCTTGAAGAGTGGAAGAGTGGGCAAAGAAGAGATGTCAGATGGAAGATTATTCCATATTTTACCTACTGAGTTAGAAAAAGGAGTTGCCTGCAGAATTAATAGTTCTAGTAATATTAACAAGTAGTTTATCAGAGGAACGTAGTTGTTTCAGGTTAATATAGGGAGTCAAGAGGTTGCTAAGAGCTGGTGTTTTAGAAGGTTGGTATAGAATTTTGTGTGCTATTAAAAGTTGTTGAAAAATGAGCTTGTTAGGGAGTTCCAGCCAGTGTAGTTGTTTTAGGTTTAGACAGTGGTGGGTTCTGAATTGGGATGAGGTGGCAAATCTGGCAATATTGTGATAGGATGTAGTAAGTTTCTTAAGGTTACTTTTAGATAGATTAGTGTAAATAGGGGAAGCATACAGAAGGGTAGAGATAAGATGTGTTTGGGCTAGGGTTGTCCTAGCTTCCGTGTTAGGAAGGGCTTTATCCTGTACAGGGACCCTATTTTTATTAACTGCTTTTATTGTACTGTTGATTTGACAATCATAGTTAAGATTATTATCGATAATAA
Organism: Protopterus annectens; assembly: GCF_019279795.1. Classification (NCBI taxonomy): domain Eukaryota; kingdom Metazoa; phylum Chordata; order Ceratodontiformes; family Protopteridae; genus Protopterus; species Protopterus annectens. The sequence continues at coordinate 74,509,201 of NC_056731.1, forward strand.
CACCGAGAAGTTTAGTTGTAGAATCAGGAGAAATAATGGTGTTATCAGTTGCTGTGATAGAGAAGTTTGACAGAGTCGATTACGTGTAGGTGAAAAGAGTAATAATTTAGTTTTCTTTGGGTTAAGGAGTAGACAGCGATTGGAGAACCACTGTTCAACAGTTGAGAAGGCTGATTGAGTTTGAATCTGGAGTTCGGTTTGAGAAGAAGCAGTGCAAATAATGGTGGAGTCATCTGCATATTGTATGCAGGTAGTATTAGGGATAGAAGATTGGAGGTCGTTAATAAAGATGGAAAATAGAAGTGGGCCTAGGATAGATCCTTGAGGGACTCCTAAAGAAACAGGGAGGAGAGCAGATAATGAGTTTTTCCAGAGTACAGCTTGCTGACGGTTTTCTAGATAGGAAGCAAACCAGGTTATGGAAGAGGGATCCAGGGCCAGAGATTTTAGTGTGTGCAGAAGAAGTGTATGATTCACCATATCAAAGGCTTTTGATAGGTCTAAGAAAAGAGAAGATGTAAGTTTGTTATTGTTGGTTGAAGTTTATGGTATTTGTAAAGGAGAGTAAAGCTGTGGTGGTACTGTGAGCAGGTCTGAAACCATGTTGAGTGTCAGCTAAGAGGCTATTATAGAGGAGATGATTGAGTAGTTGTTTATGTATACATTTTTCCATGATTTTAGCTAAGGGCGATAGAAGTGCTATGGGACGATAGTTGGAGAAATCATAAGATTTGCCTCCTTTATGTAGGGGTATAATATGTGATATCTTCCAGACTGTTGGAAAAATACCTTCTTTTATTGATCTGTTTATTAGGATAGAGACAGGGTAAGCAATGGCTTTTGCTGCTAGTTGAAGGAATTCAGCTGGAAGCTTGTCTGCGGAAGGGTGGTAGGTTTTAGTTTATGGAGAAGAGTTTGTATATAGGAGGTAGATATAGGTTGTAGGTGTAGGGGAGGGATAGTGTTTATTAATGTGTTTGGACGAGTTGAGAAGTATCTGGAGATAGTTGGTTGGCTAGAGTTTGTATAGAATTGGTGAAGAAGGAATTAAAGGTATTGGCTGTTAGTGTGGGATTATCAGGGTCAGAATCCTGAGGGTTGGGTGTAATTATTTTGCCTGGGGTCAGCAGATTATTAATACATGACCAGAATGTTTTAGGTTCATCTTTGGTAGTTTTTTGAAGTTGAATGTAGTAGTTCTTTTTATCTAATAGAATGGCTTTTTTAGTACTGTTTCTAAGTTCTCTAAAGTTTTGGTGGTCAGTTGGACTTTTGGTGGTACACCATTTATGCCAAGATTTGTTTCTTAGGGCTATTTTAAGCTTAGTATTAGTGGTTAGCCAGGGAGCAGTTTTAGTTTTGGTTCTAATGGTGCGACTTGGGGCGTGCTGGTTAAGTATAGCTAAGAATGTAGAATTGAAGTGTTCAACTGCTTTGTTGAGTGGGAGATATTTTAGTGGGGTCCATTTACATTGTGAAAGTTCAGCCTGAAACTGCTCAGGGTTAAGTTTATTTTGAGTGAAGAGTTTGGAAAGTGGTGGGTAAGGTTAGGTTGGTTTTGCATCTGATGATATAGGTTAGTGCATGGTCACTAAGGTCATCTGGAAGGATATGTGTTTGGTAGTTTTGCAAGGGGGTATTTGTGAGAATCCAGTCGAGGGTGGTACCCTTATTGTTTGCTTTATTAGTTCTAGTGGGGCTATTGATAAGTTGTTTGAAGCCATAGAGGTTGATGTGGGAAGTAGGGTTAGCGTTGTTACAAGAATTCCAGTCTATGTTGAAGTCCCCAAGGACTAGTGTTTCTTGTGGGAGTTTGAAGGAAAGCTGGTAGAGTATGTCTTCAAGGGTTCTGATGTTATTGCCAGGGGGGAGATATGCACAAATAATGTTTATTGCTTTAGTGTTATTGATTTGTATTTTGGTGCTAATTACTTCAGCATTTGTGTTTTGGGTAAGAGTAAGATCAAGAGGATTAAGTTTAAGTTTTGCTTTGAATAAAATGGCTACCCCACCTCCTTTCTTGGTAGTGCGATCAAGTCTAATAATATTATAACCAGGTGGGGTAATTTCGTGTCTCTAATGGTAGGTTTTAACCAAGTTTCTGATAGGCATAAAATGTCGAACTGTTGTGTTTCGAGGAGGGCATGGAGTTGACTTATTTTATTACAGATACTACGTATATTAAGATGAGCAATGGAAAGGGAATTGGAAGGTTTTGAGTTTAAGAGAGATAAAGGTTTAGTTTGGTTTTGTTCTGTGTTGGTTGTAATATGATGTGGGCCAGGATCGGGTGAATATCACCATCTTGTAATAAGTGGAGAAGAGTAAGATATATCTGTGGTTTAAGTTTATAGTAAGAGAGAAATGTCTTTTGGTTAGAGTTTTTAAAACTTGTAGTGTGCTATTCTGTGATATTTGGCTAGAAGGTATATGGATTGAGAGGGTGAGAGTTTGTAGGATGCAGATAAAGGTATTTCATTTGTAGAGGTACTTTTAGAGGGCAGTGAAGGAGGAATATTCTTAGAGAATTAAGACGTTATGATGTAAGTAGTTGTAAGAGATGATAGTAATAGTATAGAGATAAGTAGTCTCAGTAAAGTATGGATGGATAATATGGGCATTGTGAGTTACGTGGAGGTTTGTAGAAATGAAGGATATTGTGTGATGGAGTAGAGTTAGGTGATAGTAATTAGAGTTTGGGGCAGGAGGTAGTGATATATTGAGATAGGTATAGTGTTTCAGAAAGGGGAGGGTGTATAAGTGTGATAGTGATAACTGTGATTGGAGAGAAGGTATCTAGGGGTGTGTCCCTATTGGAGATAAATGTAGGACCCCTGGGGGTGGGTGGGAATTGGGGGTAGGGAGGGGAGCGGAGTGAGCCCGCAGGGCGAACGGAGCGGGAAGAGCCAAAGGAGAAGAGGTCCAGGAGAAAAACTATCAGTGAAGTACTCAGAATGAAGGTAAGTACAGCAAAGGGATATAAGTATCGTAAGGCAAGGGGATGCAGGTATATTTATTGTCAAGAGGTAAGATAGGGTAAGATAAAGAGAATTTGTTAGGTGTAAGCAGTTTACAGAGGAAAAGGAAGAGAAAGCCCCTAATAGATGGAGGCCACCTAGTAGCCACAGCAGGTACTTCTATCAATGCTGTTTACAGGGCCTGGGGGTTCAAGCGTGGGGCAAGCTGCTAGGGATATTACAGGGATTATGTGATCAGTTGGTTGAGGAGGGAGGGGGTTTGGTTGCAGGCTACTGGCTAGGCTGCCTTTGGGTTTAATATCACTGGGAAAGAAGTATACAAGTAGGTATTTAAATTCAGCAGGAGCTCTAGGACATACTTCCTTATGTCTTTTCCAGGTGAAGGCTCCTCTTAGTGGGATAGCTTTATTCTTTAATTTGGGAGAGATGACCGGAGTTTTGTATAAGATGCAGGATCCAAGACCAGCAGGTGGTCAGGGGGTTATATGGTTCCTTATGTCTTTCCAGGTGAAGGCTCCTCTTAGTGGGATAGCTTTATTCTTTAATTTGGGAGAGATGACCGGAGTTTTGTATAAGATGCAGGATCCAAGACCAGCAGGTGGTCAGGGGGTTATATGGTTCCTTATGTCTTTTCCAGGTGAAGGCTCCTCTTAGTGGGATAGCTTTATTCTTTAATTTGGGAGAGATGACCGGAGTTTTGTATAAGATGCAGGATCCAAGACCAGCAGGTGGTCAGGGGGTTATATGGTTCCTTATGTCTTTTCCAGGTGAAGGCTCCTCTTAGTGGGATAGCTTTATTCTTTAATTTGGGAGAGATGACCGAGTTTTGTATAAGATGCAGGATCCAAGACCAGCAGGTGGTCAGGGGGTTATATGGTTCCTTATGTCTTTTCCAGGTGAAGGCTCCTCTTAGTGGGATAGCTTTATTCTTTAATTTGGGAGAGATGACCGGAGTTTTGTATAAGATGCAGGATCCAAGACCAGCCAATCATAAACTGACTTTACTATTATAGTAAAGTCAGTTTATGATTGGCAGTCACTTCTCACTGTGCTCACCAGTCCCCTGGAGGTGATCCTGGACCTTCTCAGAAGCATAACACCTGTGTCAGTGACAAATATATAACATTTCTCTCTAATAGCATAGAATATTATAAAATTAAATTGCAAGAGTTTATAATCTATCTCTCTGCAAAATGTAAATGTCTGCAAATGACTGTACCAACGGTGAAGTATTAAGAAGTACATACAGATAAAAGTTCCATTGTCCCCTGGATATATAAATACATTAATTTATTTATTTGTCTTAGTTTTCCAGGAAAGTCTGATGGGTAATATCAGTTTTCAGTGGAGGCCCAGGAAGAAAAGCTCCATTTACTTACATTGCAGTCAAACACAGAGCAATTACATATCTATTTACATTTATACACAAACAGTAGTAACATTTATACATTGTAATATTTTACAGAGGTGGAAGTTTTTAAGGAGAAAGCACACATGCAACTTAGTGGATTATACATTCAGCATTTATTTATTAAAAATGTTTTGTCATTTTAGTAAGAGGTTGAGAATAATATGTTTAAGGAAAGTATCTGGAGAATATTGTACAGTGAACACAAAGTTAAACCTTATGATGAGCATGTACAGGAGCAGGATTGGTTAAGATGTTGGGCAGGATTCACAAAGCCTCCATGTAAGAGTTACAAGGCTTACACGGAGGCTGCAGTTAAACGGTGTGACGTCAGCATGTCATGCATATGCATGAGGGCATGCTGAATCACACTTAAGGCTAACACGGTCCATGTAAGACACTAGGGGGCGTGTCCGTAGGGCGAGCTCTGCAAACAGACACGCCCCCAGAAGAGTAAAAGTCCCGAAAGTAAACCCCCACGACAGAGTCCGTGTAAATGTGAATAAACACAACACAACACATGCCCCCACAGACTATGAACATAAAATGTAGAAATAAACATCTAATAATTTTTTTTATAAGTTGTAAAGATGTTTGCCCATGAGTGCGCTCATTTATTTTATTTTATTTTATTTTACATTTGTTAACCGGGCTAGTCTGGCTGGATACATGTCCATTTTCAGCAGAGGCCCGAGGAGAAAAGCTCCGCTATAATACTAATTATACAGTTTAAAGAAACTAAAACACTAAATCAAGTAAACACTCAAACAATAAAACAATGAAAACATTGAAAACATTGACTGCAAAAAAAAAAAAAAAAAAAAGCGAAGTACAAATGAATATATAGTATTGCTGATATAGTCAGGCCAGATAAGTGTCTATTTTCTGCAAAGGGTTAAGGAGGAAAACTCCACTGTCATACTAAAAAAGAAAGAAACAAACATTGTCAAAGAGAGAGATACTATATAATATATAATATACAGTGTTAGCTATGAAAGCAGGTAGTATAGCAGTTATCAGTCAGGATTGAAGCATGGGCATAGCCAGTGATTTTGTAAATGATTTCTAATCTGTTTTTTGAAAAGGTAACATGAGCTTAGGGAGGTCAGTTCAGTGGGAAGTTTATTCCAACATGATCCGACAGTATTTGCAAATAAGGAGTCACCTGCTTTATTATGAGATTTGAGAGTAGTTACTAGGAGCTTGTTGGCTGAGCGATGTGTACTAAGATTTTTATAAGGTGTGATTAGGTTGTTCAGTATGGGTGTGTTGGAGGGGTAATGTAGAATTTTAAAAGTCATGACTAGTTGCTGTAGGAGTATTAGGTTTGGAAGTTCTAGCCAGTTGAGTTTCTTTAAGTTAAGACAGTGGTGAGTATGGAAAGGAGAGCCAGTTGCAAATCTGGCAATACTATGGTAGGCTAGATTAAGTTTCTGAAGGTTAGCTTTAGAAATGTTGATAAAGGAAGGAGAGGCATACAGTAGTGTAGAGATGAGGTGAGTTTGAGCAAGGGATACTGTGGATGTGGCAGTAAGAAAGGGTTTGATTCTGTAGAGGGCACCTATCTTTTATTTACTGTCTTGATAGTTAAATCAATGTGATGGTCAAAGTTTAGCTGATTGTCTATGGTAACACCTAGCAGTTTTGTGGAATCATCAGGTTTAATGATAGTGCCATTGCAGGACACAATGGAAAAGTGATAGGGGTGGATTTTAGGGTTGGGGTGAAAAGTAGAAATTTGGTTTTTTGGGATTTAGGAGGAGACAGATATGTTTAAACCATTTTCTGCAGCTGTGAAAGCCAATTGGGTAGAGGAGTGGAGTTCAACTGGGGATGGAGCAGAGCAGATGAGAGTAGAATCGTCAGCATACTGTATACAAGTGGATGTAGGGAGGGAAGTAGGCAGGTTATTTATGAATATAGAGAAAAGTAGGGGACCTAGGATGGACCCTTGTGGGACGCCTATAGTCACTGGGAGTTGAGAGGATAGATGGCTGTCCCAAAGGACTGCTTGTTTTCTGTTTGTCAAATAGGAGTCAAACCACTGTAGTGCTAGTGAGTCAAGTGACAGGGATTGTAGAGTGTGGAGGAGAAGTTGATGGTTGACCATATCGAATGCTTTGAGAGGTCTAAGAATAGTGCAGAGGAGAACAGGTTGTTGTTGCGATTTTTGTTGATTATGTCAGTGAAGGAGAGAAGGGCAGTAGAAGTACTGTGGTAGGGCCTGAAACCATGTTGTGAGTCAACAAGCAAGTTGTTATTCAAGAGATGATGTAAGAGTTGATGGTGTATGCAGCGTTCCATTATTTTGGATAGAGGAGATAGAAGGGCAATAGGCCGAAAATTGGAGAGTTCATTAGAGTTACCTCCTTTATGGAGTGGAATGATATGGGAGATTTTCCAACAAGAAGGGATTTTGGACTCAGTTATAGTTCTGTTTATTAAGATGGAGACCGGGTAGGCTAGTTCGGTTGCAGCTAGTTGAAGATATTCAGCTGGTAGCTTGTCGGCAGAAGGGGTGCAGGGTTTGAGTTTAGATAGTAGTTTACGTATAAAGGTTGTGGAGACAGTATTAAACTTTAGCATGGGAGTGCTGTTTTGGGTAGGGGTTATTTGGAGGGATGGGGGGGAGACATGGTGTTTGCCAGGGAGGCGACTGTTTGAGAGAAGAAGTCATTGAAGGTGTTGGCTATTATGTCAGGTTGTGCGGGCGTGCCCGGCGCTTAGCCACAGTTAGCAGTCAGTGGAAAAGCATATAAGAACTAAATATGCAAAGTGAACCAAGAAGCAGTAGCGTAGTGGTAGAGATGTCGGCTGAAGAGGAGGCAGTCATGGTTCGAGCCCCCCACAACATCAATTTTTATTTTTAGTGAAATAAGCACAAAACAAGTCCCTGACATATATGTACATATATAAAATTATATTTTATGTAAAATGTAATGAAATGGGCCATGTATTTTGAAGAAATGTGAGATAAAAAAATTTAAAAAAAATTGTGATATGTGCCCATAGCTGAGCTACAGTCTAACATGTTGAGGATATCTGCTTGTAGGTGAGCAGTGTTTTAACAGGTGTAAAATGAGTGCCCGTAGGTGAGCAGTGTTTTAACAGGTGTAAAATGAGTGCCCGTAGGTGAGCAGTGGTTTAATAGGTGTAAAATGAGTGCCCGGAGTTGAGCAGCATTTTAACACGCTGAAACTGTCTGCCTGTAGTTGAGCATAATGTGCATGCTGACAGCCAAACCACGTGTAAACCAGCGTGATCCGTTTGCGCGGAGCTGCGCACCGCGCCAACAAGCTAACTGACGGGCAACATTGAGCAAGCTGTATCAAAACTGCCTTTACACAGACACACCTCCTAGCCTGTGTAGACAGTCATAAAATATAAAAAGCAATAGCCAGGTTCGAACCCAGGATACCATGCACCATAGTCAAAGTACTGAACCACTAAGCCATGACAGTTGCACTTAGAAATGCAGTAATAGCATATATATAGGAATGAATAGAAAGAGGAGCATGACAAAGCAGGTTTTGTGAAGCTGATACAATTCCAAAATGGCCAATCACAGATAAGTGCGGGAAAAACGGCATATATAAGCCCCATAGGCAGGAATACACAGCATAACCGATTGTAGAACCGACTTGCAGCCAGGATGTCAGGTGTAGGTGAGGGTAGTTGCTTCCGAGCACAGAGGTGGGGCGTTGAGGAGTCCAAATATATGGTTTGGCTCCTCGTCCATAATCATGAGGCCCAACTCATGCAGGGCCAGGTCCTGTGGGGAGCATATAGGGCTGAGGCGTGGGACCGGTTGGCACATGATCTCACCAGTGCCACAGGAATACCAAGGACTGGTGAGCAGGTCCATCACCACCATGCGGACTTGAAGAGATGGAAGCAGGACCAACTGAACCGTTGGATCCAAGAGGCCCGGCAAATGCCCAACGCCGCACTACTGAGTAAGTTACATATAATTACTGATGTAAGAAATTAACCTAGCTGATATTATGGAGATGTGTATTCCAATATTACTTTATTTATATTACAGCTGCAGGTGTCCGTTCTGCGAACCGTCAAGCCTATGGCGATAGACTGGTGCGGTTGCGCCACCAGGCAGGTCAGTAATTCTCTCCCTGTAACTGTAAATAAATATATAAGTATGACAGTTAGCAAAAGAGTGCAGTGTAGTCACTAATTAATAAAATGTGCAAGTAACAGTGTAAGAGGGTTTGCAAGTATTGCTTGATTACAAAAGTGTGATGCAGCATGTAATCCAAACATAAAAATGAAACAAGTCTGAAATAAAGATGTCCCACCTGTAATGTAATAGTACATAACCTGCAGCAGGCTGAAAAGTACAGCTGCAGAAGCTGAGTAAAACACGTGTGAAATATATCCCTGTTGAAATACAGAAACATGACATAAGTGAGACTGTTGGAAAGGAATTTTATAACTACAGATAAAACATGTCAATAAAGCCTAGAGTTAAGTACCATCCTGAATTGTAAAAATAAAACAAGTGAGAGAGTGTGAGAAAGAGGTATGAATCCACCAATAAAGTAGTAATAATTCCTGAATAAAGTATACTGCAGTCAGTACAGAATGAAATGAATGTGACAGGCAGAACCAAACAGTAACATGCATTGAAAACAGTACTGCAGCTGGAATGTGTGTCCCAAAATCTGGATATGTTGCTCTCAGTCTGCAATATGTAAATAGTATGGTTGTCTGAAATACCAAACATCCACAGTTGTCTATAGCTATATAAAGCAAATGTAGCAGGATGATGTAGCTGAACAGAGCCAGATATGAATATGTATGAATAAAAATTAAATGTATATTGATGTAGCAGCAAGATTCCTATCACCAACCTGAAGTAGTTATCACATAGGAAACTGTAGGCAGAACTGTAGTGTGTATATATCTGCAGCTAGTAGAAATGTACAGCGTATGTATTGGTATTTGAAGTTGTTAATTAAATATTTCTTCACCCTACCCTATAACCACATATAATCCATTCCACATGAAATTGGTATGTACAATCACAATTAACACCCCTGGACATTTGTCCTGTTGGTTCATACATATTTGCATGTACGTTGATGCATCTGCCTGTTCATACATCCAAACCTGATGGCCTGTTGCCATCAATCAACCCTGCATGTTGTTGGATTGTGTATTGCTGTTCAAATTATGCATGTGTTATGCCTGCTGTTCAATGGCTTGAATATATGGGTGTTTGGTTAATGGGAATACTAATGCATGCTGTTACAACTAATTGTGAATGGTATTGTACGTTACTGACCCAAACTGTCATAACATAATACAAAACATAGGACGACAGGGAAGGCGGGTTCCAGCAGACCCACCTCTCCTACCTCAGCTGTCAAGTGCACCTGGCAGTAGTGCCCAGGCCGGACCCTCCTCCGGTGGACCTGTGCCACCTGTGGGTGGAAGCGCTGCAGGGGATGGGGCTCATCCCCCCTCTGCAAGCGTGGCCAGAGGAGAACATCCACTCACCTTCCGTAGTGTCCGGACTGTGGTGCGTAGGGAGATCCGGCACGCTGTGCTTGGGCCCCTACGCCAGCTTGAGGCATGGGTGGCACAACTCACGGGTGTGCCTGCTGCCCGGCCTACACAGCCCCCAGCACAGCCCCGTCCTGGGCAGTGAAGGCACAGTAGCAACTGCCCATGGGTGGGGATCTCAGTTCCACTGTTGCCATCTGTGGGCTCATGGGCTTGAGATATCCAAACATCCATCCCCGTCAATTGTGTAACCCCCCCACATGTGTCATACACCCCTGTATGTGTCTTGTTTGTCTTGTCTGTTAACCTACCCAACCTACCTCCCCAGCTATACCGACTTCCTGTACCTGACATACCACTCTCACCTGAAAAAAAGGGCACTCTGTACCCACAAAAAATTACGCCCCATACATAGCTGCCCATTTTGCACACATGTCTGCTGGACATGTAAACTGTCAATTACAATTGGCTGTACAACAAGTATTATTGTTGTCCTTACACCTCTCTCAGGGGTGGAAGGTTTCAAATGTCACACCAAATTACAAACATATGCACAGCTGTTGCTGATGAAGAAATGGGCAGCTATGGGCTTTACCTACATTCCTCCTGCAAAACCCAAGCTTGTTTCCCTACTGTCCTACCCTCTTTGTGACCCCTTTTTCACCACTTTCCTATCTCCCCATTTTCTTTTCTTTCAAAGAAAACAGTGCGGGTGTCGCGAGAGTAAGCACTTTTAAGCAAGGCCTGTAGTTTTCTCAGCAGCAAAATAAAATACCTCCCTCAGTCTCGACCCAGGACCTTGGAAACACTAGTCTGCATGACTTACCACTAAGCCATGAGTGATATACAAGAACATTGTGCTGAAAGAAATATATCATAAAATAGTAGGAATTAATTTAAAGGGAATATACAAGTCTAGCACACAAAGCATGTCATGTATATTTACTGTCAAATCTAGTGGATTTGTAAAATAGTACTGTGTGCTGAGAAACAGTCATGCTAGTTGGTAGCTACTAGGTAATAATGTCACAGTAGCATCTGGTAAGCCACACACATACTCAGAGCAGGATAAACACAGCCATAGTTGAATAGTTAAGAGTGCAGACATAGCAACTGTGACTGAGTTACAGGGATGTCCCTGATGTGAAAACAAATGTCAACTGTGCCCTACTGACACCCTGCCAAATGTACTAACAGTTGCTTACAGAACAACATGCATTGCAGTGTCTACAACACAGCCTGAAATATGAGAGACATACCAACCCTTACACTCACAGAACAGTGTCCACAGCAAACCAGCATGGTCCCCACCCTGATAATCTGAAAGGGCTATGCCTACCTAACAGACCTTTTTATAGCACAGGCCTGTAATCACAGTGATAACTGCAATCACTACACAACAGGCTGCATGCAATTAGTAAATGCTGGCTAACAATTGGTGCAGAGGCCATCACATGGACATGTGCAGATACCTACAAAAGCATCCTGTACTCCCAGTCCACACATGCAATACTGTCATTGCACCTGCTGGAGGTACAGAGAGAGAGGGAGAGAGAGAGAGAGAGAGAGAGAACCAAAAAAAAAAAAAAAGAAAGAAAGACAGAAAGAAAGAATGAAAGAAAGAGAAAGAAATAGCAAACCGGAAACATCAAGCAAAGAGGCAGACAGCAGGCCAAGCAACTGCAAGCCTACACAAACAGCTGCAACAAACACAGGTAATGTAAAGTACTACTATAATACTCTACATACTGTGAACCCTCCGGATGTGTTATTGGTCTGTATCTATGTATATGAGGATGTGCATAGGGACGGGGAGATACTGAAACTGTCACTGAAGGCTCCACATACATATGTATGTGATGGTAGCTATGTGCACATAGCAATGTAGGTTGTAGTGCAATGTACAAGTAGGTGGTACAGTAATGGGTGTTCAGCAGTACGTTACTGTGTGTATACATATGTGGACCTAAAAAGGCGTATATATATATATATATATATATATATATATATATATATATATATATATAAAACATGTGTATACGTATGTATATCGAGATATGTATGTATATATCTATATATATATATATATATATATATATATATATATATATATATATATAATATGCATATGTGTATACATAGATAGACAGGGATGTGTTATTGGTCTGTTTCTATGTATATGAGGATGTGCATAGGGACGGGGAGATACTGAAACTGTCACTGAAGGCTCCACATACATATGTATGTGATGGTTGCTATGTGCACATAGCAATGTAGGTTGTAGTGCAATGTACAAGTGGGTGGTACAGTAATGGGTGTTCAGCAGTACGTTACTGTGTGTATACATATGTGGAACTAAAAAGGAGTATATATATATATATATATATATATATATATATATATATATATATATATATATATATATATATATATATATATATATATATATATATATATATATATATATATATATAAAAACATATGTATACGTATGTATATCGAGATATGTATGTATATATATATATATATATATATATATATATATATATATATATATAAAATATGCATATGTGTATACATAGATAGACAGGGATGTAGAAATACATAGACAGATATAGTTTCACAGTGGCATAGTATAGTACTAGGCTATCTGCAGACAGTGTATAGAATAGATTTAGAAACCTGCCTCTGTATAGTAGTGACAGAGTGAAGACCCCCTACATAATAGCATTAGTGTACTGTGCCTCTGTCTAGTAGTGACACAGAGAAGACCCCTGCTGTAAACCTATGATCTCTCATCCACTTGTCAAGAATGCACATGAAGAGTGTCAGTGAGGGTCTCTGCCTAACATGAACTGGGATCCTGTTCCACAGTATGGGAAGCCTCTTAGTGATGGATCTGTCCCTACAGTATGTCCTATTCATATGTGTGCTGAGGTTTAAATCTGTAGCTGTTGTGCTTCTGATGGATTTGGATTGTATGAGGTAGAACATGTCCATCACTACCAGATTGGACATGGCCTACTACAGCAGGCACAGATCACCACTACGTAGGCAGTATGCTATGGAATAGAGCATGAGTTCCGTTAGTCTGGCAGCATATGACAGTTGTTGCAGACCCTTGATCCACCTGGTGATGTACTCATGGGGTCACCCTAGCTGTTGCAAGTGCCAGGTGAGGTACATACCAAATGGGGCATAGTACACAGTCATGGGCCTGATAAGGGAGGAGTATAAGGGTACAATGACCCCTTTTGATGTGGATGTGAATCCCTTCATGATAAGGTGGGCAAGGTAGGAAGTCCATCCAACCACTTCAGCAATGTGGGTGTCAAATGAGAGGTCAGCATTGCACAGTGTCACCAGGTCTCCGATTCATTTGTCTGTACTCAGTGGGTTATTGTCTATGTGATAATATGTAGGTACCTTGTCCATCCAAAAGGGTATGAGTATACATTACGTGGCATGCAGTGTCAGGCCATGACTCCGCCACCAGTTGTTGGTGTCCGTGAGGCCTGTCAGTAGGATGTATGTGTCAGCAGGTGTATTGCCTATGGCGCCTAGTATGCAGTCATCTTTGAACATTGTCAGCCACTACCCTCCCATGTCTGCTTCCACATCTGAGAATGATATGCCGAACATGAGTAGTCCCAGGACAGAGCCCTGTGGGACACCACATGTGACTGGCCCTGAGTCTGCCATGGCACCAGTGAGGTTGACTATAGGGTTTCTATCCGTTAGCTGGTTTGCAACCCATCATGTGACATATGGATTTACATGTTAGCTGTTGATCATGTCTATGATGGCAGAGTGCGGTATTGTGTCGAATGCTGTAGGCAAGTCCATGTAGGCTGTATGGACCGCTATGCCCTCAGCAATGGCTATAGTGACTGATTTGAAAAGGTCAACCAGGTTCATAAGGCAGGATCTGCCCTCTACAAAGCCAAACCGGGTGGGATCAAGTGTTTAAGTCCCCAATGTCTCTGTGTATGGGTACCATAATGATCCTTTCCATAGTGTTGCAGACCAGGCTGGTTAAGCATATGGGGCGGTAGTTACCAGGGTCTGTGGAGGTGCCTCCTGTGTGGAGTGGGACTACTGTTGCTGTATGCCAGTGTCCAGGTACATATGCTGTAGTAAGGCTACGGCTGTATAGCATGTAATGTGCATGTGTAGCTCCTCTTGCAGTTCACGTAGCATGCAACCTGCAATACCGTTGGGTCCCATTGCTGCTGTGTTTACAGCTCCACTGAGGGTGGTTCCCAGCTGGACATCCGAGTTGACAGGGAGGTTACAGTCAGCTGGGATAAGTAATTCCACATGTGTGGGTGAGGGAGCATAGAAACCTGCACTGAACCTGTCTGCCAGACTATTGGCATTATCTGTGTGTTCAGTGTAGCGTATGTCACTGTGAACTAACTGTGAACACAACTGAGGGTTCCCACCCAGGTGTGTAACATAGCAGAGGAAGGCCTTGTGGTTATCTGTAGTGACCATAGCGATGTCCCTCTCATTGTTGGCCTTGCATGTTTGTACGATAAAACCCATCTGTCTACTACTGCTGATGACAGATGCCGTAACTCTATGGAAGTATGCTCTGCCATGCAGTAGCTACCATCTGTTGTTATACAAGTTGTTCAATGCTGGGGTCCACCAGACAGGATGCCTGGCCTTGGTGGAGAGGGTCATGGTTACATTTGTGATTGCATGATCCATGCATTCTTGGAGATGTCTGTAGAAGCATATGTGAGGGTGTCTGCATTGTGGGAAGTGGATTACACTGGCCCAGTGGGAATTCAGGATACCAACTCAGTTATAAGACGTGTAAAGTCGGCATGTGAGAGGTCTCCCACTGTAGTCTATTGTGTTGTGGGGGAGGTGGGATATGTATATCCAGGGTGATTAGTCTGTGGTCAGATGTGACTAGTGAGGGGTATCCTTCCAGTGTGTAGCACATTGTCCCCATGTTTGTGATGATCAGGTCTAGTATATTATCTCCTGTTGTGGGAGAGGTGACTAGCTGTTCCATTGCATTTGACGTAGTGAATACTGGGAACCTTTGGGCTAGGGTGTTTGGGGTAGAATAATGCACCCAGTGTATGTTAGGGTAGTCGCACTATCCCAATATGATGGTGTGTGGTGGGACATTCATATCCTCCAATGTCTACAGGAAGGCCGACTGTGGTCCCTGAGATCGGGAGGGTGGTCTGCAACATGCTACCAGTTGTATAGCAGGTTTGCCTACGGTTATCTGCACCTGGATGGTCTGTGATGCTTCATGTGTTGCCACTAACCTGGAGGTATGTGTTCTCCTAGAATATGGACACACCCCCTCCTTTCCATTTTTTCCCGAGTCCAGGGGCCAAAATGCATGATACGGGGTATAGCCTGGTACCACTGGTGTGCTCTCAGGAGCCTTGAACCAGGTTCTCATGTACTGCACAGATATTGAGATTGGTAGAATATGTATGTACAGATATATGTAATACACACATACATATATAGATATCTGTAGAGACTTACATATATACAGATAGATCTGACTGACAACAGATATGTCTGTATATCACTATCTCTCACTCTCTGTCCCACCCCCTCACACTCACACTCACCCTGTGTCTCTCTCTCACTCTCTCTCTCCCCACATCTATATGTATATATCTACATCTAGATATACATATGATATATACATATATACAAACAGATATATATCCATATACAGATATAAATATATCAATACATATATATACATATATATATATATATATATATATATATATATATATATATATATATATATATATATATATATACATATATACACTGTGTGAGGCACATGTGTGCAGATGTCTTGCTACAGGTGTCTGGTGTCACAGGCATGGAGTGAACACCAGTGTGGATACTGGAGTACCATACCCCATTCAAAACACTGACACCAGTAACCACCACATATGTACATGCCTGCCCACCACTGCATGTGTCAGGGGGGAACAGGGTCAACAAGTGTACAATAGGCTCCACATCGATACACACAGTGGCACACTAGTCCTGTAATACCTGTACATGAAATGTGTCAGTGGACATGGTGTGTCAGCTATGGACATGTAGGTCACTGTACCCCTCCACACCCCATAATGTCCTACACGGTATGTACCTCCCATGACAGCTACAGATATGGTGAAGGACACAGACATATGCAAGTAACTGTGTCAATGCACTCAAACACCACAGAGCACACACAGACTACCTACATAGAGGTTACCACTGCTGGATATACATAGTTCGGTCACACCTATGACAGTTGTCTCCCAACCATGGTAACACCTCCAACATCCACAACACAAATTACCTACATCTGTTGTCCTTGTCACTGCAGTATAGAGCACATGGTGGAGGTATGGGACCCTACCCACAGATATGATATATCCTGTAGTAGACCACACAGAATTAAGAAGCAAGCCTCCCCATGAGTAGATGTCAGACATACCCCTGCTGAATGTTATGCTGATAGGTAATATGCCATATGAGTCACCCTGTGTAACTGTTTGTAAGGAGCAGGTACGATCATAACACATGTGTCACAAGGGGCAGGATAGCATAACAGTATGCTGCTGTAGGCCCAGGGCCAAAAGCACACTACCTACCTAGGATGCAATGCACACCCATTAACACATTGCAAACGGAATATGTGAGGTGGAGTGAGTGTGCTAGTGACTGGGTGCATGTTGTGTACTGGTGTGATTGCTCACCATGACTGTCTGTCTGTCATGGTAGTGTGTGTCCATGGTGTGAGGCCAGAGACAGGTTTGTGGGGTATTGCGATCAACACATACTACATTGCCATATGTTGTGCTGTGTTACCCTGTATGTTACTGTGGTGTAGGTAGGGTTATGGCAAGTAAGAGTAGTGTGCAGTACCAGTGAAATATGTAATGTGCATTGTGTGCAGTGCATGGGTTGATAATGTTCCCCATACAGTACCTTGACTCAAACCCCCAGTGTGGGGTCATGTATTGTACCTGAAACAGTGCATTGACTGCTGCAGTATACTAGTCTGTTGTATGGAGTGTGCCAGGTACTGTTGCACAGTTGTCGGATGAGCACTGATATGTGGTCATGTACATGTGTATCCCCCAATAGACAGACAGATGCTATATATGGTGCCTAAGTTATATCACTGCAGTCAAGTATAATGTGTATTATGTGTGCTATAGTCTGTTGACAGATATTGCTGACATATTTCCCTTCTCCTTTTCAGGGACATGGTTCACCAGCGGAACCCAGTCTACTCTGCTGCAGAAGAGGAGGAGATACACCAGAGTCTGGTGCGGGATTTTGCTGTACTCTTTTCCCGCACCAGCCAGAACCAGCAGGAGAGGGCTGCACTGTGGCAAGACCTGGTCCATCAGGTAAATGACATAGGTACACATAACCGGACATATGAGCAGGTACGCCATCACTGCAGTGATTTAATTAGAAATGTCCATCAGCGTGCGTCGGATATCCACAGGCAGCAGCTTGCCACAGGTGGTGGGGTGGCTAGACATCCCCCCTCACCAGACTGGAGGGACTACTCCTGAGTGTTGTGGCTCCAGCACAGCAGCAACAACAACAGCATACATGTGTAATGATGGAGGCTGGAGCCACACAGCAGCAGGACACAGAGCATGCAGGTAACATGCCATGTGTATAGTGACCATTCTGTACACTGTTAGGTTATGCATGTGTGGGGTGTGTCCTCAATTTGTAGCTGTTATCTTGGTAATTATTGTGCATTAGTGATAACCTCATTATCTGCAGTACACCTGTGGAAGCTAACTGTTGTACTACTGAACTGTAACATGCCCACAGTATCAATGGCACAGTTGTGCCCACTGACGATGAATGTCTCTTTTCCACAGGTCCCTCTGGTGTAACAGCAAGGCAGCCTATCCATGCTGGTGAGTGTGTAATACCATTACCTTCACTACTTTGTATACTAATAGTAATGATAGGCTGAAGCAGTAGTGCAATGTGTTTGAATGCAGGTGTGTTTGTGTCTGTGGGTTGATATCTCATATACTGAGGTGTGTGCAT
Organism: Protopterus annectens; assembly: GCF_019279795.1. NCBI lineage: Eukaryota > Metazoa > Chordata > Ceratodontiformes > Protopteridae > Protopterus > Protopterus annectens. The sequence continues at coordinate 74,527,186 of NC_056731.1, forward strand.
GTGTGCATGTGCCCATGTGTGCATGTGTGCATGTGCGCATGTGCGCATGTGCGCATGTGTGCATGTGTGCATGTGTGTATGTGTGCATCAGTGGTGGCATTGTGTACACATTGTAAACTCTGTTTCCTGTCTTACTCCCACAGGTTCTGGTGCTGCTCTGGTGTCATGCAGCAGGGAACCTGAATCAGCTGCTGTGGATAGTGATGATGATACCTGTGTAATGGCACAGGTAGGTGTGTCAGGGTCCGTCATTGGTCAGCCAATTCACACTACACAGGTGTCGACCCCATCTATGTGCACAGTCATCCTGCCAATACATCCTTTGTCACCAATGTCCCTAGGTGATGGACAGGATACAGTGGGCATTGACCAGCGTAATGTGGTACTGGTGGCACATGCATCCCCACACTGCAGCCATGGCCAGGGCCCTGACATGGTACCGCACAGGCAGACGTCCATGGGTTCTCGTGGGAGCATCCGTGGGCATACCGCACCTGTCAGACGTGCCCACAGAAGTCTTTCAACCTCAGCTATGTTCCGGGCTGTAATGCAGGGACAGTCACGTATGGAACGGTACACCAGACAGGGTCTGAGGGAGCTGAGAGCATGTCACACAGCCATGAGTGACAGTATTCGTGATGTTGCGGCTGCCATCCACAACTTCACCGACGTCATTGATAGACGTTGGGGGGACACATTAGATCTGTTCCACAACTATATGTCCATGAGCCAGGGCAATGGTGGACGGTTGAGGCATCGATGTGGCCGTATGCCAGCAACAGCAGCAGCAGCTGGCAGCCATCGCGGACGACAACAGGGCCGCAGCCACTCACATAGTGCCAGCAGCAGCCCCAGCAATGCTGGGTCTGTGCTGCCATTGGACCGCCCCAGGAGACCACATGCACATGATGCTGGACAGTCCCAACAGGGACCTGTCTCCAGTCAACGAACACCTGCTTCTGATGACAGTACCCAGTCTGGATTGGTACCTGATACGGTCTGTAGCACCCCTGCCAGGCACAGGTACCATGTCCGTGGCCACAGACAGTGATCTGTATGTCCTGGCAGGTACAGTCTGCGGCTGTCCACAAACACCTGTATATGGCAGCCATGAGGTGGGACTGTGTGCATTCATACACACATGCAAAGTGATAACACCTTGTGCTACCGCATACACGCACACACTGCATCAACATTGCCTCATCTTGTACTGCTGTCCCTCACCAACACACACACACAGACATGCCAATTGGTTGTATCAGTGGCAGACTCAGGCATACCAGGTACACACCCTGTGCATATGATGAAACTGTGCCACCTCCTGCAATCTGTAAGATCGGTGCAGGAACAGGTTAACATGGTGCTGATGCACAGGGTGACTACATAGATGTATTGTAATAGTATGATGTTGACAACAGTACAGTTTAATTATAGCATTGTGGGTATATACCAGCATGCCTGATGCAGTTACAGTATGAATGTCGTTGTATTGTTTTGTACACCCATACTAACTACCACAGTGTTCTGTCTGCACATCTTTGCATACTGGTGGTGAGGCTGTGAAGGGATGGCCATCTACATAGGTAGCACAGGGGATACAACAATGTACATATTGATACTCAATGATGGCCATGTCAACTGCGAGTTGCATGCTGTCCACTCACGACTCTGCAATGCAGATGTTTCAGGATGTTGATATCTGTGCAGTACTACACAGCAGGTTCAGGGCTCACAAGAGCACACTAGCACTACAAGGTCACACCTCATACCATGCATAACAGCACCAAAACACAGAACTAACTATGACAGGAGGGAGAGTGTCCATACATGTCAAGGATACTGTGGTGCCAGGACAGGCAGCATACATCATACTATGTCTGGAACTGCTGAGTGAGGGCTCAGTGTCTGTTATTTGAGATGTGTATTATTACAGGTATGAGCACTTGGGTATCAGGCCAGTTATTCAACATTACAAAGGTACGTGGTCTATACACTTGTGGGAGTTGCGGCTGGACCCAGCCCATCTGACCCGGGAATATCTGGGTACTGGCTTAGAGTGCCTGCATATATGCACTGTTACATACTGGAAGTCGTACACCTTGTTTGTTGTAGCATAGTCTACATACAGGCCTGTTGACTGTAGCTTTGTTTGTATGCATGTTTGCCTGTTATGTTCCTGAAACACTGATTCCACCTGCGGTGCAGATATACAGTGCCTCTGTGGATCCCTAGTGACATATGTGTTGCTTACTGTACTGATGTCCGTGTGTCACTTGACAGAACGTCACTGTTTGACCTGTTTGCATGTAGCTTGCCTGTAACACATTGCATATAATGTACCTCACATTTGCTCAAGACAGCATTCATATATGCCAGCAGTAACAATTCAGGAGCACTACACCCTCACATAGTCACCTTGAATGCCTTGTTCCCCATTGGCCCTGTGTGTCGTTACTTAGTGTGGGAGTCACAATGCTATGGTAGCATGTGCAAAGGTCACCTGTCGATCTACTCTCAGGTCCAGTTGGTGAATCTGTGAGTCATGTGGCAATGTTACAGCTGCCTCATGTACACAGACAACCCTCTCCCCTTCCCATACATGTACAACACATGTGAGAGATGCAACCACATAGCCAAACTGGTGGCTAAGCTCTGTTTACACAGCACTGGCATTCCCTGTCAGGTGGAGTGGGATACTACAGTGAATACAGTACCAGTCTCCCATAGACCTGCCAAGACCACAATCCAAACACAGACACACACAGGTACATTATTGGGCTCTCAGAATAGCATCCTGCCTGAGCAGCTGACACCTGCAAAGCAGACACTCAAGCAAACATTACACTAGAGCAGAGCACATGCGACACATAGCTCACAAAGCCTGTCTGCCAAACAGTGTCAGGCCATACGGCTAGACAACACACCTGCTACGGTTGTATGAGGTACCTCTATTGACACGTACACGGTGGTCCTGCTCCCAGGCTGAACAAGGTGACGGTCACGCTGAGCTGCCCATCGGGCACTATGATCCACCACATAACACAAGCAAAGCAGTCACTCCAAGGCATGTAGCAGTATGATTCAGTCATTGTCTGTGCCAGTGTGTATGACCTCTGACGCACCTCCCTGGACTACATGTTAGGGGACATGGAGGGGCTCTCTGAAGTTGTGGCACAGGCTGATATGACCCTGGCTTTGGGTAGCATCTCACCCTCACCATGAATACTGCCACAATATGTAGACAGGTTCATCGGTTTCTGCACTTAACGTATCTTTCAGTGACATCCAAAGGGGATCCAATGCCTGTCAGTGTGGGATTACATGCTGGACATGCCACATTACTTTGCTTGGGACAGCTTGCACCTGTCACCCATGGGCCATTGTATATTGGCAGGGGCTGTCACTACACACATACTGCCTTTGTATGCAAGGCTGACATTACATAGCCACCTACACAGGTAGCACACGGGATGGGACACTAATAGCAATGCTACTCAACAGCAGCAGTGTAAACCTCAAGATGCATGCAGTGGAAACTGTCCTTAGCATGGGGTACAGCAATATCCATGCAGCAACAGACTCCTGGTACAAAGCTCCCAGGTGCACACCATCAGTGCCAGATCATTCCTGATACCATACTTGTCATACCCTACACATGCACCAAAACAGAACAGGGGGGATGTATCCAAAGGCACCTCAGATACACACACCCCCAGGTTGGTGGCACTGCACAAAGCATCAGAGCCTCTCCATGTGCAACACACAGTGGGTTAGACTGCCTGCAGGTTCATAGCCTGGCACACACCACACTCCCATACCCAGGAAACCTACTTGGCCTTCCTGACAACACTGGGAATATGACGGTCTCTACACACACCATTATATGGTTGTACTGCAACTACCCAAACATACAGTGTGAGCATTATTCTAGCTGCAAGACCCTATCTGAAGGTGTCTTATCATTCATACCCTGCATTGCTATGGAACAACTTGTTACCAATCCCACAAGTGGTGACAACATGTTGCACCTGTTCATCACCAACATGTGATGTATATGCTCCAGACCAATCATGTATCCCTCGCTGGTGGGATGACACCATCTACAACCCACACTGTATAGTCACATACCACATGCAGCCCCTGCACAAAACACCCCAGTCATACAGTTGTCTGATGCATATTCCATGTATTCACATGAGGCAGGCTTCGGACAAGGGAACTCTTGCAGTTCACAGGTACATATGTGTAGGTGGCACACACATACATCATGTGTGCATTGACATTACTGATATAATGTATGTCGTGCAATATTGGGAACAACACCTCACACACATGGACAAACTGTGTGACAAAATTACACATGGCATTTGTAGGATACAAACCCCTACCTAACTATGTTAGATCATTTGTGAGAGTCGCATTAGCAGAGCACGCTATTTGCATTACTGGGGGGATTGCTTTCTCCTGCTGTACTTATAGGGTGCTGACATCATCAGTGTTTAGACAGTGGAATATGCAGCATGTTTTGTGTAGTATAAGTTGCCAAAAGGGACATTTCTCATACACATGGAATTGCACACACTACTCCCCCATACACAGTCACACACACACTGGGCACTTGCAGGATTCAAACCCCTACCTAACTATGTTATGACACTAGTGAGAAATGCATTAGCAGAGCACACTTACTCGGGGACTGGCTTTCTCCTGCTGTACTTGCTAGTGCTGACATCATCAGTCAGTCTCACAGTGAATATGGAATGCATGTGTGTTGTAGTAGTGCTAAAAGGGACATTTCATATACATAACATTGCACACACTACTCCACTCCCACACACACACACACACACACACACTTGCAGGATTCAAAGCCCTACACCTAACTATGTTATGACATTAGTGAGAGATTATTTAGCAGAGTGCTTTGCATTTGCATAGGGGGGGGGATTTCTTTCTGCTTGTACTATAGGGGTGCTGACATCATCAGTGTTTTGACAGTGGAATATGCAGCATGTTTTGTGTAGTAAAGGTTGCCAAAAGGGACATTTTTCATACACATGGAATTGCACACACTACTCCCCCATACACAGTCACACACACACTGGGCACTTGCAGGATTCAAACCCCTACCTAACTATGTTATGACACTAGTGAGAAATGCATTAGCAGAGCATGCTATTTGCATTACTGTGGGGGGATTTCTTTCTCCTGCTGTACTTATAGGGTGCTGACATCATCAGTTTTTCAACAGTGGAATATGCAGCATGTTTTGTGTAGTAAAGGTTGCCAAAAGGGCCATTTCTCATACACATGGAATTACACACACTGATCCCCCATACACAGTCACACACACACTGGGCACTTGCAGGATTCAAACCCCTACCTAACTATGTTATGACACTAGTGAGAGATGCATTAGCAGAGCGCGCTATTTGCATTACTGGGGGGGATTGTTTTCTCCTGCTGTACTTATAGGGTGCTGACATCATCAGTGTTTCGACAGTGGAATATGCAGCATGTTTTGTGTAGTATAAGTTGCCAAAAGGGACATTTCTCATATACATGGAATTGCACACACTACTCCCCCATACACAGTCACACACACACTGGGCACTTGCAGGATTCAAACCCCTACCTAACTATGCTATGACACTTGGTAGTGACGCAGTAGTTGAGTGCGCTATTCACATTACTGGATATAACTTCTGCTCCTGACATATGTATAGTGTGCTGACATCATTATGGATGAAGAGGTATGTACATCTGTTACTATCCATCCATAAGGGGGAGAGCGTATCTATGCATTAACTTTGCACAGGCACAGTGGCCTACTGTACTGTGGAGGCACATGCCAAATATACTGTGGATAGCCTTCTGTATTCCCTAGGGACAACAGTCAGGTATTGCACTCTACGGCCATATGTTTACCTGTCAGATGCACGTATCTGTTGCTCATATACTGTTTGTGGGTCTTTATTGCCATAGCCTTCCCTATCTCTATAAACAATGTGTGTACTGTGGGAGATGTTTGCATATGAGTGGGATCCAGTACTTTACTTATGTCTCTGTTGTAACTTCACTGTGTGCACTGGAGATGTCTGTATTGTGGGAGGTTCCTGTGTTAACACATAGAAATGCCTGATATGTGTGTGCACCTGCTGAACTGTGACATGGCCTAAGTGTGTGAGCATGCCCAGTTCACAGTTTGTATGGCTTCTTGACTGCCACATCTCATTTATCTAAGTGTGCGAGCATGCCCAGTGTGCTCTTTCCTTATGTTTGGATCTGTGGACCACCACATTTCTGTTTGTGTGTGGACACCATCTATATATCACATGTACAGTTGAGTGTTGGACATCAGGTTGTGTTCTTACTGCCCAACTGCTGTGTGTCTGAACCTAACAGGCATTATGCTGTGCCAGCAGGGTCACCATGGGATAGTTTGCATACAGTTGTCATCATCCTTTCCTGCTGACCAAACAGTTGTATTGTTGTATAGTGTACTGGTGCAAAACTTTCACTGTGGTGGACAGTATAATCGGTTTCAGTCCTATCACTGCTTGCAATGTTTGTAGTGAGCACACCAGACTGGTTGAGGGCCAGTTGTGCAGATATGACCATGTTGCATTTTGTTCAGATATGGACAGCTTAGTACATGATTGTCCGACATTGTTAATGTATTCCACAACTTGTGTGGACAGTGACAAACAATGGCAATGTGCCCTAGTCCATTTGTAATGCTAGTCAGAGAGTGCTTCTTCTTCAACACACATTTACTGGTGTTTGCCATGACATATGTCACGGTTAGTGTGCTGTGCCTCTGTCTACCCATGACATACAGGTGATATCCAGGGTACACCTGCCATCACCCATCCAGTCATCATGATTCCTCTGGATGACAGTCACTGAGGGACTCCCTGGATATCCTATAGTGGGAGTTTAGTCGTGAGTGGAGTGAGCTTCTGGGTTGTGGACCAATCAGTACAACATGTCCTGTTTATGTCTGTGCTGGGGTTCAGGCCTGTCAGCTGCATAGGTCACCAGCATTCAGTTTTTACATGGTGCCACATGTCCATTGATACCAGGTTAGTCATGGCTCTATACATCAGGCACAGTTCACCTCCAGCCAGGCAGTATGGCACTGTGTGGAGCTGCAGTTACTTTACTCGGGCGACACATGGCATCTGTTACAGCTCTGCAATCCTCCTGGTGGGGTATTTGTGTGGTCATTCCAGTTGCTGCAGGTGTCTGCTATGGTACATCCTTGAAGGGCCATTGTACACAATTGTGAGGCTGCTGATGGATGACTGGGGAGGCACATTTATCTACCCTAACCAAGCTGTGCTTACCTTCATGATTAGGTGGGTATATGGTATGTTTCTGTAACCACTACAGACACATGGTTGTCACATGCAGGATATGTGTCACCTTGTGTCCCCAGGTTTCTTATTGCTCCTGATGTACTTACTGGGTTAACACCTATGTGGTAATTTCTGGCCATGTACTGTGTTTCCACAGGGGTTGACTATACCCTATTCTGCATTTAGCTTGTTGACATGGCTGTGGCACCACTTGTGTGTATCTATGTGTGCCTTTTGTAGGTTGCTTGTGTCAGCTGGAGGGTCCAATATGGTGGCCAGTTTGTCGTCCTCTGCAAACCTGTTCAGACAGAGTCCTTCCATGTTGGCCTGTACCTATGTGACATATATAGCATAAAATAGGGTTCCCAGGACCATGCCTTGTGGGATGCCAGTTGTACCTGGTTTGCAGTCTGCCATGGCTACAGCATGTCTGCCAGGTCAGTTCTGTCCTTGCACTGGTTTGCAACCCATCTACTTGCATAGGGGTTTATAGTTAGGCTGGTGAGCTTATCTGTACCGCCAACTAGGGTATTGTATGGAAGGGTTTAGCAAGGTCCAGATAGGCTGTGTGATCGACATTCACCACATCACTGGGCTTGGTGCATGTTTCACATGAGTCAGACATGTGTACGGGTCAGGAACTTCCCTATGACAGCCAGACTGGGTAGGGTCCATTGTCTGTATGTACCCAATCTCGTTATTCATGGGATCCATGATCATCCTCTACATTACTTTGCCAACCTAGATATTCGAGGTTGAGGGGTGATAGTTTGCAGTATCCACTCAGGCACCCCCTTTGTGGTGTGGGACCACTGTTGCTGTACACCGCTCTTTGGGTACATATCCTGTGGTAGGGCTGATAGTGCACAGTAATGCTATTTGCTGTTGCATTCTTCTTACAGTACTTGTTGGACACAACCCAGGACACCATCTGGTACCATTGATGCTGTGTGCTGTGCTTTGTGGATGCTGGCTGTTACCTCAGCATCTGCAATGTCAGGGGGCCAGCACTCTCCTGGGATAGATATTTGGCAGTTAGGTGCTGGTGGGGAGTTTGCAAAGAATCTGTTAGGTAGGATGCTGGCAATGTGTGTGGGTTTGGTGTATTGTTTGTGATATTAGAGTGCTGCAGAGCATATCTGTGGATTACCACCATGGTTCCTACCATCAGGTAGGACAGCTGTGTAATAATCCTTTGTGTCTTGCACAATTTGTATCATCATAGGTTCATAGGTTCATACTAGGCTATCTGCCCTGGCATTGTTTGAGCATGGACAGACTGTGTGTGGGTCTCAACACCCCTTGCAATGTGCATATCATGCCCACGTAGGGTTTACTTTCCTAGATGTGACACAGGGATGGCCCCCAGTGTACACCTGCTATCTCCCATGCACTTCAACGGATTTCTCCTGTTGAGTTTGTGTGTGGAGCTCAGCCTATCATGGACTGGGATTCTGTTCCAGAGTGTCCTGAGCCTCTGGGTTATGGATCTGTCCCTCCAGCACATCCTAGTAATCTATGTGTAGAGGTTCAGATATCTCACTGTGGTGTGTCTGCTGGATTTGGAGTTTCTGCAGTGGAGCATGTCCATTCATTCTGGATTGGGCATGGCCTTGTACATCAGGCATACATCACCTCTAACTGTGCAGTATGCTTCTGAATTGGGCTGTGGTTTCTTCAGCCAGGCTGCAGATGTCCAATGTTTGGACCCTTTATCCTGTTGGTGGGGTACATTTGGGGTCTTTCTGACTGCTGCATGTGTAAGGTAAGGTACATGCGGACTGGGGCATAGTTGTCACATATGGGCCTGATAAGGGAAGGGTATGGGGGCACAGTGACCTCTGTAGCTCTACATGTGCATCCTTTCATATTAAGGTTGGCAATATAGCAGGTCTTCCTGGCCACCTTGGCAATGTGTGTGTCACATGACAGGTTAACATCCACTTGTGTCCCTAGGTCCATGACTACTTCTTCCATACATTATGGATTGCCACCTATGTCATACTTTGTGTGTGCCTTGTTTGGTATTTGTTGGGACATTCATACTCTGACATGTCTTCAGGAATGCTGGCTGGGGTACCTGGGTTTGTGTGTGGGGTCTGTAGCAGGCTTCAAACAGGTACACAGTTTGAGACAGTGTTACTTGCCCAAGGATAGTCCATGCTGCTTCTTGTTGTGGTACCAACCTGGGATGTGGTTATTCTTGATAATTACTGGTAGCCACACTCCTATTGTCATGTGTTCCATGTTTTGGAGCTGTAGAGCATGGTATGAGGCATAACCTGGTAGTATTAGGGTACTCTTCCGGGCCTTGCCCAGGTTTCTGTTACAGAACACATATTACCAATCTCCATGCTGTGGTGGGTTTGGTCTGCATGCACCTTGCAGGTTAGACTTCTGGCATCGGGTAGCATTATGTCCAGGTTATTATCCCTTGTGCTACCTATGTTGGTGGGTTTGTGTTTCCAGACTTACCTATTCCAGGCACAGTGGGGGTGACAGCTGCCTTTGCCAGTATCTACACAGCCAGGTGTGCTGGGTGCATGCCATCCCTAGCAGGTGGGGCATCATGTCTTCCTCGGCATGTCAGCCCAGGCTGTCAGCCATGTGTTCCCCCTTGCTAACGGCAATACCTCAGCCAATTATTGTACTTGATCTTGTTGTTTTCATAGTGTGGCATCATGCTTGGTGAGGGTGAGATGTTAGGTTGGGTCTTCATGTTTGCATATTCTAGATGGTGTTACATTGCTTAACACATGGCAATCATGCCTCAGGTGGTGCTGCAGGGCTGCCTCTGTCGGATGCACATACTACACTCCCTGTACATGTTTGAGAGCAGGTCATGTCATTTTAGGCATCCCTGTTACTATATGAGTGAGTCAGAGAGGGATATCATTCCCAGGGTTCCTACTGAGCCAGGGTATGTGCTATGCATTGCCTCTTTGCCAAGGCCAGGGCATACTGGGCACGCCTCCTTCTGCCTACTGGGGCAGGCTCAGGTTGTTCCTCCTCCAAGTCACGCTCTGCCTGTGATGGCCTTGGCAATGGTGGGGGGCTGTTTGGCCTGGCCCTATGCTGGTCCTGCTGCAGCTGTTTTTGCAGGATCATATTATGTAGCATAGCACATACCATGACAATTTGGGTACATGTAGTTGGTGAGTACTGCAAGGCTCCACCAGATGTGTCCAGACACCGGAACCGTGACTTGAGCAGCCCAAACACACGCTCTATTACATTACGTGTTTGTGCGTGTGCCTCATTATGGCATTCCTGTTCAGGTGTGTGTGTGTTTCTGATGGGTGTCATCAGCCATGGCTCCAGTGCATAACCTGCATCCCCCACTAGGTGTCCATGTGGGATGTCCCCATTGACATATGTCTGGTACAGCTGCGTCAAATGCCAGATATGGGAATCATGGTAGCTCCCAGGGCAGCCAGCACACACATTCATTATTATGCCCTGGGCATCACACACGACCTGGCAGTTGATGGAGGGGAAGCCCTTGCGGTTAATGTAGGCCCTACCCTGCTCACCGGCTGGTGCTTTGATGCGTATGTGCATGCAGTCTATTGCACTCACTACCTCAGGGTATTCCGCTATTTGCTGGAAGAGACGCATATTGCTGGCCAATACCTCACGGGCATTGGGAAAATATACATGATCACCGACATGTGCTGACATGGCATCCAGGAACTGGTGCAGTACCCTGGAGGCTGATGCCTGTGATATCCCCATCATATCACCAGTTGGTCTCTGGAAGGTACCTGTTGCTAGTATTCTTAGGCCAACACATATCTTGGTTTCCACTGGGATGGGTTCCCTTCTGTTGGTTCTGTGTCTGAGGCGTGGCGTGCACAGCTCGACAATTTGCTGCAGGAGGTCTCTGTCCACTTTATGGCGCTCCACTATCTCCAGCTCATGTAACCCCTGGTAGGTGACCCTGGGCCTGTACACTCTTCTCCGTCTCCTCACTGTGGGTTGTCTGGCAGCATTTCCATTGTCACCACCCTCAGCAAGTCTCCTATGTCTCCTTATGACAGCTATGGCAGCCCCTAGCATGTTTGGTCTGAGTGCAGCTTTTTCAGTTTTCACTTCTACTAGCTTACTCCTGTCTTGCTGTATCTCTTGAGAGAAACATACTGCAATGCTGTTTGCAGTGTTTTAAGTGCTGGGCTGGGCTTGTATTCTGCCTGTGTAATTGCCTGCTTCTAATTGTTTTCACCTGCTACCTCTACAGGTATTCCCTGCTAGTTTCCTACTATTTCTCCTGCTTCCTTTTCCTCTCTGTTTCCTCAGGGGGGAGCAGCACGCATACCAGCGAAAACATGCTCACAGTGGCTAACACGCGCGCACACATGCTTACACGGACTAGAATCTGCTTATTGGGGTTAAAACGCGCGCACACCAGCACAAACAGGTTTACAGATCTTTACACAGGCTCCTACATGCTTACTCTGCCTTACACGTGCACACTCTGTCTTACTCGCGCCTCCCAGCGTGCACACGCGCGCATGCACATACAGCAAGAAACTTTGGTGTTGGCCACAGTGTACACCTTCCATTTCTTGACTTTCCCATGCTTATCTGTTGACACTCCTGTTTTTCTGCTGTGTGATTGATATATTTCACATACCACTTTGCTCCAATGAGCTTGCTTTCTTCCTGACATTCCCCCCTGTGATGTCACCTATCTCCTACTCTGTTACTCCCCCTTATCTAACTCTTACACTACATGGACTGTGCTCATTTGCTATGTGACAGTGTAATTCACTATCCTACCATTCATTTACATAGGATTGCCTACTAATGCTTAGTTACATGTCTTACACTCAGCTTCCCCCCTTAGCAACCACTAGACGGTGGCCATGTTGTTTTTGGTCTGCTAGTCCCTGCATTGCAAATCCATGCATTACATAAAACCCACATTTGTGGGTTTCTAACCTTCATTTTTCAGTTTTATATAGCGCAGCCCGTTTGTGTGGGGCTGCGTTGCGTTTAAACATCGCCGATCTCCGAAAAAAAAAATATTTTTTTTCTTGTTTGCATCGGTTTACCATGCCAATGGCCACATATTTGGCCATTGGCATGCTGTCTGTAACATTTTCACACTTTATTTGGAGCTGTCATGGCTTCATTGTGTTATTTGCAGTAACGTACTCAGTTGTCAACTGAGTACATTTCTGCAACTAACACGACTCTTACACGGGCTGGCTTCAGCTTCGTGGATCGCTAATCTGCCTCATTTGCATGCCTAAAGGCTGCAAGTGGGGCGATTAGCATATCCACGCCCTGCCCATGTAAGAGTCGTTTTAGCTTTCTCTTACACGGGATTTCGGGCTGTTCCTGGATCGCGATGGCTGCATGGAGTCTTACACGGCTCTTAGACTCCGTGCAAGCCATCGTGAATCCTGCCCATTGTTTAAGCAGTGATTTAAAACTACTGAGTTTGTTGGAGAGTTTTATTTCTGTGGGGATACTATTCCAGACATTAGCAACATGTTAGGAGTAGACCAAGTCTGCCGCAACATTATCTGACTTGTTTGAAAGTAATAAGAATTTCTTACTAGAATGGAAGTCCCTTGTTGAACAATTGGTCAGCAATAAGTTTTGAAGTACAGGGCATTTTTCTGGATGATGAATTAGTGTTTGCGTGCTGTAGTTAGTTGTAAATATGTTAGACAGTTGTGCAGTTCAAGCCAGTTTAATTGTTTTAAGCTATGACAATGGTGGGTGCTATCAGGGAGACTGGTGCCAAATTTAGCTATTTTTCTTTCAGCAGGACGCAAGTTTCTTTTTCTGAGTTTTGTTTAAGTTTGTTAGGATAGGAATAGAATAGACATGCCGTAAGATAATTTATTTATTTATTGACATTTGTGAACCGGGTTAGTGCAACTGGGCCAGGGACCCTTTTTCAGTGGAGACCTGAGGAGAAAAGCTCCAGTTACAGACAATGGTATGCATAATGGTTTAGTTTACAATTCAAAAACGATTATTTTTAGCAGTACAATTCAATTCAAAGCAATTCACAGTGATAGGTTAAGAGGCATAATCTGTCAATGGCAGACATAAGTAACACAAGAAAGTACTATACTTTATTTTATATATATATATATATATATATATATATATATATATATATATATATACATACATATATATCTTCTTTCAGCTTTTTCCCAGTTAGGGGTCACCACAGCGGATCACTTGTCCGCTCATGACTGGCAGTGCAGTTTTACAGTGTCGAGTTGCCAGCCCGGTACCCAACCTTCCACAGAAGGCACACACACGGACTCACACCTAGGGCCAATTTAGAGTGTCCAATCCACCTGCAGCATGTCTTTGGGATGTGGGAGGAAACCGGAGTACCCAGAGGAAACCCACATGACCACATGACAGGGAGGACATGCAGACTCTGCACAGAAGGCACCCCAGCTAAGGATCAAACCGGAGAACCTCTTGCTGTGAGGTGAGAACACTAACCACTGCACTCTATATATATATATATATATATATATATATATATATATATATATATATATATATATATATATATATATAGTTTTTTTCCCCCATAAGTGGTGTGGTAAGGTGTATATGATAGTGCAAGAATGGGGTGGAAGGGATATCTGGAGGTGATAGTGTAAAATATGTGAGGAAAAAAATATGCTGAGCAGTTCTATGAGATTGTGGAATAAAGAATAGTATTGGAGTTAGGTAGGGTCATGACAAGTACAAGTTTTGGTCCTTAAAAAATGTAGTCTGAGTTCTTGTTCTTTAAAAAATGTAGTGGAGCGTAAGTGGGTTGGAAGCTTAATCCAAGCTTGGGATAAAGTGGATTTATATAGTAGTCTGCCGATAGTTTTTTTTTGGGTTGGTAGATGTCAAGGAGTTGTTGGTTTGAAGTACGAAGTGTGTGAGTTGGACTGTAGATGGATACTAAGGAGGAGAGAGCAAGTCAGGAGGATGGTTTATAAAGTATAGAGTGAATAATTTGTAACTGAGATAGGAGTTGTTGAGGGAGTTCTAACCATTGTAGTGAGTTGAGTGTGAGGTGGAGGTGTAAGTTATGTGGGGAGTTTGTGATGAATCTTGCTATTTTGTGGTAGGTCTGTTAGAGTTTGGCCAGGGTAGTGGACTGAATATTAGTTAGTATTGGGGTGGCATAGAGAAGGGACGGGAGAAGAAGAGCTTGTGCCAGGGACAGTCTAGCATTAGAGGTCAGGAATCTACGGAATTGGCAGTAAGAAGGTGGTAGCTAGAGTTTTTCTTGCAGTATCTGTAAGAAATCTATTGATCCTATAAAGGGAGCCCAGTTTTTGGTGTGCAGATTTAATGGTGTGCATTATATGGTGGTCATATTTGAGACTGTCATCTATTATAATGCCTAGAAGTTTACTGTAAGTTACAGTTTTAATGACAGTATTATTTGCTGACTTACGGGTAAAAAATTGCTTTTGATTTTCGCAGCTTTTTGTGATGAAAAACATTAGCTTAGTTTTCTAGGGGTTGAGTAGAAGGTTTGATTCTTTGAGCCAGTTTTCTACAGAGGAGACATATTTTTGGGTAATGTCTTGGAGATTGTTTATTGTTGAGGGCACACATATTAATGTTGAGTCATCTGCATACTGAACTAAACTAGCAAGGTGAGTGGAGGTGTGGAGGTCATTAATAAATATATTAAATAGTAGAGGACCTAGGATAGAGCCCTGAGAGACACCTGTAGTAACTGGTTGAAAGGATGAGTAGGTTTGTTGCCATTTAATGGCTTGTTGCCTTCCAGATAGGTACTAAGGAACCACAACAAGGAGTACTGTGAAAGTCCTATTGAGGAGAGTCGAATGAGCAGTTGCTGGAGTGAGACAGTATCAAATCTCTTTGACAAGTCTAATAACATGGTGGACACAAGCAGGCCATCATTTCTATGTCAGTTTATTACATTAGTAAAATGTAGTAGAGCAGTAGTGGTGCTGTGCTGGGGCCTAAAGCTGTGCTATGTTTCTGAGAGCAGGTTATTTGAGCTTAGTTATTGCATCAGCTGCATAGGGATGCATTTCTCTAATATGTTGGAGAGGGGAGAGAGAATCACTATGGGTCTGTAGTTATTAAACTCTGTAGATGTGCTGCTTTTGTGCACTGGTATGAAGTAGGATTTTTTTCCACAAGGATGGGATGTATCTTTCTGCTATGGACCTATAAATTAGTATGTGCACAGGGAAGGCTATGACTTCTGCAGCCATTTTTAGGCAGTCTGGTGGTAGTTGGTCTACAGCTAAAAAAGCATTTTTTAGTTTAAAGAGCAACTTTCTTAAGAGTGATGTAGGTACTGGACTAAAATTGAAGACCTGTAGGTAGTTTTGATTGGACAGGGGCAAAATGAGGGGGACAGATGTGTTAGTATCTAAGAGACATAATATTGATTGTATAAAGTAGGAATTAAACTGTGTGGGGACAGAGTCTGTCATATCATCTCTTTCTGGAGAGGGACTGGTGGTCTTGCCAGGGAAGACTAGCTTATTTAGTGATGTCCAAAAAAGTTTTGGGTTGTTTATACGCTTTTTTTCCAGGCTTTATACCTTTTTGGCCATGATTTTGTTTCATTTGTCAGCCATGGTGCAGGGTTGGACTTCACTCTTTTATTACATACTGGTGCTAGATTATTTAAGGTCTGTATTAAAGTGTGCTACAACAGTATCTAGTGGCAATGCTCTAAGACCATTCCAATTATATTTTTTAGTGTTTCATTAAAAATATCTTTGCTGAAACTGGTTGTATTTCATATTTGATTATAGATGATATGTTTATCTAGGTTATGGTGAGTTCTAGTAGCCAATGTTGGTATGTGGTCAATTATGCTGAGAGGCAGCCTGCCTTTGTCAGTTTGTCTGGTCTGTTTGTAAGAATCCAATCTAATGTTGAGTGTCTTCCTGAAGTTTTGTTGATTCTAGTAGGTGTGGTTATTAGTTGCCTGAAGTTGTACAAGTTTATGGATTCAGTGGGAGAAGAGGGATTTATGAGTTGCAAGTCTATATTTAAATCTTCAAGTATTATAGTTTCATGGTTAATTTGTTGGGATATCCAGTACAGCAGCTATCCCCAACCACTAGGCTGTGGACCAGTACTGGGCCATGGATCATTTGGTACTGGGCCACCAGGCATGGAGTGAAACAAAAAAGTGAATGTGTGTATGTATGTTCATGAGTATGTTTATATGTCCATCTGCATGTTGAATGCATACATGAAAGCGGAATGTGCGTGTGTGTGAAAGAAGACGAAGAGACTATGTGTATGAGAGAGAGCGAACAGCGAGATCAATCGAGCTATTACTTCACACTCGATAAGCAGCACTTTTGCTGTTTAGCGAGTGTAAAATAAAAGTCAAGTAACCCAAAAAAAGTGTGTGCATATGTGTGTGTGTGTGTGTGTGTGTGTGTGTGTGTGTGTGTGTGTGTGTGTGTGTGTGAGACAGAGAGAGAGAGTAAAGAGTGAGAGTGATCCCTGGCAGTAGCAACGAGGTTTGTGAATCTCTTGACCATACCACTCTCCCTCTCACACAATAAATCTGGACAGAGCCACAAATAATAGGGACAGATTTTAAATATTGTTTTTATAAATGTAGACAGTCAATAAGGTTGCCATTAGACTTACGTACCTCATGACCATACCACTCAACCTCTCACACAATAAATCTGGACACGTGCCCCTCAATCTCTTAGAGCAAGAAATCTGGACACAGACAAAAATAATGGGGATTCAAAGGCCCAGAAATAAGGACACTTTTAATTACTGGTCTTACAAACTTAGAAAGTAGACAGAAATGCAGGTTTTGCATTAGCATGTATTTTCTGAAGGGTGTAAAGTCTAAAATTCAACTGCTTGTCTTTATTTCCTGACTTCAAACCTCAATGATCTGTCCGTGATTTGCCAGAAAATAACAATTTTATGAGAAACAAACCAAAAATATGAGGCAAAAATCTGGACATTCTGCAAAAAGCTGTACAGTTGAGAGCTATGCTGGACAGATCCAAATAATAGGGAGAGATTAAATATTTCTCTTATAAACTTAGAAAGTCAATAAGGCTGCCATTAGGTTTATGTACCTCTCGACTATAGTAGGTTAATGTTATGCTGTTAAGCAGAATATGCACTTTTTTTTGGTGATTATTACCAGTTGTCTTTCTACTGTACTTTTGAGTTTTTCTCCCCATGTCTCAGCTGAAAATGGGCTTCAAATCCAGTCAGGCCTCCACGGTAAACAAATGTCAAATAAATAAATACTATGCACTTTATTATGTGCACACGATAGCTGGTCTGTGGAAAATATTCTTACATGAACCTGCTCTTTGGTGCAAAAAAGGTTGGAGACTGCTGCAATACAGGATACTTTCAGCAGTTTCAGCATTATTCCCTGGTGGTATATAAATTGCTGTTAAACATATAGTTTTCCTATTGTTGACTTTTAGGAGTGCAATTAATAGTTCAGCAATGTTAAATTTGTGTATTCCCTGTGGAAGTAAGGTAATGGTTAGAGAATTGTTATAGATGATTGCTACACCACCTGCATGCTTGTTTCGTCTCTCATGCCTGAGTATGTTGTATCCTGGGGGGGGGATCTCATTATCCTTTGTTTGTTTTTTAACCAGGTTTCAGTAGCTATGACTACGTCAGGAGTGTATGTGGCAAGGTAGGCATGTAGGTCATGGATTTTATTGCACATACTTCTTAGCTTCATATTTAGTAAGGTAAGTCTGGGTTCTGTTTTTTGCTAAGATGTATTACGTGACTGGTTTATTTTGATGTTGTAAGTAATGGTTTTATGAACAGTGGGACCTGGGTTGGAGAATATCTCTATTAATTTTTAAATTGATATTTTACAAAGGGAACAGTGTGGCCAGTTATATTTTGGTCTTGGTTTGATACTTGATTGTAAATTTGGATACTTAGTTTTAATATATTTATAGAAAAATAAATTAGATATGGTTTGTTTGTAGAGACAATGTGTTATGGAGAAATACAAGCTGGGAAGATGTTGATATTCTTTGTGAGGACTGGTTAAATTTGTAAGTATTTGAAGGTGGTGGATTTGATAATTGGTGATGAAGGCTAGTAGAGTGAGGAGAAATATTGAATACTAAAATAATCTGACTTAGGAGCACCTTATTTAACTTGTGTTTTACCTTTGTTGTAAATTAGGACAAGAAAATGTTAGGCCGGTAGTGGGTTGGTTGTAGAGATATAATTTGATAGTTATAGGGGGCAAGGATTAGACAATTTCAGAGAGAGTATCGGGTGGTAAACTAGAGTGGGTGTCACTAGTGGGAGTAATTGAATTGATTGATTTCCTATTGGAAGCAACTGATGATATCGGTTAGAGGAATGTGTGGGTGACAATATGTGGTAGATTTGTAACATTTTACTAATGATTAGTATGAGAGAAAAGGCAAACACAACAATGATTCTGACAGCCTTCCCTGCAGTGGATGTGTCAGTGAGGATATACTTCCAAAGTGTAAATCTAACTTCAGCAAGCTTTTACATGAAAAAAAAACAGCACACGTTTATCATTTTTGTACAATAATACTCAAACTATCCTGCCTGTGCTGAAAAGTGTTTTCCACCATTATGAATTCTTAACATACAGTTAAAGTAGAAAGATACACAACACACTACAGACTGCATCTCTGAGATTACAGCAGAGATAAGGGTAGTATGAACATAATATAAATAAAAGACAGAGATGCATTTATGCACACTTATTTACAAATGGTTGTGTGATCACTCATTGCACTAAATATGTAAGCTATACATGTACAACCAACTGAGAATGTACATGTGTATGTCCTGTTAATACTATACAGGAAATGTGAATTATTTATATGCACATGACTTGATTGCTGCTGCAAATCTGTGTCTGAAGAGAAATAACACACTCCAACTGTGTTATGTAATTTAAATACCATGATCATGCAAATCCAGAATTGTGTAA
Organism: Protopterus annectens; assembly: GCF_019279795.1. Classification (NCBI taxonomy): domain Eukaryota; kingdom Metazoa; phylum Chordata; order Ceratodontiformes; family Protopteridae; genus Protopterus; species Protopterus annectens. The sequence goes on from NC_056731.1 coordinate 74,546,530, forward strand.
TTCTTTAATGTGCTAAACTGTTTTTTTTTGTTATTAATATTTGTGTAGCATACAACTTAACGCACACATGGTGAATTATGTCAAATATTCAAAAATTGTCAGTTGCCTTAGGAAGAACATTCACACTTAATGGCATTGCACAGTGGTCAGCACCTAGGATAAGAAAGACAGTATAAATTACACCTATGAACCAACTTTGTGCATAGCACACCTTCTAAAGACTTTGAGGCATGCAATGGTAGATCGTGGTTGGAGTCTCACATTTTTTATTGATAAATGATCATAAACATTCTGTACAAAAATTGTTTATATTAGCTTTTGCCAGTAATATTTGTGTGTTACTCACCTGTGTGCAAACAGGTTTCACTGCTACAGACAAAAAAGAAACATTCTTATTTGCAAAAATGAAACATTGTTACTTGCTTCACTTTCCTTCACGCAAAGACGCTAAGAGGCATTGTGTGGTGGCAAGCACTCTAGATAGTACTGAGTGTAAAAAATACACCTACTGCCTAGCTTTCCCTTTGACACCAGGTATAAGTTCATGGCCACAACACAGGTGAGGCAGGGTTTTAGTCCAGCACACTCCAATTTTTTTTAAATTGGTGTCCCATTGTAATTTATATGAAAAATAACAATATAAAAATAATTAGATGTAACAATAACTATGTATAGCACGTTGACTGAGCATGCACATGATATCATATGAATTATATGTGTAACGGGGTATCATGACAATTATGTTTCTTTAATTAAAAGTTTTTTTTCCTGCCCTATGATGGACTTCATAGTTTACTGAAAGTCATCTACACAACTCACATAACCCAAGTATAGCTGTAAAACAGAATGCATTGTATGGCCTATCACAGAACTCAGAAATCTACTCTGAATGCAGTACAAATATATGCATTTCCAGTATATTCTCACACATTACTCCTGCATCACACATGAGAATGCATAAAATAGAACCTTGTCAAGTCATACACACATGGGTTAATTGAAGTGTAGCACCACTCACTCTTTAATGTGTGTATGCAGTTAATGACCATGTTTGACATCCACTTTGTCTGTGGCATTATGGAAAAAACACCTATGTGGAAGTACATGTATTTTCAATTTTACATAAGTTTGAATCCTACATTGTCAAATTATTTTATCATTGTGTCAGGGCCCACAAAATATGTGTAAAATCATACAACTGATTCCCCCCCCCCCCCCCCATTCAGGTCTTAAAAGTCAAGTAATTTAACATAGAACTCTAGACCACTGGACAAACTTTTGCAGACATGCCATAAATCAGTGTCAATGTCACATTATGCTTCCTATTTCATAAACTGCCTTTCTCTCTGTTTGGTAATGTTGTTCTCCACACACTATCATGCCAATGCAGTTGGGTTGGTTATGTGGGTTTGCACATTGGCTGCAAAATGTGATATCATGAATTGGTGGGAAAACATTTTGGATGACCTGTTCAGACATGGCAGGAGCTAGGAAGGATGGTGCCCTATTCAGTACTCAGTGATGGATTATGAATGAGTCAAGAATAGGAATTGCACATCTCATAAAGCACTACAGCTGCAGGCTGTTGCAGGGCGACTATACTGGGTCTCAGTATATGGCTGAGGTTTGGGATAGTCTAGCCAAGGCTGTCTCCAGTGCAGCTGGCATTCCATGTACTGGGGAGCAATGGAGGCATCATTATAATGACCTGAAATGGTACAAGCAGGCACAACTAATCTAGTGGGTGGATGAGTTTAGGACTGCTGGCATCCTACAGTTGTGTAAGTATACAGATAAAGCAACATTAACTGATGTAGTAAGCTGGAGACAGCCAAGACTGGGATGTATAATCCTTTCATGTTTCTTTTTCTTTCCTTCTTTATTTTTCAGGTGCTCAGGAGATTTCAGCAAACAGGGGGGCACATGCTGAACAACTAGATAGACTCTGAAAAGCAAGGGGTATGTATGCAGTACAGACAAACATTATTTTATTAAAATTATTGCTCTTCCATGTATTACTAGCAACTTAAGCATGCATATCTTAACTGTAAAAGGAAACATGCATGCTTTACTCTGTAGCTCAAGGTAAATGTAGGAGGCAAGTGTAATAGTGTAGTCAGATTTGGTGGGTTCAATTCACACTAGTAACAAATACTTTCTGATTATAAAAATATCATTATTTAATATTAATTTCATGGAAAATGACATAAATGCCATGTTGTTAACTTAATATGTTTTATATATCTTTAAAAGCATATATACAATCTATTCATAATGCAAAGAGTATTTGTTAAAATTCAGAATCCTATTTTTGATTTTTGAAAGATCTATAGCTAATATAATAGTAAAAGTATATTTAATTGTAATAAAGAATGCATATAATGCTTCTAATCATTTGTTTCTTTTTTTTCTGCTTCTAATTATTTGTTTTTTTCTTCTCTCACCTCATCCTTTATCTCTCTCCTTTTTTTATATGTGTGATCACATTGTTCTAATGTCATACTTTTCTGCCAATAAACAACATTATTTTCAGCACAGGGAGGTAGGCCAACCACTGCAGCTAGATTTTTATGTGATGTTGGTCATCAGCCTAATAATGTCCAATGTCCCTATGAAGATTGCATATGTCAATGTTGCTGTCATCCGCATGTGCTGTGTTGAGCTGTGGTTGTATGGTAGCACTACAATAGTGTATTCCAATCTGTGTTTTGAGGTAATGTATTGACAGACACCACTGCCATTTTATTACCTGTTCCTTCCATAACAGCTGTAATAATATGCCTCTTGAGTATTGTTGGCAAAGGATGATGCTATCTATACTTCTGCCTTAGTAAGGCATGTGATTTTGTAGTGGAGTATATCAACATTCTACACAGTTCTCATTTAACCATCACAGTGACACTTGCAGCATGGCATCTACCTACCACACTGAACTGCTATGTGACATGCAGCAATATTACATCATACTGATTACATGAGCACATGCTCCTTGTTTCATCTACATATTGTAAAGCTGATATATACACAAACATATAAGGAGGTCAGATTCACTTTCAACCTTGGGAAATTCATTGTATGCACAATCAAGTTGCTGTTCACAAGGGGATTATTTAGGTGTTGCCCAGCAGGATTCTGTGACTGTTAGTATTTGTGCCAGTAACTGTTCTGTGTGAACCACTTCCATCCCATTTGTAATGTGCCCATATATGGTATCTGATCCCTCACACACACCTTTCCAATGATAAATATATAGGTATATGATGTGTAACTGATGTAATGATGTGAACTAGGTGGAGTTGTGCTACTTTAAGTAAGTACAAAATCTTAAGGGGAATACACAGCTATGCATACACATGGTTATGGTTATGGATGGCACTACCAATAATCAACCAGAGGCAATAGACTACTTGCTAGCTTACCGAGTTAGATCAAACTTCACCCTTCTGACTTCACTACTCATCACACAATGTATACATACAAACATTACTCAGCATATTTTCTCAAGAGTGCAGCTTATCTGTGCTCTTTTCAAGGCTAAAAGCATGGCATCAATGAGCCCTGACAACATCCTATGTTGCCTTTTCAATAATTTAAAACACAACCTAGCAGACACATTTGGATCCCTACTTAACCACAGACTCCTGGCAGAATAGAGGACGGCAACAGCCATCTGTCTGTACAAGGTGGGACCATCACTTGACACAGGTAATTGTAGACCCATAAGCCTGACTAGCCTCATCTGTAAGCCAGTGGAAAGAATCATTATGGACCTTATCAACAAGGACATAGGTAATCTCCCAACTATGTAACCAACCCACTTTTTATCCATTAAGGCTAGATCATGTCTGTTAAATCTTGTTTACTTCTTCAAGAAGGTCACTAAGGCCATGGATGAGGGCAGAGTGTGCATCACACCTCAATTGACCTGGCCAAGGCATTTGACACAATTATATACTCAGGTATTACATAGAAACTGTTGTAAATGGCCATACACCAGTACATAACCAAGTGGGTAGCACAATGGATCAGGAACAGGACACATACTGTCAATGTGTGTGAATGCACATCTAGAAAGAGGCCATTGAACATTGCAGTACCACAGGGTTCTGTACTAGAACCTTTTCTGTTTGGTATTCAATTCACTGAAGTCAGAGTAAACTTAGACAGCCTTTGTCTGACCAGATTTGTGGATGTCTGCAAATTGTGAACACTCCTTGAATCTAGTAACGGTATTGATATACTGCAGAAAATATTAACTCACACAGATGATTGGAGCCAGAGCCATGGAGACACCCTTTTGCATGTAACTCACCACACATCTGCAACAGCTGGAGCAACACCAGAGATTTTGCCCAATGAAGATACAGGGTGCAAAAGCCCTATGTAGAAAGATTGAAAGGCATTTTACTGAGCTCTGTAGCCTACAGACTATTAAGGGCTGATTTGTGTCTGCTCTACAGGTCATTCTACAATCCAGCCCTGATGGAAATGTTACACATTGTTAAGGCAAACTGTGCATTGATTACATGTTCCAAAGATGTTAACCTAGCCTCTGATATAATTATATGATGTTGCAGTGATAGAAACAACTCTCAGACACTATACATTCTCTGGATACAAGCCTGCCATTCTCATTAGTTAAAGGCCTTTTCTAACCCTTTTCAAGTGTAACTTGCATCAATGGATAGTTTATGGTAATTGTACTCCTGGTGTTGTACCCATGTCCCTCATGGATGCAGGCAGTTGGTCTTAGATACTATAGCATAGGCTAATAACAGTGTGAACTTTATTCACATAGTTATTTAAAATTGTGAAAGTTATGTTACATATGGCTAGGATTTTATGTCATATTGGATCTTTATCCTAGTACTCTCATATGAAACTATGAACCTATGAAGTCTAACTGAATCCTAGGTGCAGTTATAGTGGTGATTGTACAGCATCAAAGACATAACAGTACATCACATCAGTATTACCACTTGATAATATGCATGAACACATGCGTGCATGTCAGGATTTCATCACAGTATAATATTTCACTGGAAATGTCAGGGGGACATTGATCATGTGGCTCGTCTTGAGGTTTGACGTATGCTTCTACACGTATACATAGAGTGTGTACATACACATGGAGTGTGCTCCATGCATTGTTTGGTATATGGACACTATCAACATGACAGCTTCCTCACTCATTGGTGCTAGACTTTGTATGGCTGTAGTTTCTGTGCACATGGCCATAAGTGATGCATTGCCATGAGTCTCACATACGGCTGTACCATTCATTATAACACACCACTTCTTAATTCACTCATCAGTTGCAGATATGTGGCACATGCATGCATTGCACAGCTGTGTGTAGGGAATCCACTCATAATAGTGTGTTGTTTGTAAGTGTTGTTATCCTTATGGCTGATACCTGTGTCAGCCTTTAGTCAAGTGTATTACATTTGGCACAGTAAGCTTGCACACATCTTGCTACCCATACAGAATTATTATTTGGTATGCATACTTATTAAGAAATGACAATGCAAACTTCCCTTCAAGATGTTGTACAAGATGCATGTGTGAAATATATTTCTGTGTTGCACCCAGTACATACAGAGATCACTAATGACATTGCTGGCATTGGTTTAATTCTTGCACATGTTGCTTGTGGCTTATGTGTCATGCAAACCTTTCAAATGGCCATGATTGCCCCTGAATTCAACTCCAGGTGTGACACTGTCCCACTTAATCCCTTCAAAGACAATTTATTTTTGGAAAAGGGGTGGTGACTCCCCCTATAGAATACTAGCAATCATAATATTTGTACACAGCTCTTACTAATCTCACATTTTCTCAATATCACAGATTAATGTTTTTAATATTTTAAAATTGTTTCTGATTGTGCCTGCTTCTGTCAGCAGTTGTTCATGAGTCTTTTGCTTCCATGACGTTTCAGTTATATCCAAGCAAGTTATTTTACAGATCTTCACAGCATGCACATAACCCCCAATTGTATGTAACATCCTTGCTAAATGTCTTCTCCAGTCAGTGATGCTTATATCACTGCCATTAATTTACACTGACATGTACCCTTGTGTGACACATATATACTATCATGAGTGATGATATGAATATACTCACAGAGGAGGTGTTAACAGCGTATGTACTGTGCTATGTATATATGTGCTTAGTGTTATGCTACTGACTTGTAATGGAAGTGTTCATACATTGACAAGCACTATCTTGTGTACATTGCAATATCGTACATGTCCTCTTCCTCTTTCTTCATTATGTATGTGGTCATTTTAATCAGCACATTTTCCTTGACCTTAAGTGTATTATTTTGCCTTGCATTTTCCCTTGCTGATCACCCCAACATCTAATATTTCATCACGCAAAAACTTGTAGTGTACATTGCGCTGAGTATACTTTTCTGTAAAGTGTACTTACTGCAGTCATTTCAGCAATTTCACCCCTAGTAGTCACTGTGGCTGTCCACCCAATCTCGCATAGCAAGGTTGCTCACAGGTAAACTAGTAAAGTAGCTGAAAAGTTTGAAGGGGGCAATATGATCTTTTTTCTTTGCTATATTGAACCACAATGTAGCACACTTTCATTATAGTTCATTCATTTATTACACTGACTAGTTTCACTTTCCTGGGCCTGAACCAAAACTTTGTACCACATATGTTCTTTTTCTTCTACAGGTGGGATAATAATAACATTCCAGCACAGTAACTGCACAGCACTCTCTGAATCTCAAATAAAAACTTGCTTCACATTGGTCATAGTTCCCAAGAATAATGATTGGTAGCTTCACTATATTACCAAGTATATTGCAAGATTTGTCTACAGGCTGAATATAAAATATTTTGTAACATAAAAAACACATTTGATGAACTTCACAAGCTTTGATCTCCCAGCAAAGAAATCGACTTGGCCACATTCATGAGACCCTTCAAAGGAAATCAGATGTCTGACTTCCCATCTATGAGGCCTACAAGGAGTCTCAGTAGACCCCAGTCTTTCAGCTGGCTACTACAGCTTAAATCCACATTTCATCTAGTGGAACACACTTCACTGCTTTCCTTTGGCACAGGCACTCTGGGCCTCTTGAATCACACACTTTTATATCTATATCTTTGGATGCTTTGATCGAACTCTATGTAAATCATCTAGGAATTCAATATATGCATTTGTCATAGTATAATATGGATATAGTTTTTTTAAAGAGGAAAGTATCCCCAAAAAAATAATAAATAAATAACAGTCCCATGAGCATGTAACATTGCAGAATTCATTCTGAAGTGCCTGGATAACTAATAATATGAATAGCATAAATTTCGTAATATAAATAATCTTCTTATTAATCTATCTGACAATGGGATTATCAAAGGATACACCTACAATTCATTTTCACTTAGTAGGATGCCAAATATTGCTCCATCATTTTTACCTCAGTTCAGGGAAAATAATAAAAGTAATGCTGAAGGAAAAGATGTTCAAAATATCTTGAAGCAGACAGTTCTGAACAGGATCCGCAACAGCATGGACTAAGTAGAAGGTAACAACTGGATAAACGTGACTGGGTAGAAATGGTATTAGACCACAAAAGGGGTGTGATTGTGGCCTAATTAGGCCTTAGTGTGACATTTAATGTGATACCAAAGACCATACACAAGGTGATTAAAATGTTACCCCTTAGTGCTGAGCCCCTCAGTCTCTGCTAGTATAGTATTTAACGTGGTGCATATCAGTTTGCCAGAACTGTGCTCCTGAAATATTATTGGGGAAAAATATTTATGACTATTGTTACTGAAGATTGAAAGAAAAGTCACTGAGCAAATTAGAGGCATTTGTAGTGTTCCTAATCAGTTCATACATGAGGAGTATTGTATGTAATTCAGAAGACCTCATCTTAAAAATGGCACACAACAGAGATGTCTCAGGGGAACACAGAAAATGACACCGAGTTTGCACTGCAAGCCATGTAATGAAATGATAAAGGAGCTAAGTAAATATTGCTTGGAAGAAAAAAATAATATATGCATATTAGTGAGTCCATCTTTAGCGAAAAAAATTGAAAATGTAATATTTAATAGAAAGGGAAAATGAACAAGTAGAATACCTTTTCTAAACAACCGGGTAGTATAGCAGTGATTAAATTTAAAAATGCATAAGAAAGATTAGTTTTCAGGACTTAGACTAAAGCTGCTGGAAAGAAGGATTGGCAGAGAAGATGGAGTCAGTAGTTATATTCTGTTGTTGCATGTGACTGGCTTTTGTGTTTCATTATTTGCTAGTTTGTTTATTTCTTAACCAGATAACTAGCTGGTCAAGGGATGCCTTTTTGGCTATGCCATGCCCAGTCATACCAACCAATAAATATAAAGCATAGGTTACCAGGTTACAAAAGTAAGAGAAGAGAAGTTACATCACAGACTGACACCTAGGTAAGATGGGAGGTAAATTATTGATAATAGTTTATATGTGTGAAGTCAATGCACAGCTTTTCAAGTATTTTTAATAATGTAAACTTTTTTAAAAACAAAACCACTGAACCTGCAGATGAAACTGCAAAAAACTAAATTTTCTTAAACGGAGCATGCATCTCCTTTATCCTCATACTGAGGGTGTGGGAGGTTCAACCCATATTCTCTTACATAAATATACAGACCCCATGCCTGCACAACTATAGAGAAAAGAGAACACCCTGCTAGATTAAAAGTCTGCTTCAGTCTCACAGTGCAGAAAACAACAGCTCAATCAATTGCGAGCAATTTAGTTTGGGAAATTAGGATGGGGCTGACTTCATCTTATGTGCTTGTTTTCATTGAATAGTAGATCTGCTACAGGTAATGTTTAATAGACAAATGTCCATAAATCTTACTCAGAGTTGACACCTCTTAAGCAAACAGAAATGTACCAGAAGATGCCATAATGGTAGCAAAATAACTAAGAGTCAATCAATGATGATTAATAACAGAAACTACATTCCTCTCTGTATATTGTGCATTTGTCAGTTAGTTTCTCAACCATTTTATTTATCAATGACATTTATAAAGAGGTGGCATATGCTCCTCCAAGAGTTTAGTTTTAAAAAAAACTAAAACAAAGTAGTAGTGGCAAATACTAAGCTGGAAAAAAAAGAACAAGTTGAAACATCTAGACCACACAAGAACTATGTGCATGAAATAACAAGGTTGTTCCAGAATCTCACAGTGGATAAAAATATGCACATTAAATTATAAGGCAGTTCCAGATGAAAACAAATAAGTCTGCCCCAAAGTCCCACAGTGTGTAAAAACATGCACATAAACAATGTTGTTCTTAAGGAAAACAAACCCTTTGGCACCAGAGCCTCATTTTGTATAAAAAACCCATGCAAGAAATAACAAGGTAGTTCCCAAGGAAAGCAACTCATTCAGCACCAGTATCCCATAATGTATTAAGGCAGTCACATTTATTTTGCTACATTTGAAAGAAGCTTCCAATATATCCAACAGTCATGAAGTACAGACATCTGGAATGCCAACAGTACTTGCAACTCCCAGAACAATAATATAATAATAGGGTGGCTCAGTCTGTAATAGAAAGTCAGCAAGCATTTTTTAAAGAAAGGCAGTGATGTTGTCATGCCTTGGAAAGAGACAGAAATATGCAAAAGTTATTAATAATAATCTGAAGGCTGAAGACGCAGGTTGAAAAGTTAAAGGGAAGGATTGGCATTGTATATTCTAACATAGGCATTAGTAGCTAAAACTCATGGTTCTTTTATCTTCAGAAGTGAGAAGAGTCTAGCTAAACTACTTCAAAACTACCAAACATGCAGATGAAAGTCCAAAAAACTAATTTTCTTACATGGAACCAAACCCTCCTTTTCCACCACAATGAGAGTGGGGGTACCCTAGTATGTAAATAAGGCAATATTAATAGTGATTTATGAAGATACTGGTACTTTTTAGTGGATTCAGTTCTTTATGTATATAATCTTCTTCCAACAATATCACAGATATGAGTTTCCTGAATAAGTCATTACTAATGTTAGCCATTAAGGCAGCATAGCTGCTTAGGGTTAACATATTTCTCTCACAACTCCAAATTCCAGGATTCATTCCTTACTTCTGGAAACTACATATCTGGAGTTTTGCATTTTTTTTTCTCCTGTTTCTTTAGTTTCTTTCCACCTCCACCAAACATACTGATAATTGGTTACACTAAACTTCTCCCAAATATGTTGCATTTACGATTATTGTTGTGGCTGTAAAGGGTACAAGAAGAGTCAGCTCACTTACCCATTTAACAATAAGTAAAGTTTGTCACAATATAGCAATTGTTAGAGTTTGGTAAAGTTAGGCTGCAATCTCTTTTAAATCTTACAACAGGGTCTAGTCCCTCTGAGAAACAGCAGATCATGTATAGCAGTTTTCAAATGTAGTACGAAAGGATGTAGGTTGCTAATAAACAATGAGAAAAGGAAATACCACAGTAAGAACATTGAAGGAATCTGGCCATAAACTTACCTGTTTCTGAACTAGCAAAAACGGTTACTAACTTAATAGTCTCATCCCTTAGGCAACTGCTTAACCCAGAGCTGTAGCAAGGTTAGTTGGCACACTGCGTAATATATATCCATTTGTTGTCCTCACAATGTCCTCACAGATTTCACTTTCAGAGTCAAAAACCACCAAGAAAGAAAATACTTGTTATTTCACATGCATAGCTCATCGCTTTAGTTCTAGAACACAAACACTGAAGGCTCTCATTTATGCAGCTGTGAATCAAGCCTGCTTAAATGTTTCCTGATACTGCTTGCAGAGACTGATCTATACTGCTTGTGTGAGGAACAGTTAACTCTTTGCCTATCCATGCTATGTCTTAGACTCACTGTTTAAATGAGCCTATCCTAAACCAAGATTTTCAGGAATTCCTACTAACATAATAATTTTCCATAGTAATAGATTGACTCCTGTCAATAACTTTTTTTTCCCACTTTAATGTGAACAGTGTTAGGAAAACAGCACTTAGAGTATTGAAACCATATATGTGAAGGTGTGCGAGGTACTCAGTAGTCTGCAGTTGCAGGGCCAACACATTGTTATGTAGCACACTTGAATATGCATTTATGGGATGTAGTAGCCTTAGGATATTGCAAGGCATTTTGTGGCATATAGAGTGAGTATCCCTAGTGTTCTTTGAGTGCATAGAAAACTGGTCATTGACTTATATTTACCATTACTCAAAATAAGTATGCTCTGTTATAAAGTACAAAACATATTTTGGGCTAGCAATTCCCTGTAGCACTATTATTGTTTCCCAGAGGCATTTCTACAACAGCTTTAAGAGTGCTTAACTGTTGACTCCAGCAGGAATACTATAAGGGCTTGTTGAGTCAGTGGTAGAAACTGACTAGAACATCATGTAACTACAGCAACAGTTACCTGTGTTGGCTACTGTAGTTACCACCACCGTGATAGTGCCTGCCATGAAAAAATAAACAAATAAGAAACTGAGTCTCACTGGGTAGGATTTAAGCACTATTCCACCACAGAGAACCTGGAACAAGCAAACTGGGCAAAAATTGTCATCTGACAGGGAGACACTAAAATGATACAACACATGAAGGGAACTCTCATGGATTATGACAAACTTAAGATAAGTTTGGCTAGAACTGGAATAAGGGCTGAAGAATAATTAATGACATTTTATAACTGAACTTTTAATGGTGACAACAGTACCATAGCTAGCTTATTTGGTGCCTGGAGCAGTTAATTGATTTTGGACCCCCATTAACTACATGTTATTCCCCAAATATCTTATGTTTGAAACATGTGGCTTGCAATAGTTACCATTCCAGATACAAAGTGCATGATTTAAAACTAATTTGAAACCTCAGATTACAGCCTGATATAAATAGCAAAGTAAAAATATGACATTTAAGCAGAAGAACATTTTAAAAGAGCTTTGTCTAACAATATAAGAAAATGGGTATTGCAAAAGGATCCCAAGCAATCAAATAAATGAGCAACATTAGCTGAATGTTTAATAATTAACAGCACAATTTTTAAAACTAAAGTCTCTCCTTCTAAAGCTAAAGCTGTAGTAAGAAATATACCATCTATGAAGCACAAAAGTAGCACAGAATGTGTTACCTTGTTTCAAATGTGGTAAAAATCACATTACTAAGTTCTGTGCTAGTAATAGTAAAGAAAATGTTAGCAATGAAAAAGTGAAAACTGAAATATGCGGCAAATTAAGTTGTTCATATGGGTTGTGCTAGAACTACAGGTGTAATAGTTGTTAGCACTGTATCATTGTGCTACAAGCAAGCTAGTGAAGTTTAATATCATTTAAGAAGGAAGAGAGGTTCAAGTTGTGCTTGAGTCTGAAAGCATGTGTACACTTATTAGGGGTCCTTTGTATGTAAACCTATGACTAATAACAACCAAAAAGCAGGGGTAATATGCATTCATGGTGATAGAAAAGAATATCCACATACATGGAGAAATGTAAACAATTCTATAAAACCTGTCATGTCATGTGGCTATAACCTTTGACTTGACTCATTATTTAATATTAAGATATTAGTAAAAGCTGTTCTTAATTTTAAAGCACCATGGGAATCCATAGTTATGATCCATCAAGCTGATACACCTGATAAGAAAGATGTAAAGCAACAGCATGATACACATATTCAGAAAAAGAGAGTGTGTGCGTGTGTGTGTGTGTGTGTGTGTGTGTGTGTGTGTGTGTGTGTGTGTGTGTGTATGTGTGTGTGCGTGTGTGTATGTGTGTGAAGACAGTGACACTCATACAGTAGTCCATACTCAAAATCAGGAGAAGGGAGTAAGTATAGATACTACCCAAGGGGCAAGAATTTTGCTGTGATTAATCAGTAAAAAGGATCTTATCTAAGAAAACTGTTAAAACAACTGAAACTCCAAACTGTAAGAGTTTTCAGCATGCGAAATGAAGATGAAGTGACAGAGAATATTCAAGTAAAAAGAAGTATGACAAAGAAATCTGCAAAGAAATGTAGCCTATAAACTGACACAAAAATTGAAGAAGAATGGCACATAAGTGAGAGGCCTCAGATGAAAGTGAGTACAAAAATAAATAGGAGAATGGAGAATTATGATCCAATTTGTATTCATGTCATATAGGAGACTGAAGCAAAGGCAGATTCCCAACCACAGGTATCCGCAATTAAGGAAAAAAAAAACAGAATAGAAATTTTGTTCTGAGATATCTTTCATAGATGAAGCATGACACCTTGTAAGAAAGGAATGTAACAGAGCAATGTCCATTTTTACTAAGATATTTGGACAGTGACCTAAAAGAAAAGATAGCACTCAAGGTGCTTGCACCTACAGTGGAAATAGTAAAGCAGAATGTGTTTTTGTTCAGCATTTTCCTTCTGAGGTGGAGACATAGAAGAATCTGTACTTCTACCTTGAGACAAGTTGCTGAAGAAAGCCTAAAAACCTGTGGTTTTATAGATGGGCCACATAACTTCAAAAAGACACAGTGTGGAGATCATACTTTAAATATTGCAAGGGACAGAATATAACCGATGTTGTAGGGAAGGTACCGAACATGATGTTGCTGTTATTTTTTACAAGTATTTGTAGTTAGAAATTATATATATAGTATAAAGTAAAAAAGGAGAATAAGTTCTGCATCATATCCTTGTCACAAGAAACTACTAATGAACTTGCAAGCTGAGTTTCATACAGAATAGACTCTAAATGAATACATTTATAGGAATCCTTTTCCAAAATGCAAAGGCTGGATGTAAAAAAATGTATTTTAAGAAATAAAAAGGGTATTCTTCGACATACCTTGAAGGACTAAACTAATGCAACATAACATACCTATAACAATTGGAATGATGGTTGGACTGAAAACTTACACAGAACCTGAGTCACAAAAATAGCTAGTAGAAAAATTTCAAAATGTACTCACACTAGGAGTGATAAATGAGTTTCAAAATAAATGGAAAGGCTGTGTCTATATTAGATAATCAAATGTTTAAAAGTTTGACTGTCATATGGTCGACACCATATGATTGAACTTTTAAAAGTTCGAAAATCTAATAAAAAAAACAAACTACACAGATAACTTACCTGAATGTTATATGAAGGGGGGCAATCCCCCCTGCACCCCCCACCCCCCTGCTGTTTAAATATACCAACTCCGAGATCGCACTACAGTGCAGAAAAGGGAAATCTTCCCATTCCGTGCTGTATGGAGATCTCCGTTAAAACATTCAAACTTTTGAAAATATGATCATATGGTGGCGACCATATGACAGTCGAAATTTTGAAAGTTCAGTCATCCGATATAGACCTGGAATGGATCACTAGTGCTAACACCTAAACTTAATGGAAATATTAGATTCTATAATGACTGTAGGAAACTGAAGGGCATATTAATGTTTGATATCTGTCTCATGCCCAGAATTATTGAGTTAATACATAATACAGGAAAGATCTGCTATCTGACAGCATTCAAAACAGTCTTTATAATCTCTAATGTTTTTTGTCTGTACTCAGTGTAATCGTTTGGCCAACATGGATCAACTGCATTTCTGAGGCTAATGGATAAGATATTGAAACCTCACTCACACTATACTGGCAAGGTCATCCATTAAGAGGACTGAGAATTTCTCTTACCAAAAAATGCAGGCTGTGCTGGAAACCATAAGACAGGCAAGATTAACTGTAAATGCCAAAAACATAAACTGGCAGCTGTAGAAGATAAAACCACAGCTACAAAAATAAACACCATAAAAATCTTGTCTAGACATTTCACTAAACAACATGTAAAGTCTTTTTGTGGTCTGCATTGACAATGGAGACAGTTTGGGCATAGTTTATTTAAGTACTGATTGTCATTTGGTAGATCTTAGAAGAGTAAAGTCACATGTCAAGCTGCAATGTCTTTAGAGGTAGACAGAACACTTAATTAGCTAATGAGGTTCTGAAACTGTGTTAGCAACTCTTTCCTTTACAAAAGAATTCATTTTGTATATCGGTGTGTTAGATGTAGGTTTGGAGACTGTTATTTTAAGACATTCAAAGCGAGGAGCACATTGTATGTTAATTCAACAGGAAGCTGAGGAATGAATACAGGAGAAACTCAGCTGATGGAATTGAATGTCTAGCGATCAGTTGAGCAGTCCATGCCTTGAAGTACTATTTGTTAGGTAGGCACATCAGGTTAGTAACTGATCAAGCCTCATTACTGTGTCAGAAGAGGCAGACTAATGTGCATATGAAGCTATGCTGGCAGCACTATTCATCCAACCCTTTCAATATACACTGATTCTCAGACCTGGCTTAGCCACCAGAAAAGCTGATGCATTCTCATGGTCTAAACCCATCTTTCTGAGTACACTGCCATAGCATTGTGTTAGAACAAGGACAATTGTAACCTGTTGGGTATAAAAAGTGACTACTGTGCCTTTACATGCATGCTGCATTGTACAGTGTGCAAACATTCTCTTGACTATTATTAGCCAACAGTAATTTGTTAATGACCAGTTTTATAAAAGGATATTTCCAGTTCCAAATACTTATCAGGAGATTAATTTGGATGGAAGATCCTCAAAACCAGGAATACATCCACCAAGTAGGGACTATATCATGGAGTGTACAAAGGAGAGGACATGTGACAGAGTCCTGGGTGAGGCCTATAGCCAGATTATCCTCTTTCTATGAAAACCTCAATGGTCTCTGATGTGTTCACTTGATGCACAAATTCTTCAGAAGATCAAACACACTCCACCAGATGTGTATGCACACAAACACACACACACACACACACACACACACACACACACACACACACACACACACACACACACACACACACACACACTCTTTCTCTGTATCATCCAGTCCAAATTCTACAGTGATGGTTCACCAAGCTGTCAGACAAATGTTCATAAGGCCTCCCAGGCCAGGCAATGAAAGTGGCAATGTCTTAAGTCATAAGCGACACCATAGTGAGATACTGATGCACCACTCACCAAGCTGAGCATGGAAAAGGTGATGGTGATCTGACTCTGGTGCTAAGGTAGGTGAGGTCATTAGGAATTCAGATCCCTTCTGCAAGAGTGCGCATATATGGCCTTGGATATTTCGGTATAAAGACATGTGATGCACTTGTTCTGATTATATAAAACTGGCATGCAACTTGTCTTGTATAACATATTAACTTCTTTAATAATGATGCTGCAATATAAATGAAAAAAAAAAAATAACTTCAAGGACTGTGTTAGCTACTGCTGCCATTCCAAGGGATTATAATGTGTGACTGCCTGGAAGTAGATGGTTTGCAGTCCTACTTACTTTGAAAGGGACAACCTGCATCTCTACTCCAGGGCTTTTGTATATTGGCAATGACTTTGCTCATCCCTCATATTGCCATTTTAGCCAAAGTTAGTCTGCTCAATTTACTAGCCTAACCAAACCAAACCAGTTTCAGACATTTAAAAACAATGTTGCTAATTGCTAGAAGCCTTGACAAGAAACTGTCTACCACACTGTCTCTGGAAAATGTTGTCATCTGCATAGTCATGGAAACATGGTTATAGTGCAGAAATGGCACACTATATATGGGTATTAATGCCTACCACTCAGTCAGACCCTCTAATGGCGGCATCCCATGACTGGTGGGTGTGTCTATTCCAGTGTGTTTGTATTTCTCCAAAACTCTATCACATCCAGAATTATACAGCAAAAGAATAAATGACCTTGAACTATTCAACAAGACCCACTACCATACCCTGGTCAACTACAGAACTGTTCTGTTACAAACAATTCATGTGTCATATTTAATAAACTAGTGTCCCTCACCATCAAACCAGACACTATTATATTTGGACATTTCAATTCTGTATCTATAGACTGGGTGACTCACTCTGCTACCGGTAAACATACACTATGCTTCTTTAATTTTGTCCATGCTAACTTCCTAGATCACATAGTATATTCCCTTTCTGGAGTGACACATTTATTGGACATTGTCTTTATAAATATCAAACCAACATCCTCTGCATCATGGTTACCACATGTCTTCTGAGACAGAGCACACATTGTCTTCCAGCATCAGGACTCAGCACAAAAACCTATGAATCCAGCTACCTTTAAGGCTTTATTTAAGTTAAACATTGCAATTACTTTAGCAGCACTGTCTGGTAGTACAACCAATTCAAAGTTGTTGGGGAGCCAGAACCAATCCAGGGGTTCACTATGAGCAAGCAAGGGTAGCAGCCCATCATAACATACACATGTATACTCTTGCATGCCACCCACTCTTACAATTAATTTGAAGGAATGCAAATTCATTTACTGCAAGTGTTCAGGATATAGAAAAAAATGAAGTGCTTGCCATAATCTGATGTGGTCACAGAGGACATGCAGACTCAGTGCAGAAGGCACTTTATTTGTGAACCAACCCGGAGAACTAAGAGTTTTGAGACAGCAACATTAACCACCCTTCCATTGCACTGCCTGTTGTTTAATTATATTTTTCCCATTTCCATACAGAGTTTTAGGTTTAGAGATTCTGCCTCTTTCTTTTTGAATGGACCTCACCAGTGGTGTACAAGGATATATTACACGAGTTTGCTTCTTGTATGGAAGAAGTATATTTTTTTAGGTGTTAAATTTTGTTTTAGAAATGCAAGGAACAAAGTAGGGTGGGGTGGTAATAGTTAATGCATCATTTTTTTCCCACAGCTATAATAATTTCTTTATTCTTTTTTGTGGGAACATCTGTTATTGCTAATCGTAGCCTTTTGAGTTCTGGATTTATTTTGATTTGAATCATAAACTAGGACAATTTAGTATTTGGTTCACTGATAGCATGTGTATTTTTTTGTAGCTGTTGTAATGTTGCATGGGGCACTATATAGCTGTCTCTCACTAAGTCATTAATTGGGATGTATCCTTGAAAAAGAAGATGGCTGTTCAACTATTGCATAGACAGTCTCTTCCAATGTTGTTTTCCTGTCACCATTGTAAATGAATATCATGGACTTGGACAAAGGGAATGGTTAATACATCTTATTTAAATATGTTATTACTTGGTATTTAACAATTTTATGTGTTTTTTTTAAATATCTTTTTTGGTTTACTTCTGTTGATTTTTTTAATTGTGAAAACTGGTTGCTTCCTATGATGAGTTGGATTACTTTTAGGTTTCCGGATAGCTTTTGGCATAATTTCACAGTAAGATTCTAAAACACAGTACATGTGATATTACACCACCCCAAGCAATAACAACATACCCGAGTCTAAAATAAGAGGTCCACAATTCCTCAAGTCATGCAGACTAATAAGGAATTACAGAACCCTATGATGAATTTTAAAATGGGAATTGGTCTTACTATGTTGACATACTTAAATATTTACATTGATGTTGAATGGGGTCGCCTACTAAAACCAATGGCTTATGTGGCATAGCTGCACTTCTGCCTGTGTGTCAGAACTGGCACTACAGGCATTATATGTTTTGCAGTACAAATGTTTGAGTACTAATGCTGACAAACACATGGTATTGCATTGATGTAGGTGTTATGTCAGTACAGGAACCATTGGGGATTTTAAGCATGCATTGAAATGTATTTTTCAAATCTCCTTTGTATGCTGTGGATGATTCAGGTGACACAATTTTTTTAAGAAATGCCAGCTGTGGTCATGTAGAGCTGCTTCACAACATGTCACCCTTGTGACTTCAGGCTTTATACTACATGCACAATATAATGTTCCTTGTTATACATGCAGTAACAAGACTGATACACAGGCAGTTATGTGGAGGCATCTGGCTTCAGGTATTTTCACTGTTTATATCTGAGGCTTTGCAGGCATCTGTTATTGCTGGGAATAGGTAATGAAGTTCATTTATACCTAATATCTGTGAATCTTATTGCTTGCTCTAGCATAGCAGATATTGCAAGTTCTGTTGATATCAACGCACCATTGGGTAGTGTTGGAATTCTTCAGCCCTCAGTATAATGCAATACCAGGGGCAAAGTTGGGATTTAGTATCAGTGTTGTTGCAGGATGCTTTGCTTTCCCATACTTTCTGGAATTTGGTATTTAAACTTGCTTTCTGTAGGGATTTTTTCATTTATTAGTTTACAAATGTCCACATTTAATTTTTGCATTTCAGTGTTCTGTTCTTTATTTGCATTAGTGATAAAAGGTCACTTTATATGGGCTTGTAAATTATGATTTACTATGAACTAAGGTTAACAAGCTATATTTTTCTATAAACACTATCTTCTTGAATGCTTTATTTTTAATTTCTTGAGCAAATTCTCCACTGTTTTGCTTATTTCATCTGGAAAGAAATGCTCTAACTGGTCTGTTTCAGGGAAATAATGCTAATATTTAACTTTCAGATACATGTGACCATTGTTTTAAATTGTTATCTAAAGAGTTTAGACATTTTACTGGTAAAGCTAACTGTGGGGGTCCACTGTTCAAAATTGTATCGATTAAATTATTGCTACCATTCAAATGTTTGAAAATTACATTGTTTTAAGGATAAAAAGTAATCTGTGTTCTTGGTTTGCCAATATAAGTTGACCCGCAGCAGTGTCCCTTAAAGCTTGGGAAGGAAAGTGGTAGCACTTGGGGATTACCATTTACCTCCCTCCCTTTTTGATATCTGGATTTTTTTTGTGAGTGAATATGCAAAATAATTTTAGTCGAGTTTTAATTACTGAGAATAAGAGTGCACTGAAAGGAACTGGACTCTGTCTGAGGTGGATGAAATCATGGAGGAGCTGTTGATTACAATTTAATTTGTAGCTGTACAGTGTGTGAAGCTTATTTGGGTGTAGCAGCTGACCATTACACAGTGCAGCAGGGCACATTTACCATACACCCTCAAAGCCAAATTCTCTTTGTGTATTATCTGGAATCAATGGTGAGATTCAAACCATATATAGCTGGTTCTGTTACACTCAAATGTCAATGGCAGTGGCATTGTAATTAAAGTATTTATTGTCCAGTAGTGGTTGGATCTTGTAAATTGGATTTGTATAGCTTGTAAACAATTTTGGTCCCCAAAACATGTGTATACCCTTGCAACAATAAGGTAAATATGCAGCAGTATATTCTGTGCTGCAGGTATTTTATTTTTTATTTTGTAGGTTCATATGTGTATACTAGGCTAACAACCACTAGGGCCTTTATAAGCCTAGCCATGCAACCCAAATATGACCTACAAATTTTAATTACATAGGTGTTGATTTTCAGATTGTCTCTGTCCATCAGAGACTTAGGGACCAGACCAGGGGTAAATTTCCAGTTATACATCCATTGATCCAAATTGCACTTAAATAGGGAAAGGAAGGAACTCTGTTTGACATAGATGGGGAACCTGTTCCAAAGAATGGGAATTCTGTGAGAAACATATCCATCTGTCCAACATGTCTTATTTATATTGCAAGCAAAATTTAAGTCTTTTAATCTAGTAGTTCTGGTGCTGTTTGTTCTGTGGAAGTACAAAAGTTTTATCAAAACAGAGACCAGGGATGCTTTGTTTGCCAGGCAAAGACCACATCTCAGAAGTCAGTATGATACTGAGTAAAGAGACAAAGATTTGATGCAATCAACATTGGATTGTATTTCCTCCCTGTATTATTTGTGTTAGGACCCGCGGTGGTGGTGCTGTGGTAGTGTTGTTGCCTCACAGTAAGACACTGTCCGGTTCGATTCTCAGCTAGAGCATCTTCTGCGTGGAGACATGTGTGAATGGGCGTACCTTTGTTGAAGGTTGTGCGTCAGGCCTGGCAAGCCAGTACGTAAAAATCAACTGCTAATCATTAGTGGACCGGAGTGCCGCTGTGGCGACCCCTAACCAGGAAAAGCCAACAGACACAATTATCCTTGTTAGGAATATTTGTGGATGTTCGAGCTGCTGCATGAGTCTGGTCAGGTGCATACAAAAGGAGACATTGTACTCTATGATGTGCCTGATGAGGGCCAAGTACAGTGGTATGATGACTGCACCGGACATTGATGCCATGTCCTTGTTTATAAGTTGAGCAACATAGAAGGATTTTGTTACTACCTTGAACACATGTTGGTTGAAGGCTAGGTTACTATCCACATGAGTTCTCAGATCTATGACTAGTGAAGCTATTTTTAAGGGTATTTTATTGATGATGTTGTTATCCAGTGTGGTAGACTTCCCAAAAGGTACTGTAACACATTTCCTGGTTTTAAACCATGGCATTGAAACCAAGTATTTTCTGTATTACACCTTCTTGAAGGGTGTTCTTATCTTTGGGGGAGTCAATGGCTGCTTCCAGTTCACAGTTATCTGTGAACCTAGTTAGCCAACGACCTTTGACATTGGCTTTGATATCCAAAAAATATATACCAAAGAGGAATGGTCCCAAAAGAGATCCCAGGGTACTCCACTGGTGTCCATCCTCATTTTGGAGGTGGCCTTACTGATTCTAACCTCCTGGGTCCTATCAATAAGCTAGCTCATGTACACTATATAAGCTTTTCTCCTTAATCTTTCCACCATAAATGTGCTATAAATATACATTTGTATGGCTTACCTCTCCTCTCTCTTAAATCCTAACATATTATATACCTGACCTTGAACCAAAGCTGATTTCACAACTTGTAACAATAACAATTTTATAATGTCCCAATGAATATTATGATAAATACTGAGTTTGTAACCTAGCTACAATTTGTAAACTGTAGTACAAAATTTGTTTAACATATTTTATATCTTATTGTATATTGTTTGGAGTTGTTTTTTTTTTTCATGTTTAACACATTTATATCTTTGTATATAACTGTTCAGAGCTTTTCTCCCTGGGCCTACACTGAAAATGGATTAATTTCAGCCCAGTGGACTTTCCCAGTCAACAAAAGCAAAATAAATAAAATAAATAAATAGCTATATATCCAGAGAGTTATAAATGTTTTTGTACATAGTTCTGTAAGTTTGTTGACAATGCCTGAGGTGCATCAATTCTCCTTCATTGATTGCCTTAGTGTCCCTTTCAGAGAACTCTACCAGATTCAGTAAGCATGACCTTCCTTTGACAAAACTAAACTAGAATGGATCCAGTGCATGGAGGTCTCCTATGTTCTTGTTGATATTTTCATGATAATTCTTTCTGTGGCTTTCCAAATAAGACAAGTCAGATGAAAGGGTCTGTAGTTTCCAGGATTTGTTGAAGGTCCTCCCTTATGAAGGGGGGGTGACCATTGCAGTCCTCCATTCATGTAACACAAAGCCTGATTTAAGACTATAGTTAAATAATAACTCCAGTGGTGCAAGTAAGTCATATTTTAGACTGCACAGAAGGAATCCTGGGACATTATCAGGGCCCACTGAGGCCATGCTCTTGGCTTTAGTGAGTACAGCCAGTATATGTTTCCTAGTTGTAGTTGTAAGGGTTATGTTTGAGGGCATTTTGGGGGGGGGGTTGGGGGTGAGAGTGGAGTAAATCTGGAACTGAATTTGTCCACTAACAGATTTGCTCTATTTCCAGGCTCGGTGGATGTGGCACCATTAAACACCAGTTCAGCACATTGCTGTGTGCTTCCTTTGAAGTTTCTGACATAGCTGTAGAAGGTCTTATGATTGTCTTTCACCTGGAATGCTATCTTATTCTCAGCATTCTTAGTTGCCCATTTACTTTGATGATAGAGTTTCCATCTCCATGGGAATTACCATTCCTGTTTTTTGCCATATTTTTTTTCTTTTGTTGTATATCCTGTTTAATTTCAGATGCCAATAGTGTGGTTTGTTTCTGAGGCTAGTCCTGGTCTTACTTCTGGTAGGTATAGCAGCCTCTAAGCAGCCATTAACATGGTTGTACAGAGTTTCTGACAGCAATTTATCACAAGCCGTTATGTTCTCTGCGCTTGGAGGGGCCTTGAATTTTGGCAAACCATCACTTAATAAGTGGTAATTTGTTATGGAATAGTTCCTGTTACTGATTTTAATGGGATTATGGAACTGATTTTGAAACAGCTTAATGGCTGGACCTTACTAGGGATGCTGAGAGAAAATATCTAGTATGTTGGAGCCTCTAGTGGGTGTATTCACTATTTGGTCAAGGGTGTTTGTGTTTAGGAAATCCATCAGTCTATGTGCCTGTACATTTGAGGCCATATAGAATTCCCAGTCTAAAGAGGGGTAATTATGAGTAAAGTCTCATATGAGTAGGGTGTTAGGTTGGATGGTAAGTGTCTCCAGCAGGTCCAAGTATGCATTGTGAGCTTCTCCAGACATTGAAGGTGGCCTATAGCTGGCTAGGATATGGTACATGATTTTGTCTGTGGTGATCTGCACATGGAGGAACTCCAGTACATCATCCTGTTTGACCACCCTAGAGGTATGCTTCTTATTAAGGTATACTGAGACACCTCCTCCTTTAGCTCTTGTCTGTACAGCAACTGCTCTAAATGTGTGGAAGGCAGTAAAACCTTGCACTACCGGGGTAGTCTCGGATGCTTTAAACCATGTCTCAGCAACTGCACAGATGTCTATGTTCTCCATGTGAGGAAGATTTGTAGGGAGTGTATTTAGTCAAAATTTATAGGAAAGAGACAAAATTGAAGTCTGAGGAGTATGGACATGTCAGTGTCATGGCTGACTAAGGATTTTAAAACTAAAACACTTTTATATGCCTTTATTTCCAAAGAAGATAGAAATGTGTGTAGTTCAAATATACCCTACTGAAAGTAGAGACAACCAGACAGAAGCTGTAATTATTTGAAGTTAAGCAACAAAGCAATTTAGTCCTTCCTTAGATGACCTTAAAATGCAAACTGAATTGCAAAAATTAGAGCTCAAAATGAAGCAGTTACAGGTTGAGATTGTTGAGAGACAGAAGCAGGTTGAGTCACAGGAAAGAAAGAAGTAGTGAGACACTGCTGAATGGAAGCATCAGCGTGAAAGAGAGATGCTGGTCCTTTATTAAAGGCGTGTGAAGACTGAGGAAGAAAGGCAAATTCTTCAAGCCAAGGTAGGTACCAAATTATTTTCTTATTATAAAGAGAGAGAGGTGACTTCCATAGTTTTATTCAGGTATTTGAAAGGGTATGTAATCTGCACCAAGTATACTAAGCGAAACAGGTGCAGTATTTTAACTCCTGCAAGGCTATGTGTGCTGCATTAGAAATGAATAATGTGAATTGTTTTGATTATTTAAAGGTTGAAATGTCTTGCTGGAGTATTCTAAATGTACTCTTGAAATATACAGGAAAATTTTAGAGAACTTAAAGTGGACTGTGTCATTGATTATACTGCAAAAATAAATACTTTCATAGGTTGGTGACAGCATGTCAAGTAACTACGTCTAAAATGTTAAAAAACCTTATGGTAAGGTAATAAATAATCAATGCTTCCCCTGAGGACATGAGAATCTGGTTACCAGATCAGGAGTGAAATACTGCTGAGAAAATAAGACAAGATGGGTTACCTGTCATAGCAAAGATATGCCAAGTAAAAATGGCAAATGTTTTCCACCGTGTTACTTAAATCTTTGAGAGTCTTTCATACAAAACCTAAATGAGCATACCTCTCAACTCTGCAGATTTTCAGAAAATTTCCAGATTTGTTCCCCAGATTTTTGGCCTGTTCCTCATTAAATTTGTACTTTTCAGGCAAATCATTGAGAACAGACATTTGAGTTTCAGACATGAAATCCTTCAGACTTTGCCTCCACCCCCACCTCCCCATTATTTTTGGCTTTGTTCAAATTTCTTGCTCCATCAGTTTAAGAGTTATGTAGGTGAGTGTGACATGGAATTTGTCTGTTAACTGACTTCTGTCATCACTTCTATGTTACTGCATCAAGTAGATTACCCACCTTTAATTAATAGTCTGGCCACTTAGTGCACAGGATTAAGGCTATGAGATGATTCCCACAACCTCAATTTGCCTATTGTGTGACTTCAAACAGGTCATTTAATTAAACAGTATTCTGGGGCTAATTAAGAATTTGGGTTAGTCTACTGTACTGCATACTCAAAAATTAGCTGTGAAACTATGATCTCCAGTTTCATTTATTGAGGTTTTCTCAACAAATCCTCCTCATCCCATGAGATGTGCAACTGTGGAAACAAGAGGTCATCTTCTGTATTCAGACTAAAACCAAAGCAAATCCTGTTTGGAGACGTATAAACACAGAGACTTTATTAATTTGCATATTTTCTTCTCTCAAGTGGGTAAGTGAACTGACAATACAGTACAGCGCATAAGCAACAGTAACAGAATAAACTGAAATACATACATACATACATACATACATACAAATGTTTCAAGCACAGGCATTAAAGCCCTTCTAGCTTGACAATATGCCAACACACTTGTTCCCATAATAAATGTCCAGGCTGTTCTTAAAAATATCTGAACTAGTACTTGCTTTAATATAATTTGGTAGTCTGTTCCAAGCATCAACTACTCTGTTAGAGAACAAATTACTACACTTCTCATTCCTACAGAATCTTCTACATAGGTTATCTGACAATTCTCTAGCACTTTTTGATAACTCCAAACATTCCCAGAGGTAGTTGTCCCTAAATGCTCTATATACCTAAATAAGATCTCTTCTTAAATATCTGTAAGAGACACTACAAGTTCAGATATTTTAGTCTTTCATAATAACTTAGATTTTCACATCCATGGATGCCCTTAGTATATTTCCATTGTATTCTTTCCAGTTTATTCATGCTTGTTTTCCTATAGGGTTTCCATATTGTTATTCCATACTCAAGTTTGGGTCTAATGTAACTAACAAACAATAACTTCATTATGTTTGATTTCCTAGACTTTATAAATCTGTTTATACAACCTATAGTTCTGTAACTATCACTAACTAGCCAATTGGTTGATATGATTAGAAAAAACTCATAGCTGAATCTACCCATATACCCAGGTCCTTAAAAGAGTCTACAGTTTCAATCACTGTGTGCTGTATTAAATATTCACCTTTCAATTTATGTCTCCCAAATCTCATATGCTTAGTTTTTGATGTATTTATCAACATATTATTCTCCTGTGCCCAAATGGTCAATTTAGTCAAATTATTTTACAGACATGCCTTATCTGTAACACTTGTAATCAGTTTACCCAATTTCAGGTCGTCAGCATATAGACTGTAGAACACCTCAGATGAAAATTTAATTGACATGATAAGGCATCATCAAAATAGAAAGTCAAAGCAGTATAGTAACAAATAATATCATTTTAATAGCAGAACAAATCTTAGTACTGTAAAAGACACTACTGCAATACTATAGCGCATAAAAGTTATTTTAATATAACATCACATTGATAGACATCTTAAGAAGAGATTTTTAACATATTTGCCATTTCCATTTTTACATTTATGCTATTATACCATATAGTAAGTTCCAGTATACTTATCAAATTGCATTTTATGCACACTTTTTACAGTAAATTACATATAAGGGTTAGTACTATACACAGTAGGGTCCTTTGGGTTTATGCAAAAAAGTATCACTAAAATACTAACCTAATACATGCAGTATTTACATAATGTTTTAGAAAAAAAAATCAAGGGTTTTAGAAGGCAAGTGCAGGATATGCTTCCTGTGTTTAAGCTACTTCAAAATTTCAGTAATATACTGACAGCCAAAGTTTTCTTCTCTGCCAGGTTTGCCTTTAGCGGTTTCTTGAGGTTTTTCACATTTTAAATTCAAGTCTTTCAGTTACAAGAAAGTTATAGAGTTGCTGCTTTCCATGATGGAGAATACCTTAGAAAACAGACCGTGAACTATATTATGCTACCTGTAAGGACTGTGAAAATTCTGCGTTAGAACCAAAAGCCAGATATAGCAAGAAGCAAAGGCACATTTGTTATCTAGATGTAGATCGTTTCCAGTTTAGGAAAATATCTGGCTGAACACTTAAGGTTCAATTCCTTATGAAAATTGTATTATTTGAATAATTGGAAATTAAGTTTTAACTTATTTCAGGTAAAATATACAACACTTGTAATATTATTTCAACGTATGCCTTTTCCATGCTTACACAGCACTTGTAGACAGCATAATAACTAACTCTGGGCATCTGCCATTGAAATATCACAACATAAGCTATTTCTATCATTTAAATAGTGAAGGCAGTCTTATCTTAAGGGTAAACTACAATTTTTGTTCTTGGTTTGCCAAAATAGTTTGACTTTTGGCAGTGTAACTTATTGCTTACTAAGGGCTGTGTTTATTCAAGGCAGCTACTGTTTACCCTCCTTCCATGCTGGAAAATATTATGCGTGAACATCTGCGAAATAATTTTGATCACAATGTAATTATTGTTGGCATAATCATACTAGAAAACACTAATCTCAGAGTGTTTGAAATCCTAGGGGAGAAATAATTATAATTCTGATCTACGGGAGTACTTAAGGCAGAAGTTTACATTTACTAAATAACCTTAAGGACAATTACTCTTTTTATATTATGTGGTACCAGTGGGGGGATTCAAATCTCATACCATTGGTACCGTTATCCTCATAGATTGCCATCAGAAGAGTGAGAGGTAAATCTTATAGCATCTGTACATCAAATAAATGTTTCAATGTTATTTTTTTTGTATTTGAATGTGTTGTTTTCACTTGTCTTATTGAATAAAACATGTTCAGATATGTTTGTGAATTATAATTTTGTAAGGGCTTTAGTGATTGAGGTTGAAATAAGTTTTAACATGTCACAGAAAGTATTTTAGAGAGATTAAAGTGCTGTTTTTGAGTTTACAGTTAGGAATAAATTATATGGGACTCGTGGTTATGTTAATCCAGGGCTGGCCGTTAATAGCATGGATAAAATGATAGTATTTTAGGGATAATCCAAGCAGACTAGTGATATTTAGAATACCATATATTACACAAGATTATCATTTATTTATTTATTTGGTATTTGACCAGGAATGCCCGACTGGGTCATGAGGTTCCTATTTTCAGCAGAGGCCCTGGGAGAAAAGCTCCAGATACATATGATTAACAGAATGAAAAACTAAACAGACATAATAAAGTAATTTCATTCAAGCACATATATGAAAACAACACATTAGTTGTTTGAATGAGAACTTAACAGATATGATAAAGTCATAGCATTCAAGCACAAAATTTGAAAAACTACACGTTAGTTTGTCAGAATAAAAATGCACAGACATAATAAAGTCATAGTGTTCAAGTATAAATTATATGGAAAACCTGATAATAGGAAGGTGCAGCATTATTTATATAATAGATGATTATTATAAGAATTATTAATATTTTAGAGGTCATGAAACATAGTAACTGATTTTATTGGTAAAGGCATAGGATAATATGAATAGAGAAAGGTAGGGTGTGATAGACGGGATAGTAGGAATAGATGTGGAAAAGGTATGGGTGTAACCTCAGGGGAGTGTGTGAAGAGGAAGGGAGGGGAGGGTAAGTTAGTAGTGGGGACAGAGAGAGTTGAGGTAGAAAAAGGTACAAGAGTACCTCAGCCTGGGCTCATACAGGAGCAAATCCAAGTTTTGCTGAAGTATTCTTTTATAGAGGTTTTGATGGAGTGCAGGTTAGTAGGAGTTTTGATAGTTAAAGGTAGAGAGTTCCATATTTTTGCCACAGAGCAGGAGTAAAGGCTTAGGGCTGGGGTTTTGTTAGGTTTATAAGTTGTGAGGAGATATTTGTCTTCAGATCTGAGATGTTTATTTGGGATTCGGGACCATAAATGTCATACCCACATATAAAGTTCAAAGGTTAAGATAAGTACATACATCTCCAGTAATATAATATAATATAATATAATATAATATAATATAATATAATATAATATAATATAATATACAACACTGATGCATCTACTTACATATATAAAGAAAACCTGCATTGAAAAACTATACTAGTAAGAGCAAACCACAACAGAGTTTTAATGGTTTCCTATGCTGTTCAAGATAACCTAGATGACCTAATTTTTGCCATTTCCGGATGGAACATGATAAAAGTCTTAATTTTATCAGTACACTGCATGGCACCCTTTGGAGGCAGAATGGAAACTGTAATCACCCATGACACTACCCACCCCAGGAAACTAAAAGCCTACAAAACAGAATAAACCATCTATCTATCTATCTATCTATCTATCTATCTATCTATCTATCTATCTATCTATCTAGCTATCTTTCCACCCATCCATCCCCTACTGTGCTTGTTGTGGTTACATCCAAACTGGTAGCAGGCTGACCAAGGAAGGCCAAACTTTTCTATCACCAGAAACTGTCTACAACTCCTCCTGTGTAATCCACAGGCAGGCAGAGAGATATGCTCTATGCATTTGTGACCTAGGTCTGCCCAGACCTACAAGTCAGTGGATCATTCTTGGTAAACATCCCACTAGAGTTAGCCAAACATTGTCCTCACCAGAGATGTAGTAATTTCAGTTGTGTCCTTTCAATCCAGACAAACGTCTGCATTGTCTGTTTCATCATTCTCTTAAAGATACTAATCCCAGGTACCCAGAGAGGAACCTCATTTCTGCTGCTTTTAACCATGATCTCATCCTTTCGGTAATTAACTAAAACAGTAGCAGGAATGAAGATAGCAACATAAACTAACTGATAAAGTAAGAGCCCCCTCTGATAACTTACTTCTCATATCACAGTCTAAAACAACATTTATACTCATTCTGCTTTACCCATCTGCTGCTTCGTTTTCTGACTCCTCGATCTCCTCTAAACAACAAGACCTCAAGATATTTAAGCTTTTCCACTTGTGGTAGCTGCTGGCTCACTTCCAGGGAGCAATCCATTCTTTTCCAAGATAATGACAAGACCTCATATTTGCTGGTGTTGATTATCATCCTGAGTTTTCATTCTAAGTGGTGAACAGATGTAGCACACACAAGAGTACACAGTAGTGTTTGACTTGCTGAACAATATCATCTATAAGCAGCAAAGATAAATCTGTCTTTTCTCCAAACTGAACACTTTATATAATGATATCCTGTTTATTAATATTATAAACAAGATGAGAAGCAAGGCAGACACTTGACAGAGTTTTGTGCTTACTTCTCATGTAATTCACCTTACTCATTGACACAAGCACAACTCCTACATCTCATGGAATGATTGAATGGCGCAAAACATACGACATGGAAACTCAAACTATTTTAAAATCTTTTGCAAGATGTTCCAGATTATTTGGTTGTATGCCTTGTCAAGGTCCAAACAACACTTGTAGACAGTACTACTGAAGTCCCACGACCCCCTGAGCCTGTATGCAAGGAAAGATCCATTGTGTTATTACAATAAGAGAACCTGTAGTGATCTCTCTGAATTCGAAGACTTGAGATTGTCGATCAGTAACTCATGGTTTGCTTGTCATTATTGTTATTGAAATCCTGTTTGATCGTTGGTCTTATAAATCTGATGCTATTAATGTTGCTGTTTTATCTTTTGTGTTTCTCTGGGTTGAGCCTGAAATAGGTTATTCTGGATCAATGTTCGACATTTGTTAACAAATTTAAATTAATAAATAATATAAATGGGCATACATACATACATACATACATACATATATACATATATAAATACATACATAAATATAAGACACCCTTCCAGCACACTGTAGTAGATTTTCCTAAAGTAGTTGAGGAGCAATACCTCTTTCTTTATTTTAAACACATGCTCTTGTCATCTGTCTGGAAAGGGAAACATTATCTCCAGTTTGACAATACAAATTTAATGTCCCCACATTCCATGCAACATTATGACTGATGACCCTCTTCCTCATAGCCCATCCTTAAACTTCTTTTTCCAGAATGTACAACTCCACTAAAGCACAGGAAAAGAAACATACCTTTTCAGTCTTTTATAACAGCCGGATAATCCTGGAATCATGTGTTGCACTAACAGACCATAGGGATTCACTGTCCTCACAAGCCAGATGTAATACTGACTTGGAACCTCATTCAGTACATCCTGACTTATGCAGCCAGTGTTAATGTTGCATTGGCTGTTAAATTTACATTTTATTCTGTTTAATAAAAACAAAAAAACAAATCAGCACACCAAACTGTTGGAATGAAAAAAAAAAGTAAATAATAATAATAATAATAATAATAATAATAATAATAATAATAATAATAATAATAAACAAAACAACAGTGGCTAAATATCAAAAAAATATTCACTTAGTGATTTCATTCTCATAAGAACTTCATTCTAAATACATGCATCTAGAGTGTTTCTCCCCGGGCGTCCTCTGAAAATAGGCTCTGTGGAGCCTAGTCAGACTTTCCCGGTCAACAAATGTTAAATAAAGATAAAAATAAATAAAATTATACTAAGGTGAAAGCAACAACACATATTTAAATACCAAATCATTACCCAAGTGACAGATTATGTGACTAATGATTCAACTCCTTTTTCTTTAAATAAGATTTACAGTTCTCTTTATTGATTCATGAAAGTAGCATGCATTCAACTTCACCTGCCACAAATATTCTTTCAAGCCTAACTCATCCTGAGCATCAAATTTGTTACTAAAATTCCTAACAACCTCTATTAATGAAAGTAAAAATCGTATACTTTTCCCACTACAACTAACATGCCTTGACAGTGCAATCTTCATACCACATGTGTCAATTGCAAGCAAATGTTCATAGATCCTATGAAATAACTCCCTCATTATTCTTCCTATATAAAATGCCTCACACAATGAACAGCATGTGATATACACCACAAATCTTGACTTACAAATCAAATCTAATGGGGGTCATTATTTTAAAATTCTTTAAGTTTAGTTTTGTACTACCATTGTTAATATATGTGCAATGGCTGCAGTAAAAGCATTTAAACATCCCTTTGACTATAATATTATTCCTAGACAAATGTCTGTTGAGACCCCTTTGAAAATCTGTCCTTCAAATTAATTCCTCTTTTCTTAACAAATAGAGGTATCTCCCCTATGTTTTCTATAGTATATGGGAATCCAATACAAATTTTTCCAATTTTCCTGAATAGTTCTTTTAATATTATCTTAATCTACTGAGGATTTAAGAAGCATCACTGAAATGTACTTCTCAGAGGTTTATAATTTGCTCTTGTACATGCTACAGGCAATAGATGTCTACATAGCTTAAATATGCTGAACTGTTACTTTTAACCTCATTTAATGCTTCGCATACCATATTTTTAAGATAACTCCCATTTAAAAAATCTATTATTTAACAGAGAAAACTCCCTTTCAAAAAAAAAAAAAAAGCTCATCAACCAGCCTGCTGAATCATGCAAACTGCCCTTTAACTATGATTCTCTTAACAGATTTAGAATGCATATTGCTATATTTCAGATATACATTACTCTGCACTTCTTTTTAAGTATCTTGGTTAAAATATAAATTCTAGATTTATAAACAGATAAATAAAAAATTAACAGAATTTGCATTATAATTAGATGCAAAAAATAAACAAAAATATAACACACATTATTTAAATAGTTGATAAAACCATTCATTTCATGCATGTAATCCTTCCATAAAACAAAAATGTCATCAATAAATCAAGCATAAAATGCTATATGTTCTTTGTACATGGATTTCAAAATATGCTACTTCTACCATCCTGACATAAAAATATTGGAATAGCTAGGGCCCATTGCTGCTTCCATAGCTACTTCATTCAATTGTGTAGAAATGAGAGTAAAATTCAATAAAGGTAAAAAGCAAAATAACATCCAGATATCCATTAAGAAGTCAGTTAAATTTGTCAGAGATGGTAAGCACAATCAAGTTGTCTGGATATGATCTCAAGTCCCAGAGATTTTACAGTGCATGAAGAGTGAATATCATAACTACCAAAAGATTAGCTTCCTTCACATGGACATTTGTAACTCTTATAAAATCAAACAAATCCTTAACAATAACATCATTCTCGATGACTACTCTTTGCAAGAACCTATAAAAAATATTGCCATTATTTTTGTTTCACTTCCACTCACAGCCACAATCAGTTTCATAAGAGGCTTGTCCAAGCATTTGCAGCAATATGAATAGCCAACTAATCTTTGAAGAATTAACATTTAAATAGTCAGCTAAAATCACTATTTATCATATCTTATATCAACCATTCCTCTATAAACAAATCAATAGGCCCCAAGATTACCTCCTGATGAAAACTGGAGTTGCTAAACATTTCTTTCATTTCAAAAAAGTAATCATGCATATCTAAAACAACTAATGCATTGTCCTTCTCATCCTTAGTGATTAAAATGTCTTCATTAGATTTTAACCTTTTAATGCACTCCTCTCATTAAATGATAAATTATAATATTTGGAACATGGCTTACTCATTAACAAATTCCTGATGTCTTTCTCCATAACCTTCCAAACGGCTTCTATCTCAGGCTTGGGGGTGGGGGCTATATTAAAAGTATTAGGTTTTTTAAAAGTCCAACACCATAAGTTTGATTTTAAAACAAACACTTCAAATTTCATTTTCTTACAAATTCTCTGGCACAGTTAATCATCTGACTGACATCTGCCTTGCAGAGGAAACAAACAACCATTATCTGCTTTTATTCTTTTATTTAATTTTGTTTATTTCATATCTACTAATTACTTGTAGAAGAAATAGAAATATAGCTGACATTCTTGTTCAGCATTATTTGAGAGAAGTTTTGTATATCGTTCACATATTTTAGTGTTACAGGGTACTTTGTGACAGATGTAACATATGGTCACATCTTAATAACCACCTTCAAGATATTAATGGAAGAATATATGTAAATGCGTCATTTATGCAATGTAATTTTGTATGTGGTACCACTCATATTGACAAACCAAAAAATAATTTAATATTAGTACTCAAGTTTATGTGAGATATGTAAAAAACGTAAATAAGAAAATACTCTTGACAACTCACATTTTGAAATAACCTGATGGCAATATAATAAAATCAAAGGGTTGTGTTAGTGCAAGTTTTAGAGTATTCATTTAAGTAATATCAGCCAGATTCCGTAGCATTCTGGAATCCAGCACATTTCACCAATATCTGCACAAAAGTTGTGGATAAAGCCTGTAATATGCAAATATACATCAGTGAACCTAGAATATCTTGGCACAAAACAGAATTGCCTAATAAAATCAGCATACTGTCTAGCAGTAGCAGCAAAGTGTAATTCAAGTAAAGTATATCATAAACTGTGATGTCCAGTAACAAAGCTACATAAATTATACAAGTCCAAGGCAAACTGCAGAACATTTAATGGAATATGTATCTGCAGCAATTCATCCCGTAGGTCTACAAAGAACTACAAATGTCTCATAAGTCATGCACTGTTAAATTACATTCACCAGAAAATATGGAACCTGAGAGAATTCATAACATTTTCAATAAAGAAAATGAATAAGGGCAATCATGACTACTTCACCATGGCTAATAGTAGTTAAGAACAAGTAACACACACAACTAAGGAAATAGGGAAATAGAAAAAAGAGAGACATACAAGGTCTATTGGAATAGGAACATCTGAGAGACAGAGAGGCATGGGTATTTTTTTTTTTTTTGTGGTGGGAATAGGCCACATCTTTTTGGAGAACAGAAAGAAAGGAGGAAAGGAAAAGACAGGTAAAGAGGAGGAGAAGGGCAATGTAGCAGGTATAAACATATAGCAAATATCACAAGACATGAGAGACACCGGTTGGAAATAAACATAAAGGACAGATAAGGTGCACAGATAGTACACTCTACAACATGGGCAATGTAAAATGGGCAAACAGGTTAAGGATGCACACCAGGCATGGTAAAATGCAGAAATACATATGTACCTATGCACTATGATGTTCTTACACATTGCAAACTGTGTGACAGTCATATCTGAATCTCTGACCATGCATGTGAAATACAAACAACCAAGCACAGTGCCAAACAGCAGTACTGTAGCAAAGCAACAAAGTGGCTAATCATTCCACAGTTAAGTGTACAAACCCCATACATATGTGAAATGGATGCATACCAGGCATGGTAAAATGCAGAAATACATATGTACCTATGCACTATGATGTTCTTATACATTGCAAACTGTGTGACAGTCATATCTGAATCCCTGACCATGCATGTGAAATACAAACAACCAAGCACAGTGCCAAACAGCAGTTCTGTAGCAAAACAACAAAGTGGCTAATCATTCCACAGTTAGATGTACAAACCCCACACATATGTGAAATGGATGCATACCAGGCATGGTAAAATGCAGAAATACATACGTACCTATGCACTATGATGTTCTTACACATTGCAAACTGTGTGACAGTCATATCTGTATCTCTGACCATGCATTTGAAATACAAACAACCAAGCACAGTGCCAAACAGCAGTACTATAGCAAAGCAACAAAGTGGCCACTCATTCCACAATTAGGTGTACAAAACCCATAGATATGTGAAATGGAATGCATATGTCACAGACGTATGCTATATCAGAGGCAACACATAGGTGTTGATGTATTTGTGTAACCTTCAGTGGCCTAACAGCAACATATCAGAAAGCAATGTCAACACACACACACACATCAATGACATGGAATAATAAATTGTAGGAAATGTACAAATAATTCTATATACAGAATGTCAGGTTGTGCAGATGAACTATGACCAAATATTCCAAGTATTATGTAATACACTTGTATAGCAGGAACAAGGATGTCATGCAAGCAATTGCCAGTACCTTGTGTGTATTGTCTTGCATGTGCATAATGACCAAATAGTTGGCACAAGGTGACATTATAACAATATAAGTATATGAAAATGGATGATAATGCAAAGGAAGGTTAATGTATACTATGCACAGGTGCAAGATATATGACATAACCACAAAGGGGGAATGGAGGTAGATACCATAGGTTTACATCAATGAATACATGCCAGCAAAGCAGGCAAACAATAAAGTAGGACAACACTATCTAAGGGGACACATTGCATATGCATGTGTACACCACATAGGGTGGTGTAGAAGTCCACCCGGGCTACATTAAAGCAAATGCCAAATGTATGACACATGGGAAGCCTACATTGCTGATAGCATTAAACATGGCCATGTACAAATCACACACACACACACACACACACACACACGCACACACACACACACATACACACAAACACAGTAATGTGCAATCACAAAACAGCAAGAGGCATAAGAAGACAAAATAAGAATCAGCACTGCATACATATATATATACTGTCATGCCAACATATTACAAAAGATGCTAACAACATCTGCAGTGATCACTGACCATGAGTATGACTGAGCAAAGGGCAGTCCTCTGAACAACAGTATAGCACAGGAAAGTGGATTAAAATAATGTTATCAGTCCCAAGGTACAATGGGTTTCCCATATCAATTGGAATATTTGTAGGAGCATAAACATGTACATAATCATTGCATATGTATATCAATTGCTAAAATATGGGCATGTATGTGAATATATCCATGCATTTTGTAATATAACAGAAGGGCAAAGAACTCATTCTGGAATGTTGCTTCATAAATTCCACTGTTATACATGAACAGTACAGTGGTGGTCTATGCTGTATATGAAGGAGGACAGCCAATATACAGCAGCCACAGTAATATAATGTAACACGGTATCATTGTGACTAGTTCATGCCACACATAAAAGACAGTATGCCAGTGTGGCAGCATGATGCAACAGTGTCATAGAAAGTACAGGACCAAGGACATGTCATATGGTGAACAGACATGACACAGCAACCCACAAAACTTACCCATCTCACAGTATTATGTGTCAGCTATGGGGAAAATGTTGATTGTGAGTTGCTGTCATCCCATACATGCATACCGTGTGTCAGTAGCAGCATGTTACCTGCAACATTCATTAGTGTGACATACAGGACCACAGTGTATTGTGCATTAGAAGACCATGCTGCATTGCATGCAGAAGAATACACACATACACACAATCAAAAGGGGTAGAGAACCTCCCCAAATAGAGCAATGCAGTCATCAAGTACAGCATTTCATGGACATCAATAAGAGTACTGCATGTTTAATGTGTTAATGTGTTTCATATTCCAGGTGCATCATAATGCAAAATGTCATGTGATATCTGCATTTTATGGTTGGACATGTATACATGCTGTGCATGCACAGGTGGCCTATGCAGTACAATTGGTTATATTACAAGCTGGTAGAGTGCACAACTGGATCACACAGACAATACTTACTGTCTTGAGGAGCCACCATGATGGGACTGAATATCACAAATGGTCTCATGGGCTATTTCTCTGAAGGAGTCATGCATGGTCTGTGCCATGTCTTGGAAAAAATTCTCCATCAGGTTCATCATCTTAGTCTAAAAGACATTAGTGTGTACACAAACAGCATGCCAGCATTCTGGTTCTGAACATTTCCTGTGATGATGGTCAACATCGCTTATGAGGTACAACAAGGATGATGGCATGTGCAGGTCCAGGTCTATCCTTGTCTTCATCATTGGCCCGATTGTCATCATCCTCAGACTCCAAGTACATGGGCAGTGGTCTCATATGCTCCCTTCTCTGGCGTCTGATAGGATAATGACCACAGGTTGTTAAGGTGAAACACATGAAAAGATAGAAAGTACATAACATGCATTCCAGCAACTATGGAATACATTACATACCCATTGTGACACAATCCATAGGTGGAAAACCTTCAGTATAACACAGTATATTAAGGTATGCCCATAGGCAACTCTGTCACCATATATAATATAAGGCATGAATCCAAAATATAATGAGGAAAACTACATGTCTAACAGCCTGCACATTTCTTTGCAAAACATGGTTGTCATTAAACATAAAGTGATGTGCATATAAAGAATGTTACAGACAGTATACAGTATGCCATTATCACTATCCCTGGATATGAGTTGCTAGGTATATCACCATACATTACAGGTGTCATTATCACTATCCCTGGATATGAGTTGCTAGGTATATCACCATACATTACAGGTGTCATTACAACCTTCTTCTCAGATGACATGGCCTATAAGTTGAAGGATAATGTGCATAATAAAAACAACTGAGGTTAGTAGGTGGACAGTCATGCACATGACATATTCAAAATGTCTTATTATCAATATGTACAGATGATTAAAATAGAGGCCCATGTCTGGGATACTATATCCATCTCAGAATGTAAACAGGTTACTCCAGTGCATGACATGGTGTGCAATACACAAAATATCTGTGGAAATCCTGCCATTACCTGTCCAGTTAGAAACAGCCATTACTATACATGACAAACAAACACATGCACAGCCAGCATATGTATATATCATGACAATCAAGACAAGCATGTCATGATATCATGGCAGGCAATACTGATATGTGTCAACATTCAAAGACAAGTGGTATGGTAAGACCACAGTGAAAACAACAATACAGCTACTGTATTTTGTAGACGATCACATATACCTCACTACATTATCAAACAGACTGGTTAAGCAAACAGCACTACTTTTATGTTCTGTATTTTGCATGTGTGCCTCGCACATTTATGTTGAGGTGTTAATATATGACTATGTGAATCACTCACTACTGTAGTCCAGGTGTCTATGCAAGTAATGAGTCATGCTAACAGCCCCCAAATAATCTATGTGTATTATTAAGATATAGTAAGAGGAACGATCACTAGGACATATAAAATATATATGTAAATGAGATGAACAATGCAGCATGGTTACTGGTTGATGCAACAACATTACATAGTTGAAATGCAATACAATACCCTAGAA
Source organism: Protopterus annectens (assembly GCF_019279795.1). Taxonomy (NCBI): domain Eukaryota; kingdom Metazoa; phylum Chordata; order Ceratodontiformes; family Protopteridae; genus Protopterus; species Protopterus annectens. The sequence goes on from NC_056731.1 coordinate 74,585,329, forward strand.
CAACTAGACAGTCATAACCACAGTGACAGCATGTGAGATATAAACTCTTAGGTAATGTCTCTCTCTCTCTCTCTCACACACACACACACACACACACACACACACACACACACACACACACACACACACACACACACACACACACACACATTGCTGTCCATCAACTAGTGTATCACTGCACTGCATTCATTTGCAGGGATCCTTATGGATGTACTTTCAAAATGCAACCAGTTCAATGATGGTGAGTGAGTATGAAGCAATCAGACATAAATGAAGAAGATGACTGGTTTTGTGCACAGCAATTCCTGAACACAGGATATAAGTGTGTTTTAATTAAGCATCACCAGTCTTGTAAGAAGAATCACTAGCCATATTGAACTGAGGCACATGTCAGACATAACCTATAAACAGCAGTCCAAATGCTGAGAAAGCAGACACCCAATCAATATGAACTAGGCAAGCTATGCATAACAGAACAATCAGTGAGCACCACTGCCAAAATTTGCTCTTAAATACTATGCAAGCAGCAGTAACAGCACACATAATTTGCATGCAAAACATCACAAGACAAAGCACTACGACAGTTACACAGAGCTGTCTGTGATCTTGGTTGTGAAATACAACTAAAAATATTACCTAAGCAAAAATGCTGCCCTCAACTCCAGTGTAAGCTTTTGAATTAAATACATACTGGTAAGTACAGAAAATGTGCAACTATTGCAGTTGCCTTGCATATGCACGATGCGCAATCTTGCATTACTATTAGCATGTATCTAAATGCAAGCCAAATCACTCCCCTAACATTGTTATGATCTACCACCAAAAATGAAAAACTGAGATAAAAATGAAAAAAAAAACCGGCTCAGGAACGATGATAGCGTCCACGTACAAAAATTTAATAAAAATAGTGTCTTTAAAACCAATGCTGTAATAAGTATAATCCAAATGAACCAAGAAAACAAGTATCTGCAAGTACAACAGCTTTTCGTCTGTTTGTATAAACAGACTTCTTCAGACAAATGCACTACATAAGACAAAGAAAGTTTAAATACAAAGTGAGTAGTCACATGACAAATGTGGCTCAAAATTAACTCTTTAGATTCAAAACAATACTGACTTCCTTCAACTCTGTGAAAGCAGCAATGTGCAAAAAACAGAATTAGCAAAACCTAACAGCCAGGGAAAATTACATTTAACCACAATCATATGTTGTATTGTAGTTACGCTCCACTTCTGAAGAACAAAAAATGTACGTATATATGTGTGTATGTTGATTACTCATGCACAGGACTTTATAATCATCACCAGTATGTCATACATCAAAATGAAGGTTAGGTAGGAGGCAAGCAATTTCTAACCAGAATGTATTGTGATGTACCAAATCATATCTCTCAAATGTCCCTGATATTTGGAGATATTCCTCATTTTGACTCAAAGTGTAGCTCTGTCCTTCTCACTCTAATAACATTAGAAGAAAGGTGGTGAATTGCACTTAAATTTCTAGATGAGTACCTGATTATGTTGAGATGTAACCTTGACTGCTTGAGAGCTATGTTCCAAATGTATATGTAAAGTATATACCTCTATGGTCATAGCCTTACAAATACAGTTATAAGATAAGATACTTAATATAAGATGTATAAGACACATTCTACACTGATTGACTTTATTACTGTGACTATGAAACAATGGCTGACCACTTTGCAATTAAACTATGATAAAGGACAAATTATTATCCCAGGGATAAAAATTTAAAGGTGGATATTCCAGAGTAACTCCCTGTCACCGTTGCTGTTCTGCCTTGCCCTTAATCCATTAAGCTGTTTACTTAATGCTTAGGCCATGGCTACAATATGGCTCCTAGAAAAAAACAAAGTCTAAAGACTTCTCATGTTCTGTTTGTAGATGATTTAAAACTGTATAGCTCACCAGGTGAGGAACTGAAATCACAGCTGCAGGTTGTCAAAACTTATTCAGATGATATTAAAATGTCATTTGGCCTTGATAAATGTGCAAAAGAAACCTTTAAAGCAGGAAAACTGCAGCATCAGGAAAACATCAGTTTGGGACAAGAATGTGATATAAAAGAACTTGAGCAAGAGAGAGAGTGTATAAATACTTGGGAACTGATGAAGGATCAGCAATAAAACCTGAACAAATGAGAGTAAAACTTAGTAAGGAATATTTTAGAAGACTTAATCCTGAAAACAGCATTGACATTTAAAGTTTCGAACCGGCAAAATAGCGAATGGCCGGAACAGCAAATTTTTTCCCAGGGAAAGAAATCACTGGGCCGGCCGTCTGGGTTGTGCCATTTCCTCCACTGTAGTGTGATCTAGGAATTGTTATATTTAAGTAGGGGGTGTGGGGGGCATTTTAGTGCTTAGTGTTTTTTTTGTTTTGGGAACAGCAATTTTTTTCCCTGGAAAAAAAAATGCTGTTTTGATTGTTCGCTATTTTGTGTATTCGAGATTTAGGGGTCGCTATAACAACATTCTATCATCTGATCATTCGTTGTTATAATATAGACCCTATATATATTGCCTGCTGTGTATTATACCTCATTTGGAATGGTACATGATGGTGAATATGTGCTTATCAATACTGTATAGTTGCCTTTGATTCCTTATAACAGTTGCATTTTAGCCCTCACCTCCAGTCATGGATTTCCATGAGGACATGCCAGGTGTGTCCTAGTTTGTTCTTTGTCACATATATCATATATGCTGCAAATGCTACTTAAAATGCCATCTCCCTCTTATATAGATTCTGTGAGCCACTCTAAGACATGACCTCCTGGTAAGTCCTTAGCCTCACATTGTAGTCATATATTTGTTCCATACATCAATACTGAGCTGCACCATGTAATTTACATCAGTGTATCTGACCTGTGTCCTCTGTCTCTTCTTGTAGCACTTCTCCTGCCTGCGTCATCCAGTAGCACATCCCCTGATCGTGAAATGGGATGTGATGTGCTCCACTAGTATGACCCTGACACACAGGACACATATTTGGTGATATAGTTTGGCCCAGATGATGATAATAACTGTGTGGATCAGGCTGTAGCCTCATACTTGGAGGAAAAGATGTCCAGACATTCTGATGACATGGGGACATCTGATGTTGAACAGGATTATGCCTGTGCACCACTATCCCATGTTGAGTCTGTAGGTGATGTTGACTCTTCCCCAGAATGATACTGCCTTGTTCAGTACATGTGGGTGTGTAGTTAGTGTGTGTGGATGCATGTCAGATGGTGTATGCCTACTCCTACAGATGAATGAACATTCCAAATTACTTCATGGATCTGACATTCATGCACTTGTCTATGCCACAGATCATGTTGCACACCAGCTGTGTGTGTTGTATGAAGGTCAGGACAGAGACAGAGAGGTCATGGTGGTGTTGGCTTCACAGCATGACATTATGTTATCTGCAGTATGATCCATTGAAAGCCTGTGTATAGCAGTGTTACAGTTGTGCTGGAGTACTAATCAGGTATGTGCCCTGTGTATGACAGTGTTACAGTAGTGCTGTAGTACTAACCAGGTATGTGCCCTGACTGTGCTTAGCCAATTACCACATGTGAACAGACAGGCACCCTTTCATTAGACCCACACTTGCCTATCAGACATTGATGCCTGTGCTACAATATGCATGCACATCTGCTGTTAACCAGTCCACTGTGAGCCCAGACAGTCAACTCACAGTTGTTTTCCTTCCCGCAATGTGCCTCCACATGCTGGTGCCACCACTTCAAGCTCCTCAGTAGAGCAATGCGGTCAAGTCTTTATAGAGGTGTCAGGATTAGCCAGAACTGTGGTGTGAGCCACCAGCATGGGCACCCTAGACTGTGTTAGAGTAACACTGACAGTTGATCTAATGTGTGCTGTAGTGTCATTCTGACTCTGTAGCTATGATGAAAGCTGTCAAACCACTGACAATGTTATCTGTATGTGGTTGTTGTGAGGTCATGCCATAGTATTTTGTTATTTTTTTACTGATCTAGGTGACTACATCCTCTTGTTGATGATTATTCCAACTTTTACATTGAGGTATGATAATAGTGATATTGATCACAGTAATGCAATATGTGATAACTTGCTTTCATGTTTGACTGATTTGATAGTGGACAGGAGGGATGGGATTTACATTAAATGTTCTCTTGTCTGACATTCACACATGCACCACTATGACTGTGCTGGTTTCTCTCATTATTGTTTTGTATATGTTCATATTGTTATATGTTATGTTTATGTTCTGTATGATGCTCAATGTGTATATCTAGTGGATCATTTTCATTAGAAGTGATCTGTGCTGCTGATGTGGGGCAACACATGAACATCAATGTTTACTTGGTGTACTTCTGTATGTGTGGGGTTTGTCATGACTCAAACGTGATTGTCAGATGCTGCCTAGTTTACCTGAGCTAGAATTTGTGGTCATGTCCTCCATCACTCACACCTGCTTCTTCTCCCCCTATATCCTTCTTAACCTCCTCTGATAACTGTAACATGTCATCTTCAGATATCTGGGATTCTTTGAGTGGGTCACTTCACCTGTTGCAGGTAGCTTCCTGTGTCTGTTTGTTAACATGTTGCATAGCATGGCAAACACAGTAATCTTCAGGTGTGTATTGCACTGCACCCTCAGATGCATCCACACATCTGAATCTGGCTTTCAGCATGCCAAACACATGCTCGGTGGTGTTTCATGTTGTGGTGTGTGCTTTATTGTTCTCCTTCTCAGCACCGTTGGATGGGGCTCTGTAAAGCATCATTATCTATGGCTGGAGAGGATACCTGCAGTCACCTGTTGCTGGGGGGGGGGGCAGATAATGCATACGTTGTCATCATGCATACTGTTGATAGTAGTGTATTCTGCTTACATCCTTGCTGTGTCCCTGTACTTACCCAGTAGTATTCCCTCAGGTATTTTTCCATGTTGAAATGCAGCCCTCAGACCATTTTCCCTCTATATAGCAGAATCAAGGGCCCTACCATGGGGTGTCATCATGATATTTGTCATGCTGGCATCTGCTGAACACAAGTCTTGATATTTCAGCAATAGCCAACCCTTTCTATTTATGTACCTTTCTGCTTTGGGTTTTATGGAGGGTTTAATAGGGATTTGGGTGCAGTCTATTGCACCAAGGACATGGGGGAAGTTGGTGAAGTCGTAGAACTGGTGCATGACATTTTGCAAGTCTACGACTGTAGATTGAAAGTGGATATATTTATCCACCTTGGTGCACATTGCTGCCAAGAATTGTGAGAGGGTGAGACTGGCAGCTGTCTGGGACACTCCTACAGCATTTACCATATGCTCTATGTGAATGAATATGAATGTGGTTATTTAATTGTTTAGTTATTTGATTATTAATTGATTGCTTCATTTTTGTGCCATTAAATCTTATCAGACCTATTATTGACTATAATGCCCCTTTCAGCATGTACCTTGCCAAGCATATGCAGCAGCTGGACAGACCACAAAGGTTCCTGACCAGGAGCTAAAATCCCTGTCCCTCTACACATTCTCATACAGACTGCTCAGAGGTGACCTGTGTCTGGCATACAATGCCATCTCAGACCCAGACTTGATAGAGCTGCTGCATATCCGTAAGTCAAACTCCACTCATGCAACCTGCACACAAGGCCTTAACCTGGTCTGCGACATTAATAGAACTTGTTAGTGGGATAGGTATCTGTCCCAAAGACTCCTCCATCTATAGAATAGATTTCCCGTCCATGTCAAGTAGAATACCTTTTTAGCCCCCTTTAAGAGGTACCTGGATGACTGGATGGGAAACAGAAAATACACCCCTGGGATCCCACCTGTGTCCCTGCTGGACAGGGGAAACAGGTGCTGACTTTGAAGGAATATGGGTCAAGTTCTTGGCTAGGCTTATAAGGGCCTCCGGGCCAATAGCCTAGTATCATCCTATGAACCTATGAACCTATAAATAGCTGCCTAATTGTTGGTGCTGTTTCTTGAAGTCTAGAAAAGGATTTGTGTAAAGACAGCTACATACATAATATATTTTATAATCAACAATTCCACAGGCATACATGGTTTTCTATTTTTTTTATTTAATTTTTTGAAAGTGTGGTTTAAATTGTGCTTAATGCTATCACTGCTCATTTTATTGACACACATCAATTTCCTGCTGCTGAGAACTGATATTCCTCATTCTGAAGTCTTTGATTAAAAGAAGTTTTGGAATATTTTCCTAAAGTAGCCTCATGAACAGTTCATAACTGAATATATTTATGTAAAATGAAAGATTTTGTAAAATCTGGTATTTCCAACTTGGGACATGGATTGATTGTCCATTGTTTGATCTCCAATGTTATCTACTAACCAGGAGTCTATTCAGTTTTCAGATGCTTCTTTTTCTGAGTAAGGTTAGTGTGTGGTTTAACTAAGGAAGTAAAATTTTTATAAGAATCGATTAAAAATATCAGAGCTCTCCGTTATTATTATTATTATTATTTACTTTCATGAAAATGATAGTAGTAACAATATTGATGTTTACAGTGAAAATCTTTTGACGTTATTGGAAGGCTGTAGTAGAGGCATTCCATATGTAATACGTCTGACTGGACATACTCAGTGAACACTGTTTGACCAATTTAAAAAAGTGAATTATACCTGTCGTGATTTGCCACCATCTCACTTGTAGAGAAAATACTATTATATATTGCATAGCATACAGTTTGCTTATGACATCCATAGCTAATGAAAATCAAATATACTAACATCTGTCACATAGCTGGGTAAGGGCAACACAGCTAATAAATTTTACATTTGTAAATTTGTCAGTGTTTTACTGCTTTTAAAGGAACTCTGTCCACTACATAAGGCATGAGGTCAGCTAGTGCACAATTTGCTGAATGATGCAACTAGTCAAACTTGTCGTTGCATGGGGAATGTCTTAGTTTAAAGTATACCAGTATTATTAGTGAATATATTAAGCATAGGATTATAAGCGGCAAAGCCCAGTTTATATCAGGAAAGGGAATTTGGTTCTCCATAAACACACTGAAAAAGAGAAATTATGAAGAATGTCATCTTAAACAGTATTATGGAACCTATCTTTTATACTTGCATCCTAAACCTTATCAAAAAGAGACAATAAATAGCATATGATCCCCCTGGCTCACCAAAGATACTAAAAAGTTAATGCTCCTTAGAGATAAAACCTGGAAAACCTACAATAAACATAAACAACCTGAATCACTCCTTAAATACAAGCAGCTAAGAAACCTTTGCAAGAAACAAATCATTAAAGACAAAAAAATCTTATTACATTCAACTTCAAGAAAACCATGCTAGAAACCCCAAACAATTCTGGAATTCCATCAACTCTCTCCTCAGACCTGGTACTAAAAACAACCCCTGTCCAGATGCCAGCAAAACCAACCTCGAAATAGCCTCTCTATTTAACTCCTTCTTCACCTCCTCCATTG
>NC_056731.1:74597797-74862797 GCF_019279795.1 Protopterus annectens
GATGTACACACTGAGCATCAGACATTACACCATAATCATAACATATTACAACATGAGCAGATGGAAATGTGTCACAATAGGGATCACCAACTCAGGGTACAGTTGACACAGGTATGCATACACACTCAGATTGTTGTATCACTGTATGGAAAACAATAAGGGACATACATCAGTGCTACACATACATATCTCTACAATATAATAACATGAAAAAAGAGAAACCTCATAGGACATAATGCAGAAATTTTAATATCAGAAGACAGATGTCACAGTAAAGTAGTAATTCAATAATATGAGCCAGCTATGTGTGCTACACCATTGGACAAACTCTAACACAGTCTAAGGTAACCTGGCTGATGTCTCACACAATGGTCCTCTCTGCACTAACCATGTTTGGATACATTTTGCTGTTCAGATACATCTTGCCTTGGTTACTCCATAGAGGAGATGGATAGGGTGACAACGCCATGTTAAGATGAAGGAGCAGAACTGTGAGTTGAAGATAGGCCAGCAGTTGAACTCTATGCAGGTTGGACAGTGATTCTTAATGGCCAATGGTGGTACTGCAAACAGATGGCCTGCCTCTCCAGTTTGCAATCTGCTGAGCACAGTCAGGGAATACAGAATCCTGCTTGTAGTATGACACTGCTGCAGTGCTGTAGAGACCAGAGTTTTGGCCAACTGTACCACAGCTATCAGACTCTCATACAGTGTGGGCAATGCAGGCATAATCTCACCGTGTCTTCTCTCTTGTCGTTCATGCATGACATGTAGTTAATGTACCACATGATCCGTGGCACAGCCAAATGCACACATTTCTGACCAATGCCATTGCTGTGACCATTCATTTCCCTGCAGCAGAAAGTGGACACCCTCTGACATTGTGACATGCTGCATATTAATTAGGATAAAATGTCGAAGTGTATACGGCAAAATATTTGTATTCGCACTTTCGGCATTTTGTTTTGCACGTCACTACTGCATATCACAGAATGTAATGTCATTCTGTGAACAGCATATGTCAATATAAACAGAATGCATTCTTGTGCAATGCAAAAGTATGTATAATACTCCCCGGGATTCATGAAGCTCGGCGCAAGGCCGGAGTTAGGCTTGCGCCGTCCATGTGGCATGAAGATGGTGCAGTAGTGCCGAATGCATATTAATGAAGGTGCGCTGCCACCACAGCCACGTGCATAGGAAATGAGCGCGAGTGCATAGGGCGTGTCAAAGTGCCTCACGGAGGTGTGGAAATGTCAGCTGTCAATGTGCAACCTAAAATGCTTGCATATAACAATTTGCATGCAATAGTAATCACATCTGTCAGTGTCCGTGGATACTGAAACATATGCAAAGCATGCAAGACAGTTCCTGCGAACACAAAATTAAGAAGCAAACACAAATGCATGGTAGGGAATAACGGGTCCCCATCCCTCGAACAAATAACATTGGAAACCGTGTGCCCGTAGTCCAACGCAGTGTAGATAGTTATACCAAGTGGAAGTGAAATGCATCATGTTAGCGCACCGCCAATAGCTATGTCCAGCCCAATAGTCAGGGTCACCAGCTGTCCCACATTGTGAGGGAGAGTACACAGCTGGGCAGATGTGTCCATAACAAAACCACGATAAATGTAAATATCTAGCGACCGTATGACAGAATTATATCCCACAACGCATGTAATACTCACATACAATAGGTATGTCCATATGTAACATATCATATGTGACAAGAAATAGAATAAGCAAGAAAAGAAAACAGAAGGAGCATATAAAGTGCTACAACAATAAGGCAACATGTAGGCTTAAAGGAAAAGTATTATCCGTAGCATTGACTGTGGGTATGTGTTGTCCAGTACAATTGGATATGTGTCCTTAATATATCCCATCCTGGACATAGGAAAAGGTGGCACCCTACCAATGATCAGAGCAGTCGGCCAAAATCCGCACATATGCGGTCCAAGCCGTACTTGTCAGAATGTGTCACAGTTGAACGGGTATTACCCGGGTGTACCAACCATGTCATGAAAGTGAAGTATGGGCGTGTACCTATCTGCGTGATGTATAGCATGTGGAAGGTGAAACATGCCAGGGTAGTCCACACAACCTGACATATGTAGTGTATGCAATATGTTACCTTGACTGTGTCATGGGCCATCAACCAAAGCAGTGATGGATGGAGTGTCAGGAATATGTGTGTGGGGGTGATGGGTTATGGTATAATCCTCAAAGGCGCGACTGTGTTGTATGCAGAATAGGTGAACTTGAGGTGTATGAGGGAGCAGCGGGTGAATTAGAAAGAAACACAAAGAACATGTATACACATCTGCAATACAACCTGACAGGCCATACTGTAGAACACAATCCCACAAACATATGAATATTAAAATGTGCGATACAAATGTACAGAAATGTCACAGGCACATACCCACAGAATGGTCCTGATGGAACCGGCCCATTCAAATGCAACACAGCCAGATGCATAATTGAATACCCAGCATCCCCCCCACAGCACACAACCCACCCCCATACCTGAACGTCCACCAAATCCAGCCATACTTGGCCTACTAGCTTGGTGCAGCCACATCTACACATAGAGACCACTACTCATATGTAGTAGGCAGTGTCACCCTAGGCAGTTTCAGGATTGCAAACTATGTATCCCTTGCATGTAAAACCCCCAACACATTTTCGTAAAGCAAAAGAATGTTTGGTATTGGTCTTGTTAAATTTTTGGATATCCCTCATGGAATAAGTAACTTGTGTAAACATCAGAATGGGTATCAAGATACAATGTCCAGTCCTGTAGACATCTGGACACAAGTTTGAATGTGCAGTAGTGGTGCACGAGACTGTCCAGCCCTAGACGGTCATGCAGAACCTACTACCCAGGATCAAACACCTGCCCGTGACGCACGTGTCCCCACATGAATAACCGAGAGAATATATTGTACACATTCGCATAGTGGCACTTGGGAATAGGGTGATGCAGGCACTGACGTAAACAGGGTATCCCTGATCCACTGTGTGAGGGACAGTCACTGTGTGGGTAGGTGTGTCCCGACCAACAATGATACAATGCCAAATGTCCTGTGATTGTAGGAAATAACTATGTACCATACTGCATGTAACAGTTGCCTAAAGCAGTCATGTCAGGATAGAAAATATGTAATTTTTACAAGAAACAGACTAACAACTAAACTGCTAAAGGTATAGGCTCTCAGCAAGGAAAATAATGAATGTTCTAAACCTGCACTGACCGTGGGTATGTGTTGGCCTAAACAATCTGGTGTCCCCAGAATATATCCCAACCTGTACATATGACAATGTGTCAACCCTACCAATGGGTAGAGCATTCACACAATAACTGGCCAGCCTCTTAATCACTCACAAAGCCAGTGACCTTTGCAGGAAAGGTGTTGAATGAGAATGACTAATTACAACAAATAAGAGTAATAGATGCAATTAACTGCAGAAAATAAGTAGTAATACGAATCTGTCGACACATTCCAAGTTAAAAGTACTAATATGGTAGACGTGTCCGTGATTGTCGCTGATTTGTCATAGCCTTGTCCCTGTCATTGTAGAAACTATTCCCCGAGTATCACAGAGGTCCGTACACATATGTACACCAAACAACTGTCACATTTGTTGACAGGACTATTGCATACCTGTAGTGAATTTATAACTGATGCCCAGAATAATATTCATTGTATATATAAATGAATGAAATAGTAAAATGTGAAGGGAAACACGTGGAACCCCCCCACCCTGTATTATGTAGTGGAACTACTCCCTGCCCTATATTATGTAGTGCCGACCTAATAATGTGGTCAGAGGTGCCCAAACACCTGCGTCTGTAAACACAGGTAGAATGTTAAAATCTGGACTAACTCTGTCCATGTGCTACATCTGATATTTGAACAGGTACAGGGCAGTTCTAGTTACCAGTCGGACAAGCCTAAACCCGGACCAGCACATGAACACCCTGACAATCAAAACACGCTTATGTGCGAGGACTATAAGTGTAGGTGTTCTGAATATCCCTGGAGTGAGTAGAAATGCGGCACGGGTCTAGAGCAGTATGAAATAGGGAATGTCGGAAGTGTAGTACTGCATTTTTCCCAGCAGGAGAATGGATGCCTGCTGTGTAAGTGAAGTGGTGAGGCGTATGTCACAGCAGCTATGAACCATGGGAATACATATAAATGAGGCAGAACAACAATAGTGCAGTGGTTAGAGCATCCCCCTAACGTAAAGGCATTCCCGGTTCAAGTACGACTATAGCACATATCAATTTATTGTGTAATGAATGCCTCTGTGCTGTAAAGCCAACATTTAAACATGTAAAGGTGAACGCATGTCTCGCATGGGGCTGTTAACCGGACTCCATCAATCAAAGTGGTACTTTCATAAGGAATAAGGCACATCTAATCACAAAGAAGTGGCAGTAAACATAGGTAACTCACAATAAGTAGATGCAAGTGTGCCTGCACAGGTGTAATCAGCTTGTAGCATAGCAAATGTATGTTGTCTTGTACAGCTGTAACTTTTATATATATAGATATATACAGATAGATAGATAGATAGATAGATAGATAGATAGATAGATAGATGTGTGATAGATAAATATCCACAGACATTAAAGGAAATATGCAATTATATATATATATATATATATATATATATATATATATATATATATATATATCTATATACAATGAACGCTGAAAGATGAAAGCAATCATAAGGGTTGTGAAGGGAATCTAGAGCAAGTAAGGTATTATAAAGTGCTCGCAGTGTATGTCAGGTAAAGCTGCACAAGAGTGAGTAGAGCTCCACTATTCACACCAGAGGCAGGGTTATACCAGTGGCCATAACATCATTGAAGTGCTACGTCAACATTATACACGGAAAATGTAGTACATGTTGCGACCACCTGCACTTGTAACCCACAAATCGTTCATAATCCATAACACCAGGAAAGGCACGTATGTGCAAATATGAATGGATGGGGACCCTGTGAATACACGAGGCAGTACAAAATGTGTATAGGGCCCCAATGCTCTGGAGAGGGCAATGTGTAAAGGTGTGCCATGGCTGCGATATCAGGTGGATAATGGCTGTTATGCATGGAAACTCAACACGTGTGTGGTGGAGAAACTATGGATATGCGATTATGGACACAGGAGTGCTAGGGTATGTTGCTCCGGTTGCAATGGAGTGGCCCGTGGAGGTCAGCTAGTACGTAGGTGCAATTCCCAAATAGAGCGTCATCTGCGTGGAGACATGCATGAATGGGCGTATCGTCGTCGGATGTTGTGCGTCAGGGCTGGCAGCCCGGCATGTAAAACCTATCTGCCAACCATGAGTGGAACGGAGTTTTGCTGTGACAACCCCAAACCGGGAAAAGCAGAAAAACACAACTACATGCAGACATCAGTATGTTGACGTACAATCTCAATAACACAAACACTCATTCTATTAACATTAATAATATGAATGTGCACAGAAACAAACACAGTAGCAGGAATAATAGGCTGCGCATACGAGTAATAGGTCGAATGACACTGTATTACTTCACACTTATCAGCGGCACCCCAGACATGAAAAACGTGCGACATCTGTCCACTGTATAACGTGCAGTATACTGATCACAAGGTTACCAGAGTGAAGTATCGGTGTCATAATGACTAAGGCAATACTATGCTGTTGAAGCAGAGATAAAACCCAATACGCATGTGTAAGTGTCTATGTCCGGGAAATATACAGGTTAACGGACACACAGATGTATATATAGATAAAAACGTATATATATTTATTTATTTATATATGTATATATATATATATATATATATATACAGATATATATATATATATATATATATATATATATATATATATATATAGATAGATATATATATATATACATATATACATATACACACACAAAGATATAATACATATATATATATATATATATATATATATATATATAGATATATATACACATACAACAGGTATTGATATATACACATACACACAAAATAAATATATATGTTATTGTAGATATAGACATGTACATAACTAGGTTACTTTACAGCAATTAGGGGTAACATATTTACAGACCGGGCATATGTGACTGGGAGGTCCAATAAATAAACGTTGTACCCCCCACACCACCCAGCTAGACTGGTCAGCCATACAGACAGGCAATAAAGATAAATACACTGCTGCTGTCCAAAACACCGGCAGAAAAGTACCAGTGGGAGAGATCTGCAAGGTCTACACTTTAAACATGGATAACGGTGTCCCTTGCGTGACCCCAAAAATTCTATGTGTGAACCCGTGGTTATCGATGCAAGCAGGATGTAGGTGTACATGGAACAGTAGGTTATGCAAGTGTGATAATACATGGGTTGACAAAACATACGACATGTGTCCCGAGACGGAAAGAGTGGGCAATGTGTAGGGATGTGCTCATACCCCACCTGCGCTCACAGGAAGTATTTGTCATGAGTACTGTAGAGGGGTGCCAGGTAGGTGAACCATGGGTATGCAATAATGGGCTTAAGTGTGCAGGTGCTGGTTGGCAGATATGTAGTAGGCCCGCCCAGTGGAAGTCATTAATATTCCTATGTGGGCATAGCAGATGCCTATACCTCCCAAAGAGCACACCTACTGGGTAGTCTGTAAACCATCGGGGGAATGCATACGGACCAAATCAGTGCCATGTACCCGATTAGCATGGATGTCCATAGTTATGAATCAGAATGTAACAAAGCCAACTAAACACTTAGGTGGACAGGTGGCGGAATACAGGTAATGACAGATGACAACATGTATGAGTCATAAACAGCATGTACCTTGACAAACGTGAATAAATACATATGCTCTGTGACTGTCAATGTGTCTGGTTAATAGAACCAATTGTCTAAATGTGTCCCACAGGGTGTTATGCAGTGTTCCTGATACAGTGTTCATTCTCCCCCATTGGTATGTGAGGTCTGCTAGTGAGGGAAAGTGCATAATTTGCTGATCACCTTAGGTAGATGATGGCATCATAGATGAGGTTTACCACCTGTACGCCTTTGAGGGACACACCCATCTGGGCAGTTGTGTCCTGCAAAATGAATGTTATGGCACATGGCCTGTGAGTTCGAGAAAGGAGGCCATATATTGTGTGTAGTGGTGTCAGAAATTAATTTGTTGTATCAGAAACAGCTACATGTAATAGGAAACAGTCTTAGTAATTATAATGCTACAGGAATGACCTTAACGTATGCAAACCGTTGAAGTAGTCAGTTTATTACTGGCTGTGGGTATGTGTTGCCTTGACACATGTGATATCTCTTCATATAGGATCTATAGGGCCGCCACCATTCCGAATGGCCAAAGTGGGACCTGCTCTGTAGAAATGTCAGATGTACCAGGGCAGAACATACCTACAGCCATGCATAGTACAGAAATATACATATCAGTACAAATCAAAGTGTAGTCTAGCAGCAGTAAAGTTGCTTATGCTACTACATATAACATATCGACATGTCAGGTATACAAGACCTGTAACAAGCAACCACTACAGACACGTGGAATATGAGAATGTCCCCTAATCAGTATAGTTGCAATGGCCAGAGTATTGTCACATGACACATGTCGAATGAGGGACTGTCCCATGCAAAGTGGGAAAGGTGTTACTCCTACAGTCTCCCATCGTGCAATCTGAAAGGTGGATAACGTACAGTAGGTATGCGATAGCATGACTTGGCAAACATCTGCGTTAACAAAATAACATTCACATGTCAGCATTGCAGAGTATCGGTTCCCATGTATCAGGCAGATGGGAGCAGATCGTATGAGGAACACGCATATAATATGATTACGTCACTGGACAGGCCGCCGAGTCCATACAATTGAATGCCTGCCGTCGCCAAATGGTTAGACATACCCGATACTGTAGTCCTGTAGTCCGATATAATACGCATCACAAGGGATCACACACACACACAGCGTGAGTGACAAATGTAAGCACCAATGTCGGTGAGCGAGCGGCTGTAAGCGTGTTTGTCTACCAGTATGCCAGTAGTGCACTCTCAAAGAAATGTGGAGTCTAAATGGGTATAAGGTGCTGTAACCAGAGGTCAGCAGTGCTTAATACTGTGCAAACCCATGACAACTGCACCCACCTGCTGGAATGTGCCTTACCCAGTCTGTATCCAAAGGCATCGGTCTGTCCGCAAAGAAAGAACCGTCCTATTCACATGTTGGTAGCAGTACCCTGCGCACATAGCTCATGTGAATAAACAATAGACCATGGCATATGTACAGACAATAGACCACACACACACCATACAGCACAGTCATCCAACAGTATAGCAATGTACTGGCAGATATGTCCGGACCACTGGTGTATGCATGCCTGTCCGTCCTGTGTTTCAGTGTGTGAGCATGCCCAGTATGACTGTTACGCATGTCGTCGACCGACATTACCGTCATACCGTCATGTGTGTGAGCATGCCAAGTATGGTCAACTGTATTGCATGTGTCACATGTCCAGATAGTCAGTACAGTGTTGCCGACCCCTCCGTTCTACATGGACAGGTGTCATGCTGTGTCTGCAGGGTAGCTAATGGTCATGTGGCATTGACAGTTGCTACATGTCTGCATAGCGTGGGGGGACATCCAACCACATCCACAGTCCTACACAGCACCGGGTGTGGTGCACATGACTCTCACATGTGTAGGTTGGACGGGGGGCACAGCTGACAGTTGTACACATCTGCCACTACTGTACTGGTATGCCAGGTACTCCATGTCAGTGTGTGGACCTACCTAAATTGCCGGTTGGAGTGATACCAGTGTACGTCAGATCCCAGCTTTAAATACCAGCATAGCGGTGTTGGACGTCAGAACTTTCACAACCTACATCAAACTGCCTGGCCTGCTGTAGTCTGTGTGTGTCTCTGGGGTTGGGGTCATTCATTTGGCATATCCATAGGCCATTGTATATCATTAGCCTGTATTGGTCCACACCTGTCCAGCTGCATGGAACGTGTGTGGGCTGTATGGACACAAACGATGGTCAGCCCATAATCTGCAGTGGGTTAGGACACCCTGTGTACTACTGGCTACCATTGTGACCCCCGTATGTGCTACAGACGTCATGGTGCCACTATGGATGTGTACTGTCTGCTGCCCTAACATTCGGCCACCAAAGTCTCTTGTATGCTCACATACATACCATAGCAATGGGTTAATACACATTGTAATACAACTGCCAATTGTTAGGTCAATAGACGTACCCTGGGTGTGTTCCAGACCTCAGGACGGTGCTGGAGGGCTGCCCATGTCGGATGCACACAGTGCACCTCCTATACATGTCTGAGCACAGGTAGTGTCATGTTCAGCATTCCTTGTACTGTGTACGGGTCAGAGAGGGTGAAATCCCTGGGTACCCACTGTGTCAGTGCATATGCCTTGTGTTGCCTCACTGCCAACGGCAGGTCATACTGTGCACGGCCCTTTCGCCGACTGGGCCCTGCTCAGGTAGTTCCTTCGCCAAGTCTCACTGTGCCTGTAGAGGCCTTGGCAGTGGTGTTGGGCAGTGTGGCCCTGCTCCATGCTGTTCCAGCTGCAACTGTTACTGCAGGATCAGATTGTGTAACATAGCAAATACCATAACAATGTGTGTGCATGTAGCTAGTGAATACTGCAGGGCTCCACCGGATGTGTCCAGATACCAGAACCGTGACCTGAGCATCACAAAGACATGCTTAATTATATGTCTTGCCTGTGCATCTGCCTCATTATGGTGTGAGTGTTCAGGTGTGTGTGCATTGCTGATGAGTGTCATCAGCTACGACACCAGTGGTTACCCAGCATCCCCCACTAGGAGACTGTAGGGGATATCCATATTGACAAAGGTGTGGTACAGCTGTGTCAGAATCCATATATCAGAATATCATAGCTTCCAGGGCAGACAGCACACACATTCAATCTAATGCCCTGGCCATCGCATATGGCCTTGCTGTTGGACGGTATGCCCCTGCAGTGAATGTAGGCCCTACCCCACTCACCGGGTGGTGCTTTGATGTGTATGTGTGTGCAGGCTATAGCACCCAGTACCCCAGGGTAGTCAGCCATGTGGTTGAAAAGATGCATATTGCTGGGCTACTAATCACGTGTGTTGAGGACATGTATGTGCTGACTAGCATTTGTTGACATGGCGTCTGTGAACTGGTGCAATACCCTGGATGCAGATGCCTATGAGATCCCCATGATATCCCCAGTTGTGCTGTGTGGGGTACCTGTGGCTAGTATACCTAGGCCAACACATACCGTGGTATCCACTGTGATGGGTTTCCCTTGGCCTGTTTGATGTGTCAGGTGTGGCAGGCACAGGTCAACAAGCTGCTGTAGGAGGTCTCTGTCCACACCATAGTGCTCCACCATCCCCAGCACATGTAGCCCCTGGTAAGTCACCCTGGGTCTATAAAGTCATATGTCACCCCAGTAAGGGTTGTTCAGCAGCATACACATCCTCACGGCCCTCAGCCTCCTGCACATGTTGGTCTATGTTGCCTGCTGCAGCCCTTCTCATTTGGTTGGACTGTGTTGTGAAATGTCCCCGCAGGTATACACTGGTGGTGTAGAGTGTGGAAGAAACCTGTGTGTATGCTGCTTGCTCACATTACCGTACTGTTCAGTTGCGGGCTGGCCATGTAATCTGCTGATTGTGGTGATCATCACCTGTTTGTGCAGCCTGTACACCGTGACTACCCCACTACTGCTTTAGTCCCTCCCAATGTCACCAGGCAGGTATAGACACACCCCTAGTGTAGGCACAATTCTGCAATGTACGTACAGTATGCCTGACCGCCCTCCCATGCTGTCAACTGTATTCGAGCCCTGCACCCAGCTAACTACACACATACACTCCAGGGATCTGCATCACACCCTGGGGATACATGGGATACACTAATGTCAACCTCATCTGCATAGTATAGTCTTCTAATGAATAGTTATATGACCCATACCGAACCTCCAAATTAATAACCACTGCTTAGTGTCGCTCAGATCCATACACAACTGTTAACAGGTGCCTTACTATCACCATATTCGATGTCCCATGGTCTTCCCAGGAACAAAATAACCAGTGTCAACATGACTACAACCAGGGACCCTGCACACAACAGACGGTGGGCATTACCACTACGCCATGGCAGATATACATACATCCGAGGTTATCACATACAGATCATCCTGCACAAACATTCAATAGTGCTGATGTCCCCAGACATATATGTCTATATCTATGTCTATCTCTCTATAACTACATATATCATATATAGTATATGTATACATATATATATATATATATATATATATATATATATATATATATATATATATATATATATATACATACACACATATACAT
The DNA here is from genome assembly GCF_019279795.1 of Protopterus annectens. Lineage (NCBI taxonomy): Eukaryota > Metazoa > Chordata > Ceratodontiformes > Protopteridae > Protopterus > Protopterus annectens. The sequence goes on from NC_056731.1 coordinate 74,609,237, forward strand.
CTACACACATATGTAGATATTGCATTCATATCACAACAGCGGACCACATGGCAGCAAAGCATTAGACAGGAATGAAAAGGAAACTACATGTGCCACCTGCATCCTGTAGTGTTGTTACTATCAAGGCATGTGTGTTTTGTTGCGTCACACGGGTCAGACTGTATTAAGGGTAAGAGTAGGGCTGCTGACATTTACTCAACAGACCTATTGGCGAATGTATGTGTTGACAACCCAGTGTCTTGGCAGATTATGCGGGTTGTGGACACTATATAGGACAGCAACAAAACACACTGAACACATTCTGCAGCTAGCCACCCACAGATAAACACATAGGGTATAACTGCCAAACACACACACCTGCCATGCCTTGGAATTGAGCACCTATCTGTCTATTCTACCACACTACAGCATTACGCAGTAACAGAACGCGCTACCGAGATTTCAGCATCACAGCACTCCCAGAGGCATACTTCGAGGTGGGTGACATCATCAGTAAAGGCAAAGACACAGATAGGGAGTGTACGGAGAGTGAGCTGTCTAAAATCATTATTCTGTCCCCAGGCAGCTGGTAATCGAACATAGAACTGACTACTTTATCACACTACAGCATTATGCATTTACAGAACACACTACCGAGATTACTGGATTGCAAGAATCCCAGAGGCAGACTTCTAGGTGGGTGACATCATCAGTAAAGGCAAAGATGCCAATAGGGAGTATATGGAGAGTGAGCTGTCTGAAAACAGTACTCTGTCCGAGGCAGCTGGAAATACACACACACACAGCAGGGCTGGGATTCGAACATAGAAATGCTTACCTTATCACAGTATAACATTATGCATTTACAGAACGTGCTACCAAGATTATTGGATCACAGCACTCCCAGTGGCAGACTTCTAGGTGGATGACATCATCAGTAAAGGCAAAGACGATGATAGGGAGTGTACGGAGAGTGAGCTGTCTAAAAACAGTATTCTGTCCCCAGGCAGCTGGAAACACACACACACACAGCAGGGCTGGGATTCGAACATAGAAATGACTACCTGACTACCTTATCACACTATAGTATTACGGATTTACAGACCGTGCTACTGAGATTACTGGGTCACAGCACTCCCAGAGGCAGACTTCTAGGTGGGAGACATCATCAGTAAAGGCAAAGATGCCAATAGGGAGTGTACGGAGAGTGAGCTGTCTAAAAACAGTATTCTGTCCCCAGGCAGCTGGAAACACACATAGAAAGGTTGGGATTCAAACATAGAGATGACTACCTGATCACACTACAGCATTACGCATTTATAGAATGCGCTACTGAGATTACTGGATCACAGCACTCCCAGAGGCAGACTTCTAGGTGGGTGACATCATCAGTAAAGGCAAAGATGCCGATAGGGAGTGTACGGAGAGTGAGCTGTCTAAAACATTATTCTGTCCCCAGGCAGCTGGAAACACACACGGCAGGGCTGGGATTTGAACATAGAACTGACTACCTTATCACACTACAGCATTACGCATTTACAGAACGCACTACCGAGATTACTGGACCACAGCACTCTCAGAGGCATACTTCCAGGTGGGTGACATCATCAGCAGAGGCAAAGACACAGATAGGGATTGTATGGAGTGTGATCAGTCTAAAAGCATAATAGTGTCCCAAGGCAGACGAAGATGAACACAAGACAGTGGTGTGAGCAGGACAACTGGCTATCTACGGAGCAGTAGTATAACACTACATAGATACGAGATGCGCCACAGACAGTACACCTTTCAAGACAGTCAATATGACCTTCTAGGATTGCAGACATCGACATGGATGCTGGCAGTTAAGGTGTACAAACCTGTGGACCACTGTGTTAAATTTAGGAATCCATCCTGATGTGGGGTATGGCCATCTGATGCTTGGATGACCACTATCGCTATACAGGATAAAAATGGCCATGGCCTTACACAGGGGCACACAACTGACACAAGGTGTCACTGGGCATGCTCACACACAGTGCATTCCTGACAGACGTGTGCTACTATGTGTCCATCTACAAAACGGCGTACTGAGCATGCTCACACACTTAGTAGCGAAGGGCTGTCTTGTGAACCTGAGACCAGGTAAACACCCTGACACCTACAGGACAACTGCATTGTATGTGTATGCCAAATAGTGCTGGATGTGTAGCGTTCATAATCATAGCTGCCAATCTAGATGCAACAATGAGGAATACTGACATCTGTGCAGTGAGGAGCACCTGGCATAAGGCACAGTTGTGCACGATAGCACTACCACTGTATACCTCAGATATTGACATGTGTGCCATAAGACCATTACGGACCACTCCAGGTGTCAGTGTCCCCACGTATATGAAGGCCACTCACATGTACTGACCAGTACACTCTCAAAAGTCATCACAGATATATCGTGTGCAGATCACTGTGGTAAATGCTGCATTGTAGTTTGTAGCCCTCACATATCACTGTGTCCTCGGACCAATGAAACACATCCATACATTAGTACAACACCATGTTACTCATGACCAGTGTACTGTACCTAGCTGTACAGCAACTGTGCAGACTACCCATGTACTGACAGGGTTCCATCATGAGTAAGTTAGTGGAATATTGGGTAAACTAATTTTTTAGTATGTGGAAAACAGTTTAACTACTAATTGATGATGATTGGTTTCACTAATTAAGGGTAAATGATTATTTAAGATGACTGCTGCTTGTTTGAATTTGTTCTGAGGAAGTCATCCTATTCGGATGACGAAAAGCGCTTTAACTTTAACTTTTTCTTTAATAAAGTGTCGGAGTCCACGTTTACATTTTCGTGATTTTTTGTGAATTTTCACATTGGTGGAAGTGCCGCGTACGTTTGGAGTGCTCAGTATCCAGTTCTTTAAGTTTTTGTGTAAGTCGTGCTTGGATTTGCAGGGTTCCATCATGTGTTATGCAATGCAGTGATACCACTAATCCTAACCAGGTCAGCTGTACACATAACAGGGGCACTGGGTGTTATACAGCTGTAACAGATAACTGTTGCTGTACACCAGGCAACACACCCATGTTTGGATGTGACATACATGTAACCACTGTGGATATGTACATGCCCCACACACACACAACACATATGTACATAGCATAGCTAATGCTGTTCTCTGTGCACACACGTGGCTACAGTGATTACACACATGCACATGGAAGGTAGGTCCATGGCTGTTTAATGCTAACAGTACATAAGGTAGCAATGTTAACTGAGTTGACATTCCCTCTGTACTGGTTACCCGTGACAACTATCATAGCATACAACAGTCCATGTGTCATGTATGTCACATGCTCACCGATTGCACTGCATACAAACACGGCTACATGACAGGAATGTAGGACCTATACACATGTACATGTAGTGGTGTGCATTTATCTGCAATGCATGAGCAGTAGCTGATGTTTGCAGTTTATCTGTGTCTGACTACAACGTGCAGTTGCAATGCAGTCCCATCATTGACACCTGTATATGGTGAAATACTGACATAACGGAAAGATGTACATCAGGTATGGATGGGCATGTGTACATAAAGTGGTGGGCCACCTCTGCAGGTGGATGTTTGCTGGAGACAGCTTACAGGTGTGTAACACGCTGTCCTACCAAAACATGTGCAAACAGTAGGCTATGTTTCCGGTAATTTAAGGTGTACATATACAACCTGCAAAGCGGTCAGGGTGTCACTGACTGTAAAGCAGTTGACACCTGTAACACATAAGTCCCCCTGTGTTCATATAGCAGCACACTTGCCAAAGGTAGCATCGGTACACATTGTTATGCGGGCAATCCTGCTGCATGTCTGTCAGATGTATCAGTAGATAGCAGGTGTTTGTTTCACAGTACTGCCATGTGTGTTTGCCTGTGTGACCATTTATGCCACGGATGTTGGAGAATACATCACAATTGTTACCCACACCTGTACACTGTTGTAGAGATCTGTACATACTGCAGTGTAGATAGAAAGACATAGGCAGGGGTGGTGTGTGTATCACACACGTCAACTATCTGTATGTGCATGACATGTGGACTCCAGTGTGTGTATGTGTATGTATGTATGGCTGTCTGGTGCATGGAGTAGGGAGGTATGCTACCATTGAGAACTGATAGGGCCCCAACCCCTCAAGGTGATGCGACCTACCACCCTGTTTATGCTCTCAGTCTTACGCATTACTGAGTACCTGTACATGTCCATACTCTGTTGCGTCATGTGGGTGTACCGTACTGTAATGGTAATTAGCACAGAGGCAGGGCTCCTCACCTCAACACTAACCAGTGTGTGTTACAGTGTCGTTGACCCTGTGAGTGTGGGCGTGTTACTGTGTGTGTCTGTGTATGTGTGTGTTTACATACTGTGATGTGACAGTGTTCTACTGCTACACAGTGAGTCCCCATGCTATCAACTGGTCCCCACCCTTGACATCAGCTAGACCACTGAGTAAACCCACTGCACCATGTAGCTGTACCTGTGAAGTCACCTGGTATGGATGTCCCGTCTCTAGCCAGTGTAGCCTAGTACACAGCTCACATGCTCCTGGATCGTTAGGTGTGTAGAGATCTATGGAATGTCAGCCTTACTAACAGTGAGGTAGAGGCTACGTATAGCATGCTGGTATTGCCATCCATGTCTGTGATACTCCACATGTACACATCTGTAACTGGACACACTGGTGCTTAATGGCACATGCATTTAGACCTTAAGGAGGGAAGCAGGGCATCATTACCAACATGCTCAGACTGTTTGCAAGACACATACTGTGAACATATAACTATAACAATGCAGTCTAATCCTGTACTACATGGTATGTCTGCTGCGTGCCAACAGTACACAACAACCGTAATATACAACTATCTCACTAATTTCTTCACCCTGTGCATCAGACCATATGAGCATGTCCCTGCACCGATGGTGTGGATGACAGGGATGCGGCACAGGCATCATCATATGCACAGGGTGATAATGTTTGCCAGGGGCCTAGGCTGCACCTGTGGATGACATCATGTGTGTGGGTTAGGGCCTGTGATCTACTTGGGCATGTGTGGTTATTATGCATGAGGGTGTCGGTGCCCTACAGATGTTTCTGGTGTGTGCGTGTATGTGTGCACACAGTTCTGCCATGTATCGGGCCTACACAGGGGTATTGTTGACAGCTCCAGATTGTACAGAACAGGTTGTACATGGCCACGTGACCTATGCCTGCCAGGGGTTGCAAGGGCACTACCAGACAGAGGTACAGAATAGGTACTGTCCGATGACACATGTCCAGTGGAACTGTGTCCCCACTGGGACCATCCAGGGCCACGTCCACATGGCCTGCTGTGGCCTGGTGTGGACAGTGCAACACCAGCTGCACTGCTGCTGCTACCAGCACTATGGGAACGGGCATGTGAGGTGGCTCGTTCATGTAGACCTGCACCAGGTGATGTAGCTGGCCTACATCCAGGTGGCCTACGCCTCACTCCTACCAGATGTTCCAGCACAGACAGCTCACATTCACGGATTGCCATGCCACGGTCAAGGATTCCAACCATGTCACCCAATCGCCTGCCCAAAACATCGGCAATCTGCTGTTGAGCATTTGCCAATGCCTGGATGTTTTCATTCAGAGAATGGATAGCAGCCCTCTGAAGCCTCTGCCCTTCTCTGTTCAGCCATTCAGCACATGCCTGTGCCACCATTACAGTCTGAAACATGTGTCTGGTGACACCAGCTGCTGCACTATGTCGTGCAGGTGCATGTCGGCCAGGAGTCCTCCTACGAGCAGCACTGGTCATATGCCTGTGTGGTGCATCTGTGGTCAGTTCACTGACACTATGGTGTGACAACACACCTTCCGTGGCCACAACACATTCCTGTTCTGAGCTGACACATGGCAATTGTCCTTCCTCTATGGCCACTGGTGATGGGGTATGTGTTGGCATGAGAACTGTGTGCATGGAAGAGGGGGATATAGGTGGGATGGCAACCACAGGCACAGATTCAGCCCCTGACAACCCTGCCTGTACCTCAAGCATATGTTCATCACTGCTAGAGTCTGTGGGGACACTAACATCAGATGGACCGCAGGAGGGCAATGCACCTACATCACCTGTGAAGGCAAACAAAGACACTACATTACAATGGATATGCACAGACACACACACACACGCACAGACACACACACAGGCACAGACACACACACACTCACAGACACACACGCACAGACACACACGTACAGACACACACGCACGTGATATGACAGAAGGCATGCAGCATGCATGTGCTACAGCAGACGGCATGCATCTCAGACATTAACAGTGTTAGTTGGATTACATCCTTGGGTTGCACACAACAACAAGCATGTGTCATAGCAGCAGACATGCATTTCACACAATCATGGTAGTAAGCATGCATCCCTGTGATACACCATGTGGACCAGCACAGGTTAACAGTACACATGGCTGATGTGAGGCATATGTAGTATGACATGTAATCTGCTGCTGTGTGCAGTGACATGCATACATGTTTGACACAATGGTGTCCTGACACATGTACAGCGGTGTAATGGTGTCATATTGCAGTGTTGACTGTATGCCCTACAGATAGAATGCACTTTTAGCAGATGTGTATGACCATTGAGGGTGGTATGAGGCATCTATATTGCTATACAGTGTGAAGTACAGACACTGTGCCATTGCATGGAATCCTGAGGCGTCTCCATTCATATATAGTGTGGAATACACATACAGTGCATAGCCATGACTGCGTGCATACACAATACATACATACTGTGGATTGTGACCCACGTCGCTGAGGTGTATACACAGTAAACCATGCTGTGTCATGTGTGACAGGTCACCGGACAATATACCGATGACAGCCCTGCACAACTGCTAACATGTCTTAGCTGCCTGTCAACCATGTCCACACATGGCAGACTGCTCAATATACCATGTTCCACATGACATGTGTGTACCGCACACACACACACACACACACACACACACACACACACACACACACACACACACATGGTGCACAGCTGACAGTGATGTCCGACAGCAGCAAGGGAACTGTATGGCATCTCTGGCCTGATGTGGTGTCTGTGTATGTGTGTGTAAGCTGTACAGGTGACAACCTTCATGCTGCGACACAGTCATGATGTGCAACACATGGTATGTGGTCAGATTAAGTGACACCTCCACAAGCTGTGCACAGGGCTATTAGGATGTCCAGTGTTCCACATCTACTATATAACCATTCAACAAAGGCTATAGACGGACCATGTGTACACAATGTGCAACAGGGTGTACACACATACACATCACATCTACTGTGTTTTACTACATGTATCTGGCCATCCTCCATGGCCATGTGTGAACATGTGTTAGCCAGAGGTCTGTGATGGCCGTCTATGTCACCTGTTTGTTGTCCCATATGACATACACCCATAGATGTTAGATACTCCAGTGTCCACAGGGTTATACAGATAGAGAGTTGTATGTTTGGTACGTGGGGAATGTTTTATTGGATAGTGTGACAATGTTGCAGCCAGACCACTACATGTCTGGGACATGTCAGCTGGCACATCACAGTGTCTGCACTCATTGCAGGGGCACATTCCACAATGGTGGATCATGTGGGCTGCCCATATCCCAACTCACTGTCTAGTACTGTTTGCATACCCCACATGTGTTGTTATGATGTATAGTACATATTCATACATTGAACAATGCCTCCACCATTGTATGGACAGCTGTCCACACATCTATCAATGAGAGTTACTGTGAGGTCATGTTGTTGTTTCATTTTGTTTTTAGATATTTCACATGGGTAGCCAGTGTGATTGATGAATGCTACAACCTGTATATCGTGACTAGACCATACATTATGTGTACAAGTGTTAAGTGGCCACATGGCGAATAGATCTGTCCATGCACATGCCTGATACTGATAACTGTCTCACCTGCAATGAACTGCTGTCTCTGCAGCATGCCAGAGGTACCTGTATAGGGGTGACACAGCAGTTAGATCATTATCCATGACTGTATGATATCTACAGGGTGCACTTTGCATGTTAACACATTCGCCAGTAGAATAGCATATACTACAGAGTATGCACATGTGTGCATACACAGGGTAGCATACTATAGTATGTGGCATGTGTGTAAACATACCTTGCATATGATGTTACATTACATAGTGTACTGTGACACATGCAACTACATGGGATATAATATTTCTATGTGCAGTAGTGACTTACCAGGCAACTCCAGGCTCTGTGGCTAGGAGACACCCACCTCCATGATGGCAGCTAGAGTTTGAGGATGCTGTTCTGATGGGGTCCCCAGGCTGGCCAGTAGCTCCTCGGTAGGGGTGAGTGGGGGTGGGTTTGTGGCCCACCACCTGTTCTACCTTTTTCCCTGGCGATTGCATTGGCATGCTGTTTAGCATGTCGGATCAGGTCCGTGCAATGTCTGCGCACCTGCTGGTAGGTGCAGTTATGGCCACCCACATCATTGACTCTCCTGCGAAGTTCCTGCCACAGGTCATCACGCTGCTGGCCATGCTGTGGTAAATGGCTGAACAGTTCCTCATAGTTGTTATGGAGGTATGGTATAAGTGCATCATCCTCCATGTGGATATATGCCGGCAGTCGTGATCCAGGCATTATCTGTAAGACATAATGATGGAGACAGGTCACAGCATCTCAGAGATGCACAGAGACACAGATGCACATTCATGTGTATTACAGTTAGTACTTATGAACAGTTGTCTTTGCAAATCGTCATGACACTCACACGACTGAAATGTTTGTTTCACACACGTGTAACACACAATGGGTATTGGATATTATCACCATATATGTGTGTCACCCCATTACATTGCTCATACTCCATGTGAATGCTGTCGTGATGTGGCCATGTCTGTTTGCCTGTATTGGTGTTCCTACCTATCAGCACATGCCTGGATGTGTGCACATGAATGCTGTTGACGTTGATGCTGTGTATATGTCACATATCATCACATACACTACCTTCACGGACATGGGCAGTGACAATGCAGGCATGCGCACGGAAACCTTTACTAGCATGTGTTTTGCCACATACATCTACATGGCACTGTACAACAGTTCAACATCCTGCCACGTATCACCGCTGTTGCACATGTGATGCACATGGGACAATGGCTATCCGGATGGTATTCGCAGGGATGGTTATCAACGATAGCATGTACGGCCAGGTTCATGTAGTATCCTGTATGCCCTGGGCCATGTATGGCCATAGGATGCCAGGCTTTCTAGCTGTATCCAACAGCCATGTTCCCAGCAACAGGTGAATCAGTGCCACATTACTGATCCAGACAGTCACTGATACATCTACCATGCGGTCATCGCACCATGTATGACAGAGATTACATGTACAGCTTTGCTGGACAGGGTTGCATGGTATGGCAGGAGTATGTCACATATATGGCACAGGGATCTGTCAGGCATGTGGCGACCCCTGTACTAGGGCGGTGGCTGTCCATGACGTATGCCTTTCAGATCAGGATATGTACGTGTAGCATGTCCAACATGTTTTTATGTAGGGTAGGCAGCATGCTGCATAGTAGAAATGAGGATTGTGAAGGCTGGTGACACCCATCCCAGCATGGCCAATACCCCTTAAAGGTGATATGTGATCCGATATTGGTCACATGAGTGCTGAGTATGGCTGTCCAATGATCTCCATGCTCATGGATGGCACCCTGTCATGAATTAGGTTGCCTCTTATGATTACCTAATAGCCCTGGTGATGTCACTAGCTCAAGGAGGTAAACTGCACAGCACTATCCCTTACATACAGTGTCCATAATGTTGACCACCGCCGAGGTGGTAGTTAATGGGTACACAGTTATTAACATAGCGGTGACAATGCAATAAGCTGCTGTCAGATTGTGCACATATGTCACACACCTCACCCACAAAGCCCATGCTGTGTGTTATCCACAACACTGAGTCAGCTATTGCTCCTAGGTCATGGCCATTCACATTCTCACATATGCAGATGCCACCCATTTGTCTGTGTGGTATGGGCTACAATGACAGGGGAGTACAACACATTAACCCAGTCTACTGTAGCTGCCACTGGTGTGCTATGTCCATGTCACTCAGACACCTTATGTAGTGTTGCTTCTGTGAACAGGACACAGCTAGAACACTCCTGTGACATATGATGGTACATGTAGTATACTGATTGTAGGTGGAACACAGTATGTGTGATGATGTCCACTGACCTGTCACAGGTATGCTTTGTGGTGTGTATACATCAGTACTGTAATCTACAGCTGTACTGCTAACAACATCTACATTGATTAAGGTTCATAGGCTTTCAGATCATACTCAGCAGGGTGATAGTGCTGTGCCTCCCATTATGAGTGGCATCTCCGCTTTGTGGGTTGTGATGACTGTTAGTGTGATCCATTCCGTATTTTCACAGACTGCCATGAACCTATGTTTTACATGGCAGTGTACGTGTAGAGCCAACTGTTTTGCCATATGTGTTTTGTACGACCGGGGATTTGGACAGGTCACATGCAGCCAGAGTGTACCTTGTACCATGATAGTTATGTTTCAGGGGCTCTGTCATGTTCATGGATTTGTGATTGTGTACCTATTGGGGGGGGAGTGAGTTGAAATTACTCGACACCCTATCTGTATTGCTTATGCATGCTCAGCACTTGTTCAGAACATGTACACACTTCATGAGCTACTAATTACTTTATCACTCAAACCTACTAATTTCCTCCTGGTAAACACTGTTTGTTCTTACATTTCCAGCATGCTTGCAGTACGACAGCTGTTGTACACACTTACCTCACATATCTTGTGAGTACTGGTTGACCAGACAGGCATGTCCAAATGTCAATTACCAGTGTTATTGCCTGTCTATATGATGACTGTGGGCAACATGTGGCAATATAGCAATTGGCTCATGTACGCAGTCAATGCTCACCTCCTAACATACGACACTACAGCCTGTGGGAGATGCACATATGTAGCCATGCTGGAGGTAATGCTCTATCCAACACAGACTTACCCTGACAATCATGTGGGGATGTTAAACATTTGCAGCACACACCACTCATCACATAGTCTCAGCAGATCTCCGCCACCACAGGCCACACATAGTAAGTGTACAACATTTGCAGAGCCCCACCATACTACTCTATGTAGGCAACAGAGGCAGCCCCATCACCAAACACAACACCAATTGCTTATAGGCCACAGACTCATGTGTGCCCATCAACTATAGCCAATAGGGTGTTATAACATACACAACACACTAGTCATAGGTGACTCTGTAGGCGGTCACACTGAAGTCCCACTCAGCAGGCCACACAAGGTGATAATCACTGACATCTGGCTGTCGGGTAACAGGATCCACAATGTGACCTATGCACTCAGGTCACTCCTCAACAGGTACAATATGACTGTCATTCTCCACATTAGTGTGAGTGCCCTGAGATGCCACTTCCTGGATTACATGTACAGGGACATGCAATAGCTCTCCGATCTTGTAGCCCAGGCAGGTATCGCCCTAGCCCTGAGAAGCATTCTGCGTTAGTCCTGACTGATGACACAGTGGAACAACGGAATTATTCACGTCAACAGTTGCCTATGTGTCTGGTGTCACTCCAAGGGTATCCACTATCTGTCTGCTTTGACTGACATGGTCAACAAACCTCAATGCTTTGCCACAGATGTCCTGCACCTGTCGGCCCTGGGATTATGGTTAACATCTCAAGCTCTTGCTGCTCCTATACTGCCTGTTTTAGACACATTTCAGACACATATTCACCACCTGAGCAAGTACAAGCAAGCAAAACCTGAGGGTATTGTTACTCAATGCTTGACATCTCCATCTCACATGCACTCATCCGAGGCACTCCTTATAATGGATCACTTTGATGTCTCTGCCATGACCGTGACCTGTTTCTAGACTCCGGAGAACACCCCTGCACTGACAGGCTATTACACAGACCACATCTTTCAGTCATGTAACCAGGACCACAACACCCACGGCAGAGGTGTGTCCCTATGTCACAGGGATGTACACACCTCCATGCTGGTGGCTTAGCACAATGCCTCAGAGGCAATCCAAGTGCAACTAACTGTGGCCAGAAGTGCTGTGCAAATTGTAGCTTGCTATGGATTCCACAACATACCCCATGGTTAACATCCCTCATTTCTTAGTGTACTGGAAAGTAGGGTTCACACAGGCACTACTGATGTGACACTGACACTACTACACACCTAAATGTGCTACCTACTCATGTACAGACACATTAGGCCAACACCGTCGTGGGTTGATAAACTCCATTGGGCTGGGTCAACATATACACACCACCACCAAGGTCAACAATATCGTAGATCTGGACATTACCAACATGTGTGACTGGTGTAACACACCTGGGGTATCCCCTCATTGGTCAGTTCTGAATGTATGCTAATCACCCTTGTTATCCACATCACGGCACCACACCCTTCACAGAAAACACAGTACAATATTTCTACAGAGCCAGCTTCACGCTTTGTATGACAGGAGTAGTAATCGCCATGACACCCGTGCAGATGGACAATATAGTTACAAATGCAGAAACATTCCCAACTGCACTTCATTAGCACTTACACAACTGCATGGATCATGCTATCCCACACAGAGCCATGACAGTACCCACCACATAATGGACGCCCCTCTGGAGGTCCACTGCCATGGACATACTGCACGACAGGAGGAGACAGTTGCAAAGTAGGGTAAACTCCCAGGGGTGGTATGGCACCCTAGTCAGCCTCAGTTGTATTCTGGGATCCCTTCTTACATCCACCAACACTAGCTACATCAACATTACTGTGACACATTCAAAGGACTACCACTAAGTATTATGGAGGTATGTCACTACTCTCGATAGCAATACCCACATCTGCTCTGACATACAATGGTTAGGCAGACACATTACAGAACTGACTGATATTGGCAACAACCTGGCAGCTAACTTTACACCCCTCTCACACCCTCATGGGCCCACATCTATACAGGATCGATGCAGAGTCCCTGCAGTCACAACTACGCCATTCAGACCTGCTCTCTCTAAAGCCTGGAACACACGCTCCATGTGACCATCCTACATCCCAGGCTGCATTTTACATAAACCTCAGAATGACATGGATCCCCACTTGGGCACCAGATTCACTAGTAGCCTTGTGTCAGGCATTGTGGACCCTGACTGGCACACAGCAACAGTTATCACACTCCACAGAGGTGATGTCACAATGGACCAGAGGAACTATTGCCCTATACACCTGACTAGACTGTTCTGCTAGGCTATTGAGAACATCATCATGGAAGTCCTTCACAGAGACATTGTTGGCCTACACACCTTTGATACCACCCAGGTTGGATTTGTTAGATCCACAACATGGCTCCTAAACCTGGTGGAGTCCTGCAAGACAGTTACCAAGGTCGTAGATGATGGTAAGGTGGTTCACACAGCCTACCTTATCCTCTCATTGGCTGTCAACACCGTTCACCATTCTGGTATTGTCACTATACACATCAACCTGCACAGCGACCCATACATCCTGGGATGTTATGCACAGTGGCTCACGGACAGGACACACACAGTGAGGGTAGCATACCGTAGTTCCTACTGTACATCAGTTACAATTGGCATACCCCAGTCCTCAGTCATAGGGACCCTCATGTTCATTATGGACTTCCCTGAGGTACATTCCAGCACAGATGGACTTTCCCTGAATAGGTTTCCAGATGACTGCAAACTAAGGGCCATGATTGATTCACCAGCTAATATACACACCCTCCATATGGATATCACTGTGACAGATACCTGCCATCGGTAACATGGCCTCAAGCAGCATGGCAGACAGTGCATAGACATACCCTTTGGATTACAACAATCACCCTGTGACTATCACATAGGTGGTGGTCCACAACATACATGAGACATTATAAGGGATCATACTACACGCATATATAGCACCCAATCCTTTGATAACCTATTGCCAAGAGGGAGTGGATATCCTTCTACATGGCCACCGTAACCTGTACTGGTTTGTAGCTGGAACAAAGCCTGCCATTGTACCTCTATATTTCTGACTTATGAAACACATTCATGGGTACAACACCCCCTTTGGGGTGTACCTTATGGGACAGCAATAGCTTTAAATACCACATTACCACACCAACAGTATTACTCACCTCCAAAGGATGACGTATGCAGCACAACTACTGGAACCCCAACTGTAGTCATTTGCATACTCGGAGGTGACCTCTGCTGAACATACAAGGTCCATGTACACACCAATATTGATGGATATGCTCCACATAAGCAACATAAGCAAAGGCCACTAAGAGCGACATGCTCTGGGATATGTATCCAAACGCTACGATGAGTAGCATGTGCTGGAGGGATACATTCCTGAAACGGACACCCACCATGCTTTGGAACATGATTCCTATGAACATCAGACAGGGACACTCACTAGCACTCTTCATGATGTACCTCGATGGGTGGATGGGGGACAGACATGTATGCCAGGGATTACTGCAGTGGCTGTACTGTACACAGGTGCAGAAAACAAATGGCTGTGCTGTTCAAAGGCACAGGATGGTAACCTAGGGAGGTGCCGCCAGTGACAACACTGTATTAGGGCTTACAAATGGACTTGGACAGACAGCATAGTACCTAACTGTGAATCTATGATGCTATTACATGTCCTTTGTGCATGGTTTATTGCATATCTCTTCCATTTCAATTAGCTATCATGCTGTTACACTGTCTGGTGACTACAAGACATATGTATCCTGTTAATGTGTATTGTACAGTCCAGTACACATAACTTATGTTTGCATAATATACCAGTCATGCTATGTAAAATATTTGACTTATCTACCTACAATACTGTACTTTACACATATTTGAAACCATATCCCATGATGCAAAGCATAATTGCACAGCAGGACCACTTGAGGCATGTTATTCTCATTATACGCCCATACATATGCCTACTGTTACTGTATATCAACATACGCTATCCCCTGTTATGGCACATACTTGTTGGACATACCCTACCACCAACAGTGGCTGGAGTGCAATTGTTATGTTTAAAGCCCTTATGTAGCATCCCTTGTGGTGTCTGGGGAGTTTACCTTGTGGCCTACAGCAGTACACACAATTTCTACAAACGTTACTATGCTCAACAAGACATCACTACATAATGCCTTTTCCTACTGTCTGCATTGCGTACACTTTCATTTCTACAGCACAGGCACTACATACGCTAACATACTGAGTATTCTACATACCTTCTTAGTGGTCCGAGTATACAATACTATCTGTGTTACACCTTTCCTCTTTAAACGATTCAATGGTATGAGCAAACGATTTGAATGTATGGCAAGCCCTCGTTTTATACGTGGATACCTGTAACATGTGGTATCCTGCCACCAATTGGTGTTCTGGAGTAAATTATTACATGCACATCAGCTGTGCAGCTACTCCATTGGCCAATCACAAGGCAGCAGTGGTGTATAATTTAATACTCCACTTGGGCGTTGTCCTTTTGCCCTACCTTTGAGGGAGACGGTATGGATGTATTATATTGTGATAAATTGCAACAGCTATATGGAGAGACCCGGATACTCTGAAATCATGTCCCCCGTGGATTGTGTGTGACGGCTACAGTAAATAGTTCTACATGTGAATGTAGCTGTTATCTCAACCGTCTGTTACGAGACTATTGCAAATGAAACCTGTTACATCGGCGTCTGTTCCATTGTACAACAGCAACAATTTCACATGGCGCCATTACAAGTGTGTCTCTCACAAGGTATGTTAACACTTCTGCAGATGTCATTGAGTGAGTGGATGTTTCTGATGTTATTACAGTCTGTATTGCAATTGTTTCGGCTGTGGGGCAGATGTAGGTGGGTGTACATAACAGATAAAGGTTTTTGGGGACTGCATTTATACATATTCCATATGTGTGTGGGGGCCCCTTCCCTCATTGAAGACCTGTCATTTAGTAGACTAATGCTATGGTTATTGCAGGCTTACTCATTAAACCATTGTTAATTGGTTCCTACATAGCATGCAGGTGATGTTGATACTTCAATTCCTCCCAAATACATCAATATGTACTGAACTGTTGCTACATGAAAGCTGTCTTGTGTATTTCTGTCACAAGTATTTGCACTCATTGCTGTTGTGTTGGTGACTCCTACTCTTTGTCCTGGGTTGCCACCTTTTCAATTGGCCA
Organism: Protopterus annectens; assembly: GCF_019279795.1. Lineage (NCBI taxonomy): Eukaryota > Metazoa > Chordata > Ceratodontiformes > Protopteridae > Protopterus > Protopterus annectens. Next base: position 74,625,566 of record NC_056731.1, read on the forward strand.
TATTGGGACATTTGTTGGGCATACAACAGGGTCTAGAGACCTACACAAACACTGTCAGTACATAGGATAGAACTTACTTTTGCCCTACATTGAACCTTTTATTCTTGTAGCACTTTAGCTGCTTTTTATGTTTCTTCACAAATTTATGTATTTGAGAGACGGACATAACTATTACATGCAACTATTACTTCATATATCGGACATCACTATGTCCTAAAATCACGGTACATTTGCCATTTTTAATATTTGTTGTCAGGACACAACTGCCCAAAGAGGGACTGTCCCTCTCAAAGTGGAACAGGTGGTAACCGTATGCTTAAGGCCGAATATGACCACAACTACTGTAATAATCTACCTCCGAGTTTGCACAAACAGACCCACGATGCAAACACACACACACACACACACACACACACACACACACACACACACACACACACACACGCACACGCACACACACACACACACACACACACATTAAAATCCCACGGAAACACACAATACACTCTCAACAATAACTTACACACACTACAGCAGTCGGAACCACACTTATACACAGTACCAACCTGGACCACAGCACTGGCAGTGATAACTACATGTCCCTTGACATCGTGATAATATTACTCGCGGTTATACTGTTCAGGTACTGTGATCTTTCTGTCTTTCATCCTTGTGATTACGCGTGTCGGTATGTAAAGCATTTGGTAGTTGGCAGTATCCTATTCATTTGTACCTCCATGGTTGTGTACATGTTGTTAACCTGTCTTTATATTCACAGATATATTTATTTCCGTATATATCGACATACATCTCTCTATCACCCTTTCTATCCCTATTATATATATATATATATATATATATATATATATATATATATATATATATATATATATATATATATATATATATATATATATATAGACAGGGAGAAGGAGAGAGAGTGTACACACCTTTCGTTGGGTACACGGTGGTGTATTCTGTTTGCTGAACCCCGCACTTTTGTGTTCTAACCTGTCACAATACACACTTGCCATTGGTACATCTCGTGTAGCTTGCTGGTGGGTGAGTGTGTACATGGTTGCGTGTTCTACTCCTGCCAGTAGTCGTTTTACCTCTCAGAGCAGGCACTGTTAGTACATGACTGAATAATGCTGGTTTCACCTGTTCTGGATATCCATGACCGTGATCTGCGCGGAATTCTGCAAAGCTTAAACCTGTTTTGCGCATATCCCTGTAGTCCTGTTTGAACGACGCTTACCGTCACTTGCCGTCGCATTAACCCACTAATATGTGCTTCCACGTGCTCTATTGACCTACATCCAACATCCATTATTCGTACCATCGGGATTACGTTACGGACCTTGCATGACATGGAAATGGGTACATACACGACACCGTCAGTGGCTTTACCACTTGGTTATCTGTTGTTTGTACAAGTGTTAATGGTGTTTTGTATGTGGACTGTACTATGGCTGTTCCTCCATACTGCAGTCAAATGTGTAACTCAGTTTGTTTACATATGGATGATACCACTTCATGGTATGCCCGAGTGATGTTTAATGGATGTGCTCCAGCATTGGGAATCTATGTCAGAGTGAGCCGCACACTGTCATGTTCTACACCTTAACACAACCATAACTGGAGAATGCTGGGGTGGCAGATACCTGTCATGGGTACTCCCCATGCTTTGGCACTACATCCCTACTTACACTATATGGAGGCCATCATTAACACACTGGGGAATCCATGCAGAGTAGGTGGGGAACAGTGGTTACACACGTGGATCTGGATATTGGCTCTGCTCCACAGATGGGACAGTTGGTTGACCGATGGGGCGGCGATAGCAGACACATTTTGCCTAGGCTGCTGCATAGCCTTTGACAATCGGGCATGTACCTACCAATGTACCTAGGCACTTATACATTCAGTATCAACATATGCTGTTAGCTTCGTTTACTGATCAGGTGTTGACTTTCCTTGTTCCAGTAGCTGTTGTGTGTGCAATAGTTGAGGGCTGCCTATGTAGGATTCACACAGTAGGCCACCTATACATTACAATTTGCAGGTGGTCATGTGTATGCACCATCCGTTTTACTGTGTGTGCAGGTAAAGAAGTGTGTCAGTCCGTAGGGGCCTACATTGTCAGTGTATGTGCTATACGTCCCCTCTTTGCCAAGGCGTGAGCATATTGGGCATGCCTCCGTTTGCCTACTGGGGCTGGCACAGTGTGTTCATGGTCTGAAGCCCTCTGTGCCTGTGATGGCCTTGGCAATTGCGGTGGGCTGTGAGGGCCTTCACCATTATGTCCCTGCTGCAGTTGTTTCCGCAGGATCATATTATGTAGCATGGCACATACTATGAAGATGTGGGCACACATGCCTGGAGAGTACTGCAAGGCTCCACCAGATATGTCCAAGCAATGGAACCATGATTTCAGCATCCCAAACACACGTTCTATGATGATTCTGGTTTGTGCGTGTGCCTGATTATGGCGTTCTTGCATGGATGTGTGTGCATTTCTGATGGGAGTCATTATCCACGACTCCAGTGCATAGCCAGCATCCCCCACAAGGTGGCCATATGGAATGCCCCCCCTGACAAATACCTGAAACAGCTGTGAGGCATGCCAGATGTGGGAATCATGGTAGCTTCCAGGGCTGCCAGCACACATATCCGTAATAATGCCCTGGGCATTGCACATGACCTGCCAGTTGATGGAGTGGTATCCCTTGTGGTTTATGTAGCGCCTACCATGGTCTCCAGGTGGTGACTTGATATGTATGTGCGTGCACCCAGTACCTCCGGGTAGTGTGCCACATGGTGGAAGAGACGCATATTGCTGGCCAACTCCTCCTGAGTTCGGGGGAAGTATATATGCTCACTGGCATGTGGTAACATGGCATCCAGGAACTGGTGGAGTACCCTGGATGCTGATGCCTGTGAGATCCCCATAATATCTCCAGTTGGCCTTTGAAAGGTACCTGTAGCTAGTATTCTCAGGCTTACACATACCTTCGTGTCCACTGGGATGGGTTCTCCTCTGTTGTTTCTGGCTCTCAGGTGTGGCCGGCACAGCTCCACTATTTGCTGTATGATGTCCCAGTCCACCCTGCAATGCTCTACTATCTCCAGATCATGTAGCCCCTGGTAGGTTACCCTTGGTCTGAGCAATCTTCTCCTCCGCCGGGGCTTGAGGTGGTTGTCAGCATCATCCTCCATAACACCTACAGTCTCCAACACATGCTGATGAATCACAGCTATGGCAGCTCCCAACATGTATATTGTAAAAGTTCCCCATCTGTTTACACCAATGGTGCAGTGTTTGGGAATACACAGGTGTGTGTGAGGTGCCTTCACAATTTATACTATTGTGCTTTGAACACTGATGATGTCATAGGGTGTGTATGTACATTAGGGGCTGCAGGGTATCTTGTGTTTTACCATGGATACTGCTATTGTGCTGCCTTTGGTGTTACATTGCATTTAGCTGCTGTGGATTACCTCTTTCCCTTGCCTCCGCATTTCTTAACAGTTCCCCTCCCATTGTCTGGCATGCATCTAGCAGCCTGCTTTCTTGTTTTGTACTTTCCCGAACCAGTATTGTCTTGCCAAATGTGTTCTATTGCCAATCTACTGCAGGTTTGCTTTGCTCTGCAATTACAGTTCTCTTTTCTCTGCAATCTGACACCTCCCATATTCTGTTCTGCAGGTTGCTGCTAGCAGCCTTGTTAGCTGGTGTCAATTGCCCAATATGAATTAATAGGTGTTAATTGCTCGGTTCTACTCCTATTACCCTACTGTAGCATTTCCTTATTGTCTTCCCCTAAACTTCCTTTTTGGCCTGTGGTGCGCAGCGCGTGAGTCCGCTTACCAGGATTCGGGCACGTTTTCATCCACGTACACGTGCGCTTTCAAGGAACCATGTATGTTCTCAGCTGAGCAAAGCTATACCTTCATCCAAGCCCCTGTCCTGTGGCTTTGCTTAGCAATGGGCAGCCCAGATTTGCATTGCTCCAATGTGCTTACAGCTGCAGTGGCACATCCCACTGCTGATGTCATGCATTCCTACAGACCACTCCTCGGTGTTGTAGCGCTGCACCATATTGTATATCCTTCGGCCGGCGGGACATTTACGATTCACTATTACTTGCCTCATTTGCATGGCATTGACTACTAATTCATAGTTACCGCACTGAACGATGTCACAAGCCCTTAGCAACCCTTACAGCTTGATTGTGATGTAGCATGCATACCATTGACTATTATGGTGAAATCATGATTTTTGTTACATTGCTATTTTACGACATTTGTATATATTTTCCTTGTGTTCCCGTTTGCGCACACATGCCCTACGGTTGTCCTTTGCGTTACTGTGGCCATGACATTAAATGTTATTTTGTATGTGTTGTGCATCTTTTCTTATGCCATTAGCTGTATATTTAGCGACTGGCATATGTTAACTTTGTTATACATGAGTCTGGTCCGCTTCCGTGGCTACGATGTTCTTTTTGTCAACATGTAAACCGTTTTTTTTGGTTTACATTTCTGTAGGCTTACGCTATGCCTACGCCACTTCATGAATCACTATGTACCTTCATTTGCATGCTGCAGTATGGCGCATGGGGTGATTTGCATGCCTACGCTGGGAGCTGCACAGATCTGGCGTATACCGGTAGTGCACATGGAATTTGATCGTTCTTGAATCGCTCGGCGGCCATATTTGGCATTATGCCGCCTATGTTATGCCTGCGCCTGGCGCAAGCTTTATGAATCCTGGGGACTGACTATGATAAATACTAATTTGACATATAAAAAGGAACAACAATGCCTTCATACATAACATTTGCAAAATTAACATAACTTGCAATATCTCTACAGATCATGAGGGGAATAGAACCCATGATAAAACATACATGTTGAATGCAGATTCAAGAACATCATTACACATGACTCTGCTTGTATTTAATATTAAAATACTACAGCATTAACAATTAAACACCTTACAGAAAGTGTCAGAATAACTCAGGATCCACAGACAGGACAGATAGTGTGGATCCTTACTATATGGTGCCAGAAGTGATAACACCTTTGTCAAGAAACATTATTGAAGAGATATCTGTAACAGCAAGAACGCACATTTTAACAATTTTTTTAGTGAACATGAATTAAGAAATATCCATGATATCAACATCACATACAAGATATGGATAGTGTTGGAATCTGTAGGTTTCGGTACTTACATTACTGAATACAAAAATTTACCAGTAAAAATTGTGGATGATCCATAAATCAGTCTTCATATACTGTTAATATTTGCAATATAAGTTTGTCTATACAACTGCATAGTATAGTAAGGGACTCAAATCAATTATTTAAAATCAACACCTGTATGCATAAAGTTCAAAACAATATCACTGCAGTAACTTATAACAACTTCTGTTCAGTAACAATTAGTTTAAATAGGGACCTTCGGAAATGCCTGACATGAAGGGACTTACTAATCACCAAAACAGAAATGCTACCAATTGCCAATGTACCGCTCATGCCGTATCACAGAATCAAAGTGCACCTAATGTGCACCCACCTTTAAGTTCCATTTGTTCCATGCATAATTAATGACATTCATTAAATTTGAAGTTTTTGAAATCCCATTCATACACTTCCACATAAATTTACTTCATGCACTGAAGCACACAGGTATATGGTGTAAACATCCAATGGGTATGAATAAACAGTACCATGTGTTGCACTGCCCATTATCATCCAATGATCTGATAATGTGACATCAGCGCAACTTTCAAATATTGATTTTGATACATTTACTGATTAGACCATTGCTAACTGTGAACTGAGTGGTACTACAGTGAGCATTTCTCTGTGTTTGTATTTTCCAGATTTCTTCAACTTGAGGATCATGATGACTACTTCAAGGAGGCTGAGATATGTTCATGTGCCAAACTGGACTGATGAGGAGATGACCCAGATGTCGACTGTATACAGTGGATAGGAGCATAGGGTGAGAGCCAATCCCAGGAACTTCACCATGAAAGATGTATGGAACCAGATTGTGGGAGAGCACTGAAGGAGGACAGAGATCTACTGCACTGGTGTGTAGGTTCACCACCACTATCATGATCTGCATCAGAGTGACACGCAGGAGCCTTGAAGGAGGGACACTGAGGTATGGAGGCAGCCTGTAGATCCTACAGTAAGTGTGAATATCCTCTGCATACCTGAGTATTCCTACAGATATTACAGATACTTTTCTACATCAGATAGATGTTTTTATAGACATTTAGTTGCTGCTGTGCCAATTAGCTCATGGGAATAATGAAGTGGAAAGGCCGTGGTGGTGCAGGGGTTAGCACTGTCGCCTCAAGCAAGAGGTTTTCTGGTTCGATTCTCGGCTAGAGCATCTTCTGTGTGGAGTGTGCATGTTCTCCCAGCGGTTAAGTGACATTAAAGACATGCAAGGGTGAGTGGGTGTGTCTTCTTTGAAGGTTGTTTTTTGGGCTGGCGACTCAGTACTGTAAAAAATCCACTGCTAATCATTAATGGACCTGAGTTCCACTGTAGCAACCCCTAACTGTGCTAAGACATTACTTACTTTTACTTGGTAAATACTGTTCTATTAACTGTTGGTTTGATTTCCAGGTTGTTAATTTTTTTAATTATGTGGATAATATCAATAATTATGACCTTTGTAGATGTACATTCATCTTCAACATCTAATGACATAATTTAACATAGCCACTATCCTCATGCATTATTGACACCTATAATGCTTAGGCCACGAATGACTGCTCACTTTGTAGTTTTCCCTTATCACAGTATTGCCTCCTGCACCATTATACCTGTAATAAAAACACATACATAGCTTCATTAAATCATTCCTCCTAAGAAAGTACATAGGCATGGGTATTTAAGCTAAAAAGGAATGCCTGCCTGACTGCTTACACATATGTTTTCAGTTATGTGTTGATAGCTGCTATTTCTTTACAATAAAATTTCCAATAATTGTTTGCAGTTTTTGTATTCATCCATTCTCCTCAGGACTTCTGATAAACCCCTGTAGTACCTGCTTTCCAAACTGCGACCTCTGCTGACTGTTAAGTTGGCCTGTAAGGTAGCTAGCTAGCCAACCTGTGTAAATTTAGGCATGGTGTGGGTTCCAGTCCACACAGGGGAAGAATATCTGTAACTGTTATCTTGGTTTAATTCACCCAATTCATATTTTTGAAGAAGCGTATTCCAAAACTTGATGCTAATGTTTCTGTTGTACATATTTACAAATACTTGCATTGAAATCCACTGAACTCTAACATCAGCTTTCCAACAACAGAGTTTGTAGAACAGTACCTGTTTGTTTATGCACAGTTTGTGCTGAATGTTAGCTTGTCCTGTAAGGCAAATGCCCTGCATACCTAAATTTTGGAGTGCTGTGGGTTCCTGTCCACAGAGGGAAAACATATATCTGTAACTGTTATCCTGGTTTAATTCACCCATAGCATGTTTTGAAGAAGCTTATTCCAGTACTTGATATTAATGTTCATGTTGTGCATGGTTATTAATAACTGAGATAGTCTTCAAATTCTTTCGAATACGCCTATAATCCATAATGCTCTGATAACATCAGCTTTCTAACAACAGGGTTTGTAGAGCAGTATTATTTGTGAATCATACATGCTGGGTACTAGCTCAGCCTGTAAATAAACAGGCTAACATATCTGCATTTTAGCATGCTGTGCAGTCAAATTCAGAGCGGGAACACATATCTGAAACTGCTACCTTGCTTTAATCTAACCATAACATTTATTTATAGAAGAATTTTCCACTTACTGATATTAACATATATTTTGAGCATGGTTATGAAGAACTCAGTTATTTGTTGAGTTAATACGAACATATCTGTAATCTGTAACTTTCCATTAACATCAGTTATTTAACAGTAGGGTCAGTAAAGCTTGCGAAATAATGTTATTTGTCTGAGAAATTCTTTAGCTAATGTTGTATATTTTGTAAAAGTGCTACCAAGGTCTGTTTTCTCATGAAATATTGCAGTCAGTTCTAGAACATTACCCTCAAGTTTTGTGTGAGTGGGATGGGCAGACTAACCGCTGAAATGCAGAACAGGGAAGATGGATGTATTTTCCTAGTGATGCGCACTTTAGCAAGGAATATCATGGCTCTCACGCATACCTTACTGTGTCCCTTATGTACAGCAACAGGTACGGTTCTTTTCATACAACTATGCTACATGGCACTACCTGAGGAATCAATGCTCTCCATTACTGCTAATGTTTCTGAACACAGTTCTGACATAAATGTCATTTTCAAACTGTTTAGCTGAATGACCAGCACATGTTCATACTTTGAAATCCTAAGCCAAGATCCTTATTAGATGGCCATCCCCCATGCAGCTAATGTCATAAAATGAAATAGTTTCACTGCATTCAAAGCATGCTTTTCCAGTCAATAGGTGTTAAGTAGGCAAGTAGCGTTTGAGATTAGAGTTTGGATATAGATTATACTTGCAGGTTTGAATCCCCTAGCTTCTAACCTGTGTTTAAAGATGTTAGCACTGAGATGTAAAATGTCATCTTTATATTGTGATTATCTAAAAAAATGTCAACTTTATATTTTGGTTGGCTAATATTCCTCAGAAATAGATGTCTATAAATTGTGCTGAGAAATGCATATCACTGTTATTTGAAGAATATGTTATTCATATATTCTATTTTCTGATTTCAGGGAAGGAGGATTGCAGCAGGGACAGAGCCAGATGCATCAAACAGATGCACAGGCTTGATGAGCAATTGAGGGAGAGAGGTATGTTGATTATTTTTAATGTTTTATGAAATGAAATGCATCTTCCCCTGTTTATTGCTTGTATTTTTCACAATAACATGTATATTGATTAGAATGCAAGAATACCCATCATGCATCAGTAAGGTAAATGAAATCATCACAGGACAGCTGACCTTATAATTGTGATTGGAATCTAAAAATGTTGAACTTTAGTGCGGCACTGGGCCATTGCATCAGCACACGGTTTTGGAATCATACACCACAACCTAAATATCAGTTGGGTTGGTGAATCTGTCACACATATTTGGAGGTGGAGGTTTCGTATATAAGTGCTTTAACTGACGTTAATGATGCCTTGTGTAGCATAATTACATTTATGGCTGCATTTTCCAGTGATCGATCTCTTGTCTATATCCTGCCTTTTTTACAGAGTGAATGGATGTCTACTGTGTCAGTGGTTGCACTGTTTTATGCAGACTGCATGGCATGCCTTTCATTTCAACATTGATACTGAATATGTCTTGAACACCTTGCATATTTTTGTAGCAGCACAGTTAAAGCCTAGCTTTACTGAAATTTGAGCAAATACACATTTGATTGCTGCAGTTCATTATCAGCAAGCATATTCACAATATTTTGATTTTTCAGGCCACTGATTGCTAATATTTTTGGTAGATAATACATACATTTGTACGCTTACAAGACTATTAATACCAGCTATATCAGATTCTGATATGTCACTAGCTGTGGTGATTGAATATATCACATTGTGTTGACTGTTGTAATCATTATATTGATGTATGCTTAGCAATAATCATGCTGTGTGTCTCAGCTACTTGTCATATTGTTTTCCTATTGTCCAAAATATTGTCATATCACTTTGACCTCATTTTAACAATAACACGTTGTGGCTGTTCATATAAATCATTGAATGCAGACAGTACAATCTCTTGATATGAGCATTCATACATTCTTACAAAGAGAATGACCTGGGTGGGTACGTCTAAGCATACAGAATTGTTAAAAAAATAATATTGATGTCATGTTTACAAATAAGACATATAGGGCCATGCATTTTTGAGGTAACTATGTCCATAATGGGCATGTGTCAGTCCCTGTGTAAACTGTCATCAAAATCCTATTCTGTTGTGATATGTTATTCATGGGACTGTTCTGAATGATAGACATTTGTGTTTCGTTTCTGATGTGTTTTGCAATTAATCTTCACAGAGCATGAGACCCATGGGCATTCTCCAATCAGAAGCCAGTGATGAGTGCATGCCAGGCTATTGCCAGAGTCTGCCAAGGATGATGGTTGTGATGATGATGATGACATTGATGAGGAACCTGGACCCACCCCTGCTGAATCATCATGCCTGCACCCCAGAGGAGAGATTGACACGACCAGAATCAAAACAATTATCCGGAGGAGATCCAGGAGGTCATGACTGATGTGTTCCAAACACAGGTGAGACATATGATGGGGTCCTTCTTTGAGACTATGGCACAGGCTATGTGAACTTAATTCAGGGTAATAGCTCATGAGGTCATTTAGGAGTCTGAGCCTCATCAGCTTGGTCCTTCTGGTTTGTAAGAATTGTCTGTGCGCTCCACTTGTGTTACGCTGCCAACATGGCAATTGCCATTTCATTGATTGGACTGCATATGCACTCTTGTGCATGCATACCATGTATCTGTCATGCTTATGTGTTTTTGTCATGTGACATATACTTCTGTTTCAATGTGTGCCTGACACACATTAGCACATTGCACTTTTCTTCCGCATTCAGCTGTCTCTGCATTGCCAGTGCTGTAAGAGGTAGCCTGTAAATGTATGTTTTACTGAGGTGAATGACAGACAACATATGTCTTCCATACACCATCACTAACAGTGTGATATATCTGGAAATATGTTTTGTCATATCAGGTATGTGCAACCATCAGACATAGCATTCATGTGTTTTGGATGACAGTTGTCATAATGTCCTGCTTGCATGATGTGGTGTTCTTTGTCATGGACTGGCAGTACTGATGCCATGTGGGATCATAGGTTCATAGGTGTGTACTAGGCTAATGGTCCAGGGGCATTTACAAGCCTAGCCACAGGATTACCCTGGCGTAGTGCTACCTGACCTTACTTCCCAGTGCCTCTGTGTAGTAGAGCCACTGAAGTTATCTCTGTGGTGAATTTTCTGTTTCCCATCCACTCATCAAGATTTCTTTTGAAGATGGTCAGCGAGGTGCTCTGCTTGACATGTATGGGAAGTCTATTCCATAGCATGGGCAGTCTCTGGGTTATGAACCTGTCCCTCCAGCATGTTCTGTTAATTATGGTAATGAGGTTGAAGTCTGTGGAGTGTGTGGTGTGGAGGGATTGGGATTTCTTTAGCTGTAGCATATCTAACAGAGCTGGGTCAGACATGGCTTTGTAAGAGATCGCCTCTAAGTAGGCAATATGAGACAGAGAATAGTTGGAGTTTTTTTGAGTCTGTCCATATAGGACAAGTGTTTAAAGCCTAGGATCCTCTTTGTGAGGTACTTTTGTGGCCTTTCCAGTTGTTGCAGGTGTCTAGTGAGGTACATGCCAAATGGGGCATTGTACTCAATGACTGACCTAAAGAGGGAAGAGTAGAGGGAGACAATGACCTCTTTCTTCCTGGATGCAAAACCCTTTGTAATGAGATGTGCCACACAGAAGGACTTTTTGACCACAGTGGCAATGTGGTGATCAAAAGATAGACTGCTGTCAACCTGTGTTCCCAGATCCCTTATAACACCTTCTGTGTTCAGTGGACTACCATCAATGTGGTAATTCATGGGAACCGAGTTTTTCACAAAGGGGATGATGACACTTTTTTGGCATTGAGCTTAAGGGTGTGGTTTTCCACCAGTCGTTGGTCTCAGTGAGGCCATTCTGTAGGATGTCAGCATCACTTGGGGAGTTAATAATAGCTCCCAATTTGCAATCGCTGTGAACATTGTCAGCCAGAGTCCCTTCATTTTTACCTGGACTTCAGAGAAGTAGATACCAAACAGGAGAGGACCCAGGACCGAACCCTGTGGGACTCCACTTGTGACTAGTCAGTAGTCTGACATGGAGTCAGCTACTTTCACTGTGGGTTCTATCTGGGAGCCAGTTTGCAACCCACCTAGTGATATAGGGGTTGATGCCTAGCTTAGTGAGTTTTTCTATGATTCCTGAGTGGGGAATGGTATCAAAAGCCTTGGCCAGATCAAGAAAGGCTGCATAAACCACCTTGCCTTCATCCACAGCTCTGGTGACTGACTCAAAGAAGTCGACCAAGTTGAGCAGGCATGACCTACCCTTCACAAAACCAAACTGTGTGCCATCCAGAGGTAGGAGATTCCCTATATCCATGTTTATTAGGTCCATGATGATGCGTTCCATAGCTTTGCATATCAGGCTCGTCAGGCTAATGGAGTGATAGTTTCCAGGGTCTGTAGTCACTCTTCTGTTGTGGCGAGGGATGACTGTAGCAGTGCACCATTTGGTAAGGACAAAGCCTGAGGTGAGAGTGTGATTGAACAGGGCACACAGGGGTGATGGCAGTTCACTCTGAAGTTCATGTAGAACACAGTCAGGGATATTTTTAGGTCCCATAGAGGCTGTATTCTTGGCCTTGGACAGTGCTGTTTCAACCTGTGCAGCAATAATACTGGATGCCTGGCAATCTGCTGGTTTTATGATTGGTCCTTTGGGAGGGGAGAGAGGGGTAAAGTTGGCACTGAATCTGTCGGCCAGTATACTGGCAATATCTGTTGGCTCGGTTTAGAAGGTACCATTGTGCAGTAGCTCAGAGCAAATATGGGTATTGCCGTGGAGATTCCTTACATAACTATAGAAGGCCTTGTGGTTGTCTTTGCTATCTGCTGCAATTCTGTTTTCATAGCTAGCTTTAGAGGATTTGATAAGGGATCTCAACTTTTTGTTGAGGCTGATAAGGAAGTTATTCCAGTCTTGGGACTTCGCCTTATTCTGAATTTGTTTCCTTCTTCTGTTGTAGAGTTTGTTTATGGCAGGGGACCACCAGATTGGTTTCCATTTTTGGAGGAGAGTGTCTTGGTTCTATTGGGTATGGCGAGATCTATGCATTTGTGTACGTGTTTGCACAGTGCATTGGTGTATGATTTAGCTGTCATACAACTATTCTCCATTTGCTTGGGTGCTGTGAAGTTAGACTCCTCTGTTTTTAGGAGCCCAAAGTTAGCTTTGGAGAAGTTTTTCATGGTGGTTACCTTTGTGTGGTCAGTTAGGGTGGGAGGGATGTGGATTTCCAAGGTGATTAGTTTGTGGTCATATCTAATTAGGGAGGAGGTGACTATTGGTGTAGAGCAATGGTCACCCATGTTAGTAATGACCAGACCAAGGATGTTGCTACCTCTAGTGGGGGTAAGAACGAGCTGGTCTAGGGCATTGGAATTAGTGAACTCCAGGAATCATTGGGCAAGTGTATTGGTACATGAATAGTTTTCCTAGTTAATGGAGGGGTAGTTGAAGTTGCCTAGTAAGAGATTGTTATGTTGGGCCCTAATATTCTCCAGGGTGCTTAGGAATGTGGAGTGTGAGTCTTGGGACATGGTTGGGGACCTCTAGCAGGCCAAGATCTGAATCGCTGTCTTACCCAATGTTAGCTGCACCTGAAGTATCTCTGATGTGTTATGTTGGGCTTCCAGTCTGGAGGTGTGGGCATCCTTTATTAATATGGAAACACCACCACCTTTGGAGCTTTGGTCCAAGTTCTGGGGCCGAAAGGTGTGGAATGAGTTATAGCCTGGAAGTGCAGAGGTGCTTTCTGCTGCCTTGAACCAGGTCTCTGTTACAGTGCAAATGTCAATGTTCTCCATTTTAAGGAGTGCCTCGAGCGAGAGCATTTTGAGATTTAGACTTCTAGCATTGAGCAGCATGACCCTCAGATTGCATTTCTTTGTAGCTGTTGCGGTGGTAATTTGGTCTTTGGAACACCACCTAAAAAAGGCACTATAGGGTTAGCAAGAGCCTTGGCCAGTATCCCGAAGCCCAGGGGTGACAGATGCAGGCCATCTCTGGCAAAGCATCGAGATCTGTCAGTCATGTCATCCCAGGCAGACAGATACTGAATCCCCTTAGAATGACACCAGAAACTTAGCCAATTGTTGAAATCAGTCATTTTCTGCTTGTACTGTGTTATCATTCTGGGTGATGGTAGGATGCTGCTCAGGGCTGGAGTCATACCCGCCTGTGCTACAAAATCCGAGAGCTCCTCCATGTCCCTTTTCATGTAGTCCATGGAGGTACGTCTCAGATCATTCACACCCACTTGTACAGTGACAGAGTTATATTTGTACCTGTTGTTGAGGGACCTGAGTGCATGCTTTATGTGATTGATCCTGATGCCTGACAGGCAGTTGACTGTTACTTTCTGTTTATTCAACCTAGTAAGTGGGACAGCAGTGTGCCTCACTATTGAGTCATCTATTACTAGTGTGTTGGGCATGCTGTTTTGCCTTAGGGGCTTTGGTTGAGTGGCACACTGTTTAGGACAGTTATGTGTCTTGTGATTACAGCTATATTCTGGTGGTCAAGTGTGTTTCTGCTTTGGAGGGCTCTGCTGCTTGGGTAGATTTGTATTGAGAGCCTCCACGATGGTGGGTGTGTGGTTTGTGTTTTTATGTGAAGGCAGTGCTGGTGTGTGTTCTGGAGGGCTATGTGTTCTATGTGGTGTGGTGCAAGTGTTGACCTTCTCCTCTTGACCAACTATTCTGGTCTTGGCTGGAGAGTGCGTCACTTCCAATTTGGATATATAAGTGAATCTCTTGCAAGTCTGAGTGGTGGGAGGTAAAAGGAGAGGGTTGTCGGTGTACATGAGGCAGTTGCTACATTGCCTTAGGATGCCCAAGTTCACCAGGTTAATAGGAGAAAGCACAGGGAACTGACCTTTAGACGTGCCTGGAGGGGTGAGCATTGATAATAAGTTTCCTTGTAGAACATTTAGTGCTGGTAACACTTTTGTGTGCTACAATAATTGCTACAAGAAGTCTGGTAAAGTGCTAGACTAATAAGCTAGCATAAGTGCAGGAGAGGAGTGAACTAGTAGATCTAAGGGACAAATTGACGAGCAGACTTTGGCACTGCTCAGGAGCTTACAAACAGTCCTGGATACAGCAAGTCTGTATCTAGAATAGAAATAGACTAGTTACAGGAAAGGTGGGTAACAAGTGCAAATATGGGCTTTTAAACCAGAAAGATGAGAGAGATGGAAAAACTGCCACAACAGCCAATAAACTAGAATTTCTGTACCAGAAACCACTTCTCTTGTGGTATATAGGCTACCTAGTGCTTACCACTCCCACTGATAAGCTAGAAGGCTTCCCTCCAACACAGAAAGGCTTGGGGGCTCAAAAGCTTACAAACAGTCCTGGTTACAGCAAATCTGTATCTGGACTGGACTAGTTACAGGAAAGAGGTGAAACAAGTGCAAACACAGGCTTTTAAACCAGAAAGTTGAAAGAGTTGGAAAGAACTGCCCAAACGGCCAATAAACCACAATTTCTTAGGTTCATAGGTTGGTACTATGCTATCGGCCCTAGGGATTATGCAAGCCTAGCAATAACCATTCCCTGGCCATTTCTTCTCGCACTATTTACTTCCCTGGACCCCTGTCTAGCAGGGCGACTGACATGATCCCCGGGGTGAATTTCCTTTCTCCCATCCAATCATCAAGGTTCCTTTTGAAGAGGGCCAAGGAGGCGCTCTGCTTGACATGTATGGGCAGTCTATTCCAGAGTCTTGGGAGTCTCTGGGTCAGGAACCTATTCCTCCAGCATGTTTTGTTTAATGTGATGACAAGGTTTTAGATCCCTGGAGTGTGTGGCTCTGAGGGATTGGGATTTTTTTAAGTGTAGCATGTCCAACAGCTCTGGGTTTGACATGGCCTTGTATGTTAAGCAGAGATTGCCTCTGAGTAGACTATATGCGACAGAGTATAGCTGGAGTTTTTTAAGGCGGTCAGCATAGGGCATCTGCTTTAGGCCTGTGATTTTTTTATTGAGGTATTTCTACAGCCTTTCCAGTTGTTGCAGATGTCTTGAGAGGTACATATCAAATGGGGCATTGTATTCTATAATGGGTCTAATGAGGAATGAGTACAGTGGGACAATGACCTCCTTTTTTCTGGATGAAAAGCCCTTAGTGATGGGCCAGAAACTACTCCTCTTGTGGTAGATAGGCTACCTAGGGCTTACTACTCCCACTGATAAGCTAGATGGCTTCCCTCCAACACAGAAATGTATACAGGTATATCCTGTCTAAGTGCAGTCCTCCTTTTCTGACTGCATCAAACAGCAGTGCAACATTAATCTATACAAAGTTTTACAGATAACACATTCTGTAACAGTACATTATGCCTTTTTTTGTTTTATGTAGCATTTCTATACCCATTATGTACTGACATCAGTTTACATCTGCAAATAGTTGTGCACATTAACTGAATGTGTGTGTGTGTGTGTGTGTGTGTGTGTGTGTGTGTGTGTGTGTGTGTGTGTGTGTGTGTGTGTGTGTGTGTGTGTGTGTGTGTGTGTGTGTGTGCGCACAGTCGGATACATACTGACACAAAATGTACCTTTGATGTGAGAATTCACTGAGTTACTGCTGATGTTCTATAATGATGCTCATAGGACTGTCCTCTGTTCCATAATGAGTAGGGTGGTTGACCTACACCTGCATTTCTTTATTCAACATTTGCATGACAATGTATGTGTATTTGTTTGCAATTTTTAGCTTGCTTACCTATGCATGTTGATGTGACATAATTACGCATTACTGTTATGCGTGCTTTATATATGTCCAGTTCTGTGGACATCAGCAATCAATCTATCCATTTGACATATATTTTCAATTTGATTAAGTGCCCTGTGTGCTGTTCACATGCATTTGCATTGTGTCAACATACCTTGTCCTGTTTTACCCTAATGTGGGCCCAGGTTGTCCACCTCCACCCCACCTTCATATTTCACTATTATTTTTTAAAGATATGTTGCCTTTGTTGCAGCTACTGACCATTGACATGTATTAATTTGACACAGTGAACATGTGCCACATGTATGGCCATTCTACAATGCAGAACATGTGCACACGAGTTGCTGGTTAAAGTGTGCAAAACATCTTTGTTCTCATACTTTTATGTTACCCATTGTAGATTATTCACATCCATGTGTACAACCTGTTATTTTCATTATGCTGTACTGTTACATTTTTGAACATACTATTACATGTCATTGGTGTATGCATGTGTCTCAAACTTGCTTTGATGTATATTAGATTTATGCCTCTGACAGTCATACATACACATCTACACATGCATGCTGCCTTTGACATTGCATTTGTGTGCAACATATACACATTCCGTTGTAGGCTTGGGATGTGTACACCTACTTGTGCATGTAGCAGCCTTTGTTGATGTTCTGCAGTGCTTCTGTCTGGTACTATGATTGGCTGTCTGTCTTTAACATGCATGCTCTTAGGTTTGGTTCTGTCCTCTGTTGGAGTTATCAACCATTGTTAGACCTGCATTTGCTCATCTGTGATGTTGCTTGGCTTACACCTGCACTGCTGATGAACTAATTGGATATATGTATATTTATCCAATGTGTACTGTAATCCTGCCTTATTACCTTGGAACACATATCTACCATTAGTGATACACATCCATGTATGACTGCCACACAGTTTACAACATGTCATTCCGTGATAGTGCATAGTTAGATGTGTTGTCCTGCATTTCACATGGCTGGTATGCATCCCCACCCTGTTTGGCAACTTTTTGTTGCCTGTATTGTACAGTGTGCTATATGTGTAACTTGCCTGTCGTTACTGCTTTTTCCAACCTTTGTCTGTCTTATGTTGTGCTATTAGTTCTATGGGTATATCTACTGTGATGTTCTTCTACTCCTCTTTCCTATATTTACCTTTCCTTCTATTCTTAAAAAACATAAAAAACAAAAAGAAATGGGCATATTCCCACTAAAACAATTGGCCATACCCCTCTGACTTTCTCTCATACTTTTCTATTCCAACATCCATCTTGTGTGTCCCTCTTCTTCATCCATATCCCACATCTTCTTTTTTAAATCCCACTCTCCTTGGATGTGTTCCTCACACAAGTCCTGAACCCATTGCTAGCAACTGTTAACTATGGTGATGCAGCTGTGTTTACCCTTTTCCTTTAATTCTTTTATTAGAAGATTGACAGATTCCATCAGAATCTGTAAGTCCAAGACATTATAGTTTATTTATATATGTATTATGGAGATATCTGTAGTTGTCTCTCAGCTTAATGAAAGAATGCTGTCAATATATAATTATATTACAAATGGGATTGTAGCTTTGCAGCATATATTTTATGTTAGTGGAGGAATTACGGAAATATCCATAATTATCTAAGATGTTTCTGGGTCTGATCTTGACAACTGTATTTTACGAATGCCACATGGCTTAAATTGGGATACCTGGCATTTTTTTTTTTTTTTTCCTTTTTGGTATCAGCTATATTTTGTAGTTAACTTTAACCTCACCAGACAGATTTTGTTTAAAAAAAAAATATATATATATATATATATATATATATATATATATATATATATATATATGTGTGTGTGTGTGTGTGTGTGTGTGTGTGTGTGTGTGTCTGTATAACTATCAGGATGCTTGAATTGTGATTATCCTTCTGTAACTTTGTTACTTTACAACATGACTGGACAACCATTTCTCATTACTTACAGATTACTTGCAAATTTCTTTAATGCATCATTCATACTGCTATAACCCATTGTGCGCTGAGCTATTCTGAGTTTCTTGTTGTACATTTATATATTACAAAGTTACCCACAAGTTTTACGCAAGTTTGGAGCTTTGCGGAATCTAGCAAGAGATGTTCCCATATTATATATTTTCTCTGAAATATATTGATTCTTCAAACCATAAACTATATCATGATTTTCCAGGTAATGTATGTTATATTTAAATATCTGATTGCCTTTTAATAATGTTGTTAAAATGGAATGTTTCCTCACCTTAGCCTCATACTTGTATACATGTAGGCCATACTGCTGAATGATGTTTTACTGTTTCTAATCTGCCCATAACTGCTTGATGTATTGGCCTATATTCCTTTCTATTTTGGACAATAAAACAATAAATGACTGTTTGATGTTGGGGGACTGCAAGAGTGCAACATTTATACTTGTCTAGGTCATATGATCTCTATAATCATTCACAATGACAGACACTACCAGAAAAGTAGGATTAGGTAAGAGTTTCAACTTCCACATTTTGTTAGGAAGGATTGTGATTACATAAATCCAAAATGTTACATGCATTTTAGCTCAGAAAATTCACTTCTGCACCCCACAGATATATATTGCTGCAAGTTGTCTAAAAGTCCTCTTTGGATACACATCGAAATTGCAAATATAAAGTAAAAAAAAAAAAAAAAAGAAAGAAAGAAACTGCGGCTTTTGTTGCATTTTTGAGACTTGGCAGTGAGAGTTCCAAAACTCTGAGGAAACATTGCTTTAGTTACTTGTCTTTGTCAACTGGAAAAGTCCAACTGGGCAGAGTACATTTTCAATGAAGGCCCAGGGAGAAAAGCTTGATCATGGTATATTTATATTAACAAGTATATTTCAGAAAGTTCTCAGAAAAACAACAGTTATATTTCTCTTGAAACAACAAACATAATTACAAGACTGGTATATTCAGTAAAGTATTTACTGCAACATCTATACAGTTTTTCCTGCTGTCAAATCTTGCAGAAGTAAAATGATTGATACTGCAGAAGGGAAAACATTATTGTAAAGAAGTTTAGAGTTCTTACATTTCAGTAAATAAAGGTTTGCGAGGAACTCAAAATACGTAATGAAGTTAAGTTATAAAATTGTGTAAGAAGGGAATTTTAGTATTGCATAGGTTTCTTAAAAGTTCAAGAGTTATAACAAATTAATTTATAAAATTATGTAGGTGGGGAGGGGAGATATTAGTCGTCTATAGGAGGATAGTGGTAATAGCATATGAGAGAAAATGGTATATAATTGGTTCTACTTAGGCTGCCTGTTCCAAATTGGTGTATCTAGAAGGTTTATAATTTGGGTACGCAGGAGATGCATAAGAAGGATAAGTGGTTGATGGAGGCAGTTAGAAAAAGAGCACGATGAGAAGAGTTGTTTAAGAGGGTGTATGTGAAAAGGGATATAGAGATTCAAGTACAGGAGGAAAAGTTGATAGGGATGTAATTACTAAAGTAGAGGAGAAAAAATGTTAGTGATAAGCAATAAGAAGTTTGTGCTTTCACTAGGGATCTCGACCTGACCATGAGCTTGACCAGAATTGGGTAAGGAATTATGTGAGCTGGATTTTATAGCTTGGGAGTTTGTTAATCATTTTTACTTGTGTAGGGATGGTGTTGCAGAACTTGGAGATGTAACTGGAGTATAGGGAGTCCCCCAATTAATTATTTGCCTTAGTAGTGCTTAGTAGAAATTTATCACCAGAACAGAGGCCCCTTGCATAGGTGTAGGACAATAATATATATTTTTTAATGTATGGCATTATTCAAGAAAATATATCAGTTTGTCTTGCTTAATTAGCTTTGAGTGTGTTATGTAGTTGTTAAGCTCTAGCCAGTTTAGCTGCTTTAAGACTTGGCAGTGGTGAGCTCAATGTGCAGTGTTGGTAGCAAATGTAGCTATTTTGGTGTAACAGGAAGATGGTTTGGATTATTAGGTTCATAGGCTGGTACTAGGCTAATTGCCCTTGCAAGCCATTTTAAGTCTAGCCAATTATTCCCTGTGATATTCAAACCCTGTATCTTGTGTTTGTAAGGCAAACACCTTAACCATTAGGCCACCCTCCCAACCCCTAGGTTTGTAAAGATAGGGGAGGCATATAAGAGGGTTGGAAGTAAATAGGATGAGGCTAGTGTTTTTTTTCTGCTGGGTCTATAATGTACTGTTTTTGTCCTGTAATGAAGGCCTATTTTCAGGTTGGTCTTCTTAATTGTTTGAACAATATGCTGATCAAATTTAATATTATTATCTATTACAATGCCCAGTAATTTAGTCTGTGGTACTACTTCAAGTTTAATATTATTTGCAGATGCAACTAAGAAATATTGTTTTTGATGGAGATAGTATGATTTGTTTTATTAGGATTAAAGAGCAGGTTTGAATTTTTCAGACAGATTTCGATTGAAAAGAAAAAAAAAATTGGAGAGATTTATTGTGGTTTGTATATTGTAGAGGCTGTACATATTAAAGTCAAATCATCTAAATATTGTACTATATTTGCTTGGTGTATGACAGTGTGAAACTTGTTTATAAAAATATTAAAAAGAAGGGGTCCTAGTATATAGCCCTGAGGGACACCTATGCTAACTG
Organism: Protopterus annectens; assembly: GCF_019279795.1. Lineage (NCBI taxonomy): Eukaryota > Metazoa > Chordata > Ceratodontiformes > Protopteridae > Protopterus > Protopterus annectens. The sequence goes on from NC_056731.1 coordinate 74,646,803, forward strand.
GAAGAGATGAAGAGAAGTTCTGTTGCCATTTGACTATGTGTTGCCTTCTAGATGGATAACTAAGGAACTAAGGAACCAATTAAGGGAGGTTTGAGAGAGACCTATAGAAGAGAGTTCAACAAGTAAATGTTGGTGCGATACAGTGTCAAAAGCTTTAGATAAGTCTAAGAATACAGCTGACACTAGGCTACCATTGTTCCTATGCTGATTTATAGTATTGGAGAAGGGAATGAGGTTGGTGGTTGTGCTGTGGGAGCAGATTATTTGAATTTAGATGTTGTAGAAGCTGAGCGTGAATACATTTTGCAAGTATTCTTGATAGAGGGAGATGATTACAATGGGTCTGTATTAAATATGGTTGAGTTTATATCTATATCTATATCTATATCTATATCTATATCTATATCTATATCTATATCTATATAGAGAGATAGTCCAAAACATCTGCGTCTTGGAAAGTTCCCCCTTCTCCAATGTACAGTGATCTGAGAGATAGCATATGTTAGTAAAATAGGTTTGGAGGGTGCAGTCTCGACATGGAGGGGATGCAGGGGTTTTCCCCCACCTTGCAGAAATATTTTTAATGTGAAACAGTGAGCTTTGTACTCTTCCCACAAGCAATAACCTTATGCAGCTCACTAATGCAGTCTTCAGCTCTCAACATTCATTTCTGAGCTCATCTACCAGATCATCTTACTTAAAACTGATTACCTAAGAAAATGTAACCCTTTCATATTTATTTCCACATCAGAAAATACTGGTTAAAGTGAAGAAAAATACATGGGGCCGGATTCACGAAGGCTTGCACGGAGTCTAAGAATAGTGTAAGACTCCAGACAGCCAATATGTCTGCCGAGCAATCCAGGAACAGCCGGCAGGGGCGTGCAGGAGAGCTCCTAAAATTACTCTTGCACGGACAGTGTTAGGTTATGCAAATTACCTCATTTGCTGCTGAAATCTATGCAAATGAGGTAAATTTGTGATCCAGGAAACACTAAACTGTCCGAGTAAGAGTAGTGTTATTTGCAGAAATGTACTCGGTTGGTAACTGAGTACCGTTCTGCAGATAGCAAAACAGAGCAATGACAGCTCCAAATAAAGGATGCATCCAGTTGAGGAAGCATGCCAATGGCCAAATATAAGGCCATTGGCATTTATATGTGTTGCAAAATAATAAAAAAATATATATTTTTTTCCCCGATCTCCGATGTTTAAGCGTAGCGCAGTGTCAAGTAAACGTGCGGCGCTCTAAAACCCCCTAAAAAAATAAAAGGCAAAAATAGGCATTTTATCACAAATATCCATCTGCCATGCAAGTGAATGGCAGGCTGAAGACAACATGGCTACTGAGCAGTGGTTAACCAAGGAGAACTAGCAGAGCTGCCAGGTGAAATCAATAAGAATCAGCCAATTACGCAGGCAGTACACTAGCCCAGCCCAGCACTTAAAACTCTGCAAACAACATTCCCCCATGTTTTACTCAGAAACACTGCAACACTGCAGTATAAAAAGAGAAGTGAAAACTTAAGCTTAACTGACAAAAAAAATGTTAGGGGCTGCCATTGCTATTATAAGGCAACATGTGCATGATGTTGAGGGTGGTGCCATTGCGTATGTTGCTGAGCAACCCACAGTGAGGAGACGGAGAAGAGTGTACAGACCCAGGGTAACCTACCAGGGTCTACATGAGTTGGAGATTGTGGACCGCTATAGAGTGGACAGAGAGCTCCTGCAGCAAATTGTTGAGCTGTACAGGTCACGCCTCACACACAGAACCAACAGAGGGGACCTCATCCCAGTGGAAACCAAGGTATGTGTTGGCCTAAGAATACTAGCAACAGGTACTTTCCAGAGACCAACTGGTGATATGATGGGGATTTCACAGGCATCAGTATCCAGGGTACTGCACCAGTTCCTGAATGCCATATCAGCACATGTCAATGATCATGTATATTTCCCCAATTTCCATGAGGTATTGGTCAGCAATATGCGTCTTTTCTAGCAAATAGCGGAATACCCTGAGGTAGTGGGTGCAATTGACTGCACGCACATACACATCAAAGCACCAGCCGGTGAGCGGGGTAGGGCCTACATCAACCGCAAGGGCTTCCACTCCATCAATTGCCAGGTTGTGTGTGATGCCCAAGGCATAATACTGAATGTGTGTGCTGGCTGCCCTGGAAGCTACCACGATTCCCATATCTGGCATCTGATGCAGCTGTACCAGACATTTGCCAATGGGGACATCCCTAACGGTCACATAGTGGGGGATGCTGGATACGCACTGGAGCCGTGGCTGATGACACCCATCAGAAATGCACACACACCTGAACAAGAACTCCATAATGAGGCAAACGCACAAACATGAAATGTAATCGAGCGTGTGTTTGGGATGCTCAAGTCACAGTTCCAGTGCCTGGACACATCCGGTGGAGCCTTGCAGTACTCACCAACTACATGTACCCAAATTGTCATGGTATGTGCCATGCTACACAATATGATCCTGCAAAAACAGCTGCAGCAGGAACAGCATGGGGCAGGGCCAAACAGCCCCCCACCATTGCCAAGGCCTGCAGAGGCACAGCCTGACTCGGAGGAGGAACAACCTGAGCCTGGCCCAGTAGGCAGAAGGAGGTGTGCCCAGTATGCCTTGGCCTTGGCAAAGGGGCAACGCATAGCACATACACTGGCTCAGTAGTAACCCTGGAAATGATACCTCCCTCTGACTCACACATAAAATAAAAGGGATGCCTAACTTGACACTACCTGTTTCCAAACATGTATAGGGAGTGTAGCATGTGCATCCGACATAGGCAGCCCTGCAGCACCACCGGAGGCATGATTGCCATGTTTTAAGCAATATAAAGCAGTGCTAAGCAGCATTTACCAATATTTAGCATATGTAAGCAAAATTGCCCGTGCTAACTAGCGCAATGTTGGGCAACGTTGAGTAATGTTGGCTAAGGTTGGGCAAAGTCGTGCAAAGTTGAGCAAAGTCAGGTAAACATGCTCATATTTGCTTTACTGTTCCTTAAGCAGTCTGCTCTGTCCAGCATGAAAATAAAATGCAGTGACAGGGTTCAAACCCAGGATACTATGCACTATAGTCACAGTACTGAACCACTAAGCCATGATACCATTGCAGTGGTGCAGACACAGCAGGACAATTTTACAGTAATGCAAACACAAAGAAATGCTGTATCATGTCCCTAAAGAGGCATATGGGTAACCTCCCCTACAGGCCTATGCAGACAGAGAACATCAGGCCAGGTGGTGTGATGTGGGTAGTGTAGGCTATGAAGTTGCAATCTAATATACGTGACATTGGATGCTAGGATCTGTAGCACAGTAGTATGCCTCAAGCCAGTATGATAGGCAACAGTACAGAATGAAATGGTGTATGGTACATAGCAGTGCAGGCATAGCAAATGTGTATAAGTGTCAGGTGAAACCCTCATCCTATGTACACCCACAGTAACAATCAAGTGTGCCCCTGGGTAGAAATGTACAAAGAATAGCTGTCCCCCCTGTATGTAGCAATGTTGATAAGTCTATGCAAAGTGAATCATGGAAGCCTTGCAGGCACAGCATGATCCCTGTTGATCTATGACACAAAGGTGAGCCCTGCTGTAAAGATACAGCTTGACTTTCCATATACATATAGTATAAATGTCTATACTGGGCATGCTCACACACTCCAACAAATGTAGTGGATTGCATTCAGCATCACACTGAAAGGTCATACTGGGCATGCTCACACACATGCCAAATATGGAGGTGATAATAAGGGATCTATGGACAAATGTGGATAGACATCTCTACTTCCAGAAACACATTCACAAAGTTGTCAGAAAATCATGCTATGTGTTCACATAAACTTCCAAGGTCTGTACATGTAGGTCAAAGGAGGTTCCCAGTACTCATCAGACATCAGACCCGTCAGAGAGTACCACAACACACTTGCGATGAATCAGACTAGGCACGTTCAACAGCCAGAAAGACCATGGAAGTACCCTAACAAGAGGATTACTGGCCTCAAACAGTTGCCCCATGCAACAAGACTGAATGTAACCCAATCTGTACTCTGTTGCATACTGTCTACTCAGGAGATCTCTGCCCAACAGACAGGTCCATGTCATGGCTACACTCAGTTCTGTACTGAGTTACAGCTCAATGGCACTAAATATGCAGACCCAACTGATATTGCCAACATCCTGGCAGATAGGATCACTGTTAACTGTACCCGCCTCTCACCCATGAAAGAGCACACCTCTATAATGGAAGACTGCAAAGATGATGTCATCATGGCTGCACAGGTAAAATACACTCTCCAAAGCCAGTATCACAGCAGCCATGGGACCAGATAACTTCACAGGCTGTGTTCCACACAAACCACAGAGCTAACAGGCACCACACTGACATACCATGTGCAGTCATAGCCTCACCTCATGCTTTGTGCCTGTTGAATGGTGCACAGTGATGGTTATCCCACTACATAAAGGGTGGAGACTCCACGGACCACAGGAACTAGCGTCCCATCAGCCTGATGAGCCCGCTCTTCAAGGCCATGGAATGTATCATCATACAACATATAAACAATTACATTTGTAATCCCCAAACCCTGGACCACAACCATGTTGGGTTTGTAAAATGCAGATCATGTCACCTAAACCTGATAAATGACATTGAAACAGTCAACAGAACCGTCGACAAGGGTAAGGTGTTTACACAGCCTACGATGATCCTGCCATTGCTTACAACACCACCCCACACTCTGGAAATATAGATAAACCCACTAAACTAGGTATAAATTGCTATGTCATAAGATGGGTTGCCAACAGGCTTACTGACAGAACACACTGTGAAAGTAGCAGACTCCAAGTATGACTTTGGACCTGTGATGAGTGCAGTACCACAAGGTCCAGTCCTGTGTCTTGTCCTGTTTAGTATCTACTTCCCTGAAGTAAACTTTAACATGGAAGGTCTGTGGCTACAGAAGTTACCAGAGGACTGCAAACTAGGAGCCATAATTGTAAACACTAAAGACGTGGACATCCTACAAAAGGGCCTCACTGAGACAGATGGCTGTTGTCAAAGCCATTGGCTTTAGCTCAATGGCAAAAGGTGCATTGTCATTCCCTTTGTTAAAACCTCTGTAGCCAAGAACTACAACATAGGCGGTAGTATACATAACACTGAAAGTGTGACAAGGGACCTTGGGTCACAGGTGTACACTGGACACAAGTGTGATAATCACATCCCCACAGTAGTCAGGAAACCCTGCTATGTGGCACACCACATCACAAAATGTGTCTCATGCAGGATAGAAGAGGACATTGTTCCCCACTACTCATCACTCACTAGAACTATAATAGAGTACAACGCCACTTTTGCAATGTACCTCACAAGACAACTACAACAACTGTAAAGCCTGCAACAATACCTCACAAAGAACATTAGCGGCCAGAAATACATGCCATACACAGACCCTCTCAAAATGCTCCATCTGTACTCCCTTGCATATCATCTACTCAGATGTGTTAACTGCTTAACATACAAAGCTATGTCAAACGCAGAGCTGTTGGACATGCTCCATGTAAAACACTCACAATTCCTCTGACCTTCGGACCCCAGACCACGAGTGAAATACAAAAGGAAGGGGTGTACCCACTTACCGTATGGATACCCACACATTCAGGTTAGTAGCACAGCATGAGGCCTTGGAGACCATGCAAGTGCAACTAATTGGGAAAAGCTGCTCATCAGATTGTAGCCTGCTACAGATCACCTACCTTGTCACAGGAACCTCACTCAGTATTCCTGAGAACAGTGGAAAATATAGAGGTCCTATCAAACACCATTATATGAGGTGATTACAACTACCCAAACAGTGAATGGGAGAATTACTTGTGTACAACGTCCTTTGCCCAATGTTTCCTAGAGATTAAAAGCTCTAACACCCTGGAACAGCTGGTCACCATGCCCACTAGAGGTGACACCATACTGGACATGATCATCACCAATATGGGGTACCAGTGTTCCACAACAGAGATAAAGCCCTCGCTGGTAATATCAGATCATAAAGTAATCACACTGGACATCCACCTCCCGTGCCCTCACCCAGTCAATGAAACCACCGTGAAGACGTTTTCAAAAGCAAACTGCACACATCCCATGACAAAAATGGAAAGTTCAAAAGACCTCTTGCTGTAGGATAATGGTATACAATCTGCCAAATCAGTTACAAGTGAATCCTATGAGCATCTACAGGGATGCATGGATCGAGACATCACAAATAAAACCAAGATGCACTTCTCCAAAAACAAGAAAACAATCTGGTAGTCATTGCCCATAAATAAGCTAGACAACAGAAGGAGGAAACTAACACCTGATAGAGCCAACTTCACTAAAGGAAAGGCATCACTGATCATTATAAGGAAGAAGCAATGATCGCTCATAAAATAATTCAAGGACACTTTCAAAAGACAAATTGCCAAGGACTGTAAGAATGACAACCACAAAGCCTGCGGTAGCTATATCACACATGTAGGTGTCAACTTCCAAATATGCTATCAGCTACTGACAAATGGCAAGGAATACACTGAACCAGCTTTCATTGCCCACATCCTGGGGGACAAGTTCAGTGCAAATTCCCCCCCATCACCCCCAAAAGGGCCTGTGTCCATCACAGAAGGATGCAGAGCCCCAGACATCATGGCCATGCAGGTAAGGACAGCCCTCTCCAAAGCCAAGAACACAGCATCAGTGGGACTGGATGGTGTCCCAGGCTGCGTCTCACACTAGGCCCAAAAGGAACCACACCCTCACCTACATTCACTGGCCAGACTCAATCGTACCACAGGGTATGTACCCAAAGAATGGCATACACCAACAGTCATCCAGCCCCACAAAGGGGGTGCCACAACAGAACCTGGAAACCATTGCCCTATACATCTACTCAGCCTGGTCTACAAAGCTATTGAGCAAATTGTCATGGAACCCATAAACAGTGACATTGGGGACCTGCAGACACTGGACTCTACACAACCCTGCCTTATTAAAGACAGACCCTGCCTCCTAAACATAGTTGACTTACTACAAACAGTTACCAAGGACATAGATGGAGGTGAAAGTAGTCCACACAGCCCACCTGGACCTCACTAAGGACTTTTTACACCATTCCTCGCTCTGTCATCATGGACACGCTTACCAGCCTGAACATCAGCAGCTATGTCACAGGATGTGTGGCCAAGTGGCTCACAGATCAAACACACATGTTCGGAGTTGCGGGTGCCACGTCCGACTCTAAGACAGTCACAAATGGTATCCCACAGGTTCTGGCCCAGGGACCCCACCTGTTCAGTAGACACTGCTCAGAGGTACAGGCAAGCATGGGAGGAGTATGGCTGAACAGGTTTGCAGATGACTGCTAACTGTGGTCCATAACCGACTCTATGGCTGACACATCCTCCAGAAGGGGCTTACAGAGACAGATACCTGGTGTCAAAACAATGTCCCAAGAAGAATGGCAAATAATGCATAGTCATCCCCTTTGGCTAAAACAAAGTGCAAACAAATTACCGCATAGGTGGTACTCCAGTATGTATGGAGAAAGTCATGAAGGCCCTGGGGACACAGTTAGATAGTACACTCTTCTTTGATGATCACATGGCCAAAGTGTTTAGACATTCCTTCTATGTAGCCCACCCAATGTCACCTAATGTAACCCATTTTGTCTAGTCTGATGATGTCACCAACCTACAAATATACCTGTGGAAAGGTGATCTCACAGTAATATGCATAGCGTGTTGTGTAAATGTGTACTCCTGTAGAATCGTAAACCAGTTAGGTAGGGGTTTGAATCCTGCACTTGACAAGTGTGTGCATGTGTCTGTTTATGTGTGATCTCCTTGGAGAGAAGCAACCTTTTTGAAGAGTACTCATACACCTTAAAAGTGGTATACTAATCTTTGTCAGGTCTGATGATGTCACCATCCTTCAAATATACCTGTGGAAAAGCAAACTCACAGTAATGTGTATAGGGTGTCATGTAAATGCATACCCCTGTAGTGTCATAAACCAGTTAGGTAGGGGTTTGAATCCTGCACTTGACAAGTGTGTGTGTGTCTGTCTGTGTGTGATCTCCTTGAAGAGGAGCAACCTTTTTAGAGAGTACTCATACACCTTAAAAGTGGTATACTAATCTTTGTCAGGTCTGATGATGTCACCATCCTTCAAATATACCTGTGGAAAAGAGAGCTCACAGTAATGTGTATAGCATGTCATGTAAATGCATACTCCTGCAGAATCATAAACCAGTTAGATAGTCGTTTGAATCCTGCACTTGACAAGTGTGCGTTTGTCTGTGTGTGATCTCCTTGAATAGGAGTAACCTTTTTTGAGAGTACTCATACACCTTAAAAGTGGTATTTTAATCTTTGTCAGGTCTGATGATGTCACCATCCTTCAAATATACCTGTGGAAAAGAGAACTCGCAGTAATGTGTATAGCGAGTTGTGTAAATGTGTATCCCTGTAGTATTATAAACCAGTTAGGTAGGGGTTTGAATCCTGCACATGAAACCTGTGTGTGTTTGTGTGTAATAACCTTGGAGAGGCGAAACCTTTTTGTAGAGTAGTAGAACACCATACAAGTGGTATACTTATCTGATGATGTCACCATCTTACAAATATACCTGTGGAAAAGAAACATCCCAGTAATGTGTATAGCACGCCGTGTTAATGCGTACTGCTCTAGTATCACAAAGTAGCTAGGTAGGTGTTTGAATCCTGCACTCGGTGAGTGTGTGTGCTCTATGTGTGGCACTGTTGGTCAATGTGTAGTGGGTTTTGCTTTTACTACTGTATGACATGTCAGTATGCATTGCACATGTGAAGTAGCTGTGTGGCAAATAAATATACGCACATGTTACCTCAATTATTACATGTGTGTGAACCCTGCTTTCTCCAAGGACACTGTCATCTTTGCCAGACTGTGCTGCTGCTACCCAGACCTTAGGTCACATCTGTATGCTTGTGACAAGGCCAGCCACTGCAGTGATCCCTGACCTAGGTCATCCGTGTCACACACACTCATTACGGTTACTATTGAATTGTGTGAGTGAGGGTTTATGGCCAAGGTATATGTTAGACCGGTTGTAACACAGCAACGTCTGTCAATGATGACTATTCATTATAGGTGTACAACAACCTTTGTGGATATGCATGCAAGCCCCGTATTGCTTATGTGACCCACCGAGGTATTTCAAAATACCTTAGGAAATGTGATTATCAAAGGAGAGATGACGTAACACTTGGTTGCATGTACACATCAGTACCTGTTCATCATGTTGGTGACTACTACCTATGTGGTACTGTGGGGATGCTATGTTCCGTAAAGGTGGATGACTATGCTTTGTTTGGATAATAGCTTTACAGCATGGGCTTGACAACAGTTATCTGTCTGTATGGAAACCTTGTGAAGGATGTGTGTGTCATCTGGAGAATGCATTATAGGCCACAGTATGCATTACCAGATTTGGACGGACATAGTCCTACTGTGACTGCTTGTACCTAAGAGAGCTATATGCCAAACAGGAGTGGTCTCAGTAATGGGTGCAGGTGAATACCACTGGTTACTGGCATAGTATAGTACCTGAAGGATGCAAATTTTGCTGTGTGTCCTACAGCTGTGTGTCAGTCGTGAAGACTTCATCTAACGATTGGTTATGGTCAGGCTATTGAAGTTATGTATACTACCAGAATGCAGAACAATGACAGATAGTAACAGTATCACCCACAGCACATTGTCAAACCATGTCATACACACATGTGTCCGAAATGTGTGTAGTACATTGCATACTGGCCACCAATAGAAACTATGTAGTGTTACTGTGTAATACAGGGCATGTCACCCTGCCCATGTGTCCACTATGCACGTACATGCAGACAGTGCACCTCCACCATGTTCACAGATGTACACCTGCAAATCTGTGCTACACACATCCCATACATACTGTCCACTCTCTAACACATGCTGCCAATACTACACACATCAGCCAAGTAGCACCTGGGTGGACAATACACTATTTTAACTAACACTGGGGTATACAATACTACAATGACAATCATAGCTTTAATGCATCATGCCTGCTCAGCTACACCTTCAAACATATCATTACACTCTACTGCTGACAACATGGTAACATTGCTGTACTGCTATAAAGTCACCCTGTACATCAGCACTATGGTAGCCTGTTCCTGCATCGATGTTACAGATGACAGGAGGTGGCACAGGTTTCATCATATGCACAGGGTGTGTTCTTGGTTTGCCAGAGGCCTACAGTGAGCCACCCAATTGACATGTATGTGTGTGTGTGTGTGTGTGTGTGTGTGTGTGTGTGAGGGGAAAAAGTACTGCTATGGGCCAATGTTGATGTAATGTGCATGGGTATGTGTTAGCCCTAGGTGTCTGGTTCCTGTGTGTGTGTGTCTGCATGCACACAGTTCCACCATGTGACTGCCATATACGGGTATTTGTGGGACAGCCACAGACTGTACCTGCCAGGCTTTACAGATCACCATCTCTGGCCATGGGTACGGTACCTGTGCCTGGCAGAGGTGCTACTGACACTATCAGGTACTAAGCCAGACTGGGTACTATCCCCAGAGGTAGACGGATGTACACTGGACCCAGGTCCCTGCTGGGACTGTCCAGAGCCACGTTCATGTGGTCTTCTAAGATGTTCTATCGACAGCCCACCCCCAACATTGCTGGGGCTGGTACTGGCACTACGGGAGCAGCTGTGACTTGGGGGACGTCCGTGGTGACTGCCAGCTGCTGATGTTGCTGGCATACGTCCACGTCGATGACTCAACCGTCCCGAACTGTCCTGACACATGGGCATGACATTGTAGAGGACATCTAATGTCTTTCCCCAACGTCTATCTGTGACATCAGTGTAATGACGGCTGGCACCTGCCAGGTCATGGATACTGTCAATTACAGCTGTGTTATGTGCCCTCTGTGCCTTTAGTCCCTGTCTGGTGTACCGTTCCATACATGCCTGTGCCTCCATAACAGCCTGGAACATGCGTGACATTGTTAGACCTGTGGCACATCTGCCAGTGGCATGATGTAGAGCAGCAGTGCTCCGGCAAGAACCCCTGGACATCTGCCTATGTGGCGCCTTTCCAGACATCTGGGTATGGCTGCTGTATTGGGATGCATGTGCCATGGATACCACACTGCCCCTCAGCTAAGGGCATTGGTGATGGATGTATTGGCAGTATGACTGTGTGCATGGATGGGGTGGACACTTGTGTACTGTCGTCTGGCGGCCCAAAGACAGACCCTGGCAAACATGCCTGTGCCTCAACACACCTATCATCATCATCACTGTTTTGCTCAGTGACATTGGTTTCCCCGCTGCATTGAACCAGCCCAAAGTCAGCACCTCTGAGAGGAAGACAGGAAACACACTTTACGACCTGTACATGATGTCGGCTCACATGCACACATGAACACATGCACACATGAACTCATGCACACATGAGCACATGAACACATGAACACATGAACACATGCACACATAAACACATGAACACATGCACACATGAACACATGCACACATACACACATGAACACATGCACACATGAACACATGCACACATGCACACATGCACACAAATGCACTCCTCACTAAAACAGACACACACACACACACACACACACACACACACACACACACACACACACACACACACACACACACACCACCAGCAATACAGAACATACACAATAGCGGGTGATGGTGGGGTACAGTATCACAAGGCAATCAGTTATATCACACATGTCAGCATGCAGGACGTGTGTTGCTCAACAGCATGCAGTGCGGGTGTAGACAGCCCTTGCTAATAACAGTATACATGGCTTTGATGCATGTGTGTTGTTGTTCAGTGATCAGCCTCACCTTGGAACGCAATGTGTACATGGACACAACATTGCTATGCAAGTATTAAAAGCTCTGCAATGTCTTGTGCACCATCACTCACAGGTATACATACCATGGTTGGATGTGTATCTGTGTGTCACATAGATGTCCATTTCTGATTAGTGCATCTGTGTCTTTAGCAGATGATTGTGGACACAGGTGTAGCGCATGCATGCTATGTATACACACAGGATGAGTAGTGCATGTATACCTGATGGAATACCATTACTCAACATAGCCATTGTACAGTGGTTATGGTGAGTGTAGGACATATTGTGGACATGCCAGTGCCAGCCATGACATGGCATGCTACAACACAACTGTAACGTTAAACTTCACACATACACAGTGTGTGTCATGTGACCTATACACTCAATAGCATCACATGACATATATGTGTCACTTTGTACAAATGGTGATTGCTATGCATAATGTGTATCGGTACATATGTTTGCACACACACAACATTGAGGTGCATAGCAGTTAATGCTATGTGTGGTACTGTGGTCACTGTAACTGGATGGGGTGTAGTACCATGAGCCATCATCATGCAGCATCATGTGGTCACTTAAGGCTACTAATGTGTGCCAGACTGGCACATACCATGCTGTACCAGAACTGCAGTACCATGGCTACATTCACCATTTCACAGCCAGTTGTTACATGGGTTTGTATGGTGCCCAATAGGGGGCATTGCCTAACATGAATGTGTTATGTGTTGAAGAGTGTTGCACAGCCACATGAGAGGCATCTACCCCTCAGGTATATCATGTGTACTGTGTGGATGACATTTAGGATACTGGAGTGTGACCTTACAGCGGGTGTCTGAATACGCCATGTGTAGCATGTTAACGTGTACTGTGTATGACAATGTTGTGTATATTGTGTGCATGTGTATCGACTCTGCCTATCCAATGTCCACTACAGTGTTGCCACAATTGTGTGGGATGCTCTGTGTATTGTATGTGTTTTAGGCAGCTACCCATGTTACTGGGATGTGCATAGTCTCACAGCAAACATGCACAGCATGCATTATGCGTAGGTGTGATACGTGTACATGGCCTACACCTCACCTATGACATGCACATATAATTAGCAATTTTAAATGTAGAACACACTCACCAGCATGGGTCTGCTGCCTTGATGTCACACCAGAGGGACATACAAGGATATGAGACAGTTTGTCAGTGGCAACAACTGTGGCATTGCTACTGTGTGTTTGCAATGTTACAGTAGTACAACGGTTGACAGTCACAGGCATACAGATCATATTCCTAATTATTAGTATTGCACAACACTAGGCACCACATCTTCTAACCACACAGTACACATCTCACATAAGCATGCTATAACAATAGAGGTAATAGTAGTCTACAGCTATGCCATGTTACCTGCACACTCTGTGTCAACTTGCTGTGTGGCTCCAGCCTCCATGATGATACATGTTAGTTGTTGTTGTTGTTGGCCAGGAGCCACCTGGCACAGGAGCAGCTCCTCCACTCTGGTGAGGGGGGGATGGATGGCTATCCCACCACCTGTGGCAAGCTGTTGCCCATGGATATCAGATGCATGCTGCCGGACATGTCTAATTAAATCACTGCAGTGATGGTGTACCTGCTCATATGTCCGGTTATGCATGCCTATGTCATTTACCCAATAGACAAGATCTTGCCACGGTGCAGTCCGCTCATGCTGGTCCTGGCTGGTTCTGGAGAAGAGCAGGGCATAGTGCTGTACCAGGCTTGTTGTTATTATTTCCTCCTCTGCTGGGCTATAGCTGGGGTTACGATGGTGGGACATGGCCCTGGAAGACAATGAAACAATATGTGTGAGCAAGTCATGTGGCACACTTAACATTCTAAAGTACAGATATCAATAAACTGCCATATATAGCAACCTATTGGCTGTCAAAGGATACACACCTTCAATACCACATATCAGTGCTCAGCCCACAACTGCCTGACAGTGCCTGGCACACCCTATATATCGAACCATGTTTTGCACAGCAACAAAGATAAACCAGTATGTAAGACTATAAACAGTACATGGCACATTGTATGCGACACAATGCACCACCTAGCCACAGGAGGTATATATCAAGCTAATGCATCAAGAATTATGTAATCCATTGCAGTGATCGTACAGTGCAGTTACAGTATTACCAGTATACCACACTAGTCGTTGATGGCAAACCTCTGCCTAACAAATGTGCACATTCGTTAATATAGGTGGCATACTGCTGTAGTACACTATACATGTTGCTAGATAAACACCAATATCCTGTAACACACATATGACTGAGGCCATGGTACAGGCATACCCACACACACATCAGACATACATACCAGACACAAAGGTATGGCAACTTAGATGACCTTTACCTGTGTACCATACAGTACTGTGTGTCAGTAGTTACGAAAACTTATGCCTGAGGTATGTAATCTGTGAGGACTACAGGGAACACACATAACAGTGGTTCCAAGAAATGTGGACATACACCATACTGTGCTGTTTAGGCATACAGCTTCAGGTAGTACTACAGTTTATACAGGAGTTGTATTCACCAGCAGTAACAATCAATAAGCATACATGTACTGCTTTAGCCTGCAATGGGACACCCAAGTCGACACCAAGGGACTACGACAGACCATATGGCGTACTGCCTTTTCTGCCTAGCAATTGCATACACATCTTTTGCTGGGATCACAGCTAGGACACATAATACCATGACAGAAACAGTTTCCCAGTAAGCTATCACACATATACAGAACACTGACACATTCACCAACACATTCACCATCACATTCAGTCAACCTCACATAGCAATTATTGCAATAAGTACATGTGGGTGTGTATCGCTTCATAGGTAGGTAATAGGCTATTGGCCCTAGGGCCTATAGAGGTCTAGCCATACGCTACCCTGGCCTTTGACACACAGGTAATTATGTTTCATGTGGCCCTGACAAGCAGAGTATGCGACACAGTCTAGCTGTGTGTTTGTGAGATGGTCTGCATAGGGCATCTGTTTGAGGCCAGTATTACTCTTTGTGAGGTATGTCTATGTCGTTTCCAGTTGCTGTAGATGTCTTGTGAGGCACATACCACATGGGGCATTGTACTCTATAATGGGCTTTATGTGTGATGAGTAGAGGGGAACACTGACCTATATTTCCCTGGATGGCACACCTTTTGTGATCACGTGTGCCACGTAGACAGATGACATGACTAGTGTGGCACTGTGATTATCAGAGGAGAGACTACTGTCCACCTGTGTCACATGGTCTCTCATCACACTTTCGGTGTTTAGTAGACTACCACCTATGTGTTAGTTAATGGGTACAGAGTTTTTGCAAGAAGGGATGCCAATGCAGTGTCAACATTGAACTTGAGTCCATGGCTTTGTCACCAGGCATCTGTTGCAGTAAATATGTCCCTGCCCCCCCTTCTCTCTCTATATATATATATATATATATATATATATAAATATATATATATATATATATATATATATATATATATATATATATATGTATATATATATATGGATCCCTATCACAACACCGACACGCCACAAACCCAACACTCAAAACAACGACACCAAAACACCGAAAATGCACAAAACCGGCAACTCACAAAACCGAACACCATAACACCGACACCCAAAACACCGACACACAAAACATAAACTACATATTACACACAACTATACATGCACTAACCCAAACCCAAACCCTAACCCTAAGGTCCGACACTACCGCACACTTACCCTACCCGCACCCTAACCCTAACTCACTTAACCCGCCACTAAACCTACATTCCATCACTATCGCACACTTACCCTACCCGCACCCTAACCCTAACTCACTTAACCCGCCACTACACCTAAAGTCCGTCACTACCGCACACTCACCTTTCCCGCACCCTAACCCTAAATCCCTCACTAGCTCACACTTACCTGTCCGCTCCCTAACGCTAAATCACTCACTATCGCACACTTACCTGTCCGCTCCCTAACGCTAAATCCCTCACTAGCACACACTTACCTGTCCGCTCCCTAACGCTAAATCCCTCACTATCGCACACTTACCGACTCGCGCTCACACATTGCCCATGTCGGTGTTTCGGCTGTCGAGATTTCACATTGTCGATCATCTGTCTCGTCAGTCTTCTCGACTCCGTCTTCTTAGCGTTGGTGTTTCGGCGTGTCGATGAAGTCAAGGGGACCCATATATATATATATATATATATATATATATATATATATATATATATATATATATATATATATATATATATATACACACACACACACACACACACACACACACACACACACACATACATACAAACATCCATTGGTGTACATATAGATATACATATAGGCACATATACAGTCCACCTTTCATGGTGGGGATATCACTTATGTGAAGGTTGTGAGGTATACAGTTATGTCATAATATTGCACAGTGTTGTGCGGAATGCATTGAAGGTGTTCTCAGCCCATGTAGCTTTAGCAGGCCTCACTGGCTACAACCCTGCAAACTTGATGAATCATACCCACAGCGTTTAACCACCACATATCATATATCAGCACTGTATGCTGTCTTGTTTGCCACACAATACAAACTACATAGAAATATGCACATAACAACCTTCAACAACATATATATGTCCACCCTTCACAAACAGTTGCAGTATGTCCCTTGCTCTATGCACATGTACAGATGCTAATATATCTGACACAGACAGATCTCTCCATATGTGTGTGCCATACACACACAAGGTCCACACTGTTGTAAGTTCGTGTACCTCACGGCTGACCTGTTGGTCCTTGCTGCAACATGAACAGGTGTCACATTTGAGCACACAGTAATATTAGAGGGTGTATATATAGCTGCAAATGCTAGATTAGCATACTAGCCTGGTACAGCTGTTGCCAATGCTAAGCTACACATTAATATGACTATCATGCATTTGTTACTCTGTCACATCCATGTTTATGTAACCGTATGCACTGCACCCCCAAATAGACATTGTACACACTACTGTACAGAATCAGATGTTTGACATTTAATGCTGAATTACATATGTCACAGTCATATCTCACTGCACACAGCTACACACTGATTTCCCCATGCCAATAGTTATGCAGGACATCTGTGCATAGATACGTACTGCTGCCACATATGGATGATTCAAACTATGTAGAGTACTCTTCATAAACATCTACTACATGCCAGTAAATACATAGCTGTTACATACCTTTCCTTTCTATGTGTTCGTATCTTTCGTTTCCGTGTGTTTACTGATAGATGTTTGCAATATATCTCAGTAATGTTTTTAGATATATCTCTCTTTTTTCAGTAAAAATGTTTTTTTCAATATATTACTTATTTTTCAATATATACATTTTTTTTACATTATATTTTTTCAATAATTTTTTTCTTCATATATATTTTTTCAATATATTTCTTATTTTCAATATATTTGTTAGTTTTCTATATATATATATTTTTTCAAATATATTATTTTTCAATATATTTCTTTTTGTCTATATATTTTTTTTTCAATATATTCTTTTCTTCTTTCTTTTTTTCTTTCAATATATGATTTATTCTTTCGATATATATATATATATATATATATATATATATATATATATATATATATATGTTTTTATTCTGCAGCTGTTGTCTGTATCTGTATGTCTCTCTCTCTCTTGCTCTCTCTCTCTCTCCCTCTGTAGCTGCAATGAAATGATTGCATGTGTGGACAGCAAGTACAGCCTGCTTTTATAGGTATCTGCACATGTGCATGTGATGGCCCCTACACCAATTGGTAGCCACCATTTGGCAATTGCATGCAGCCTGCTGTGTGGTACTTGCAGTACTCAGTGTCATAGCAACCCAATGCTATAAATTGCTAAGTCAGGTAGGCATAGCCCTTTCAGCTTTCCGAAGTGGGGACCATGCTTGTTTTACTATGGACACCATTGTGTAAGTCAGAAGGTTGGTATAGTTCTTGTGACTGATGCTAGGGGTGTAGCCAGTGATTTGAATGTTGTACTTAGACCTGAATGTTGCCACTTCCAGTACACAGTTGACAGTGTAAATTTGTACTCACCCATACAAATGCTAACACAAGATACATGGGAGTATGTAGTTTCTTTTCTACTTATACAATTTGTTGCCATACATACTTAGTTATTGAGATGTTTTCATTTGGCACATGAACTGTTTGTGAACTGCTATACTGTGGATATTAATGTACTCACTTCTGCACAGTTTGTGTTTCTTTTTGTTGACAATAGCACAGGATGCTCATGAAAACTGGACAATTCCAGTACTGAGTATTCCTACCTACATCCTTGCTGGACCTTGAGCACACAGGTATTTTGTACATTTGGGTGGGGATTGTCCTGCTATGATACTGTGTGGGGGTTGTAAAGTGCTGCTGTAACATTATTTACTGCTAGAATGTCTGATTCTGTTATCACAGTCATGTAATGCAATTCCACAACTGCTGGTAAAGTTCCACAGAACAGGTTTCGTGTTATGGCATTCCTATCTTTCCTTTACATTCACTCATTCTGATGCATGATATATATATTTCAGCAACAGCCTGCTCTGTATCTACTGTGGCTTAGTGGTACTTCATGCAGTCTAGTGTGTCCAGGGTTCGAGACTGACAGAGGTATTTTATTTTGCTGCTGAGCAGAACAAGGGCCCTGACATACAGAGTGACTAAGGCGCTTTTAAGCAGTTGTAAGCGGGTTTGCGCGGGTTTGTGTGATGCTTAGCAATACTTAGCTAAGCGCACACAAACGCACACTCGCTCAAACCCACTAACTACTGTTTAAAAGTGCTTACTCCCGCTAACCCCCGCGCTCATTTCTTTGAAAGAAAAGAAAATGGGGAGATAGGAAAGTGGTGAAAAAGGAGCACAAAGAGGGAAAGACAGTAGGGAAAACAGCTCGGGATGTGCAGGGCAGGTGTAGGGAAGGTCCATAGCTGCCCATTTCTTTAACAGCAACAGCTGTGCATATACTAATAATTTGGATGGAAATTTGAAACCTTCCACCCCTGAGAGAGGGGTGAGGAAAACGAAGTATGTTGTACTGCCAATTAAATTTCAGTTTATGTGTCCAGCGGACATGTGTACAAAATGGGCAGCTATGTATGGGGCGTAATTTTTTTGTTGGAGCAGATTGCCCATTTTTTTTTTTCAGGTGAGAGTGGAATGTGGGGTAGGGGAAGTAGGTGTATTTGGGGAGGTAGGTTGGGGAGGTAAACAGACAAGACAAACAAGACACATACAGGGGCAGAATATGACACATGGGGTGGGTGAACACCATTGACGGGGAAGGGTGTTTGGAAATTGCAAGCCCATGAGCCCACAGATGGCAACAGTGGAACTGAGATCCCCACCCATGGGCAGTCACCACTGCACCTTCACAGCCCGGAGGGTGGCTGTGCTGGGGGCTGTGTAGGAGGGGCAGGCTCACCCGTGAGTCACGCCACTCTTGCCTTGAGCTGGCATAGAGGATCAGTGACTGAACACTCAATCTCCCTACGCACCACAGCCCAGACCATTCGGAGGGAGATAGGTGGCCCTCCTCTGGCCACGCTTGCATGGGGGGGACGAGTCCCATCCCCTGCAGCACTTCCACCCAAAGGTGGCACAGGACCAATGGAGGAGGAGGTCTCGGGCTGGGCACCGGACCTGCTGGTGCCAGGTGCCATCGCCAGCTGAGGTGGGACAGGTGGGTCCGCTGGGACCAGCCTTCCCATATGTTCTATGTTTAGGAGGATTTAATGACAATATGGGTTAGTAATAGCCAACAGCATTCCAATTTAGTTGTAACAGCATACAGTAGTATTCCCATTAACCCAACACACCAGAGTTCCAACAGTTGAACAGCAAGCATAACACATGCATATATAGAACACCAGTGAACATTCCAACAGCATGCAGGATTGATGGGTGGCAACAGGCCACCAAGATTGTGGTATGTGAACAGGGCACATGCATCATAGTAAATGCAGATATTTATAAACCAATAGGACATGTGTCCCAACAAATGTTATGAGATTAGACATACCAATTGAGGTGTGGAATTGCATTGTTTAGGCATATACAGTAGGGTGTAAAAAGATACCTCCATTAACAACTTATATATACTTGTAGTTTACACTACATTCCTATTGACTGCAGTTATACATCCCCTACATGTATTATTACACTTGGCAATGTCTGTTAAATTGTAAAATGGGTTTTGCTAGTTCTTGATATACCTGACCTGTATCTGACTTACAAACTGTCCTGGATGCAGATGTTACTGCTACATATTACATATTTCATTTATATTTAAATATCTACATGTCTGTATATGTTCAGGTGACATTATCAGGTATATCTTGACAGCCCCCTACATTTCTAGCAGCACACTGACATTTCTGGGGAACAGAATAACAAGCTACCCATGTGCCAGCTTAACCTGTACATGCCGGCCATGAACCGACAGTTGAGGACTGTATATATGCTAAACAGCTACTGGCACTCCCTTCATCCACTTTATATGGGCCTACCCATGTGTGGGTTGACTGCGCTTACTACAACAGTACTATTTCTATAATGCAAGGGTACAACAACATATCGAAGAAAGTGACACAGACACACTCCAGGAATTATACCTTTATTACATTACACACTTTTCTAATGGCGCTCTCATTTATTTGATATATCAGTGCATGCAGAGGTCTTTTATTCAAGACATATTATACCTTTATTAATGGGTTACAACACCTTTTCATGCTGTCTCACTTATTTTATATAACACTACATGCAGAGAAGTTATTCAACACTCATTATACCTTTATTAATGGGTTACAACACTCTTTTTCAGTCTCTCTCACTTCTTTTATATGACAACACATGCAGAATAATTACTAACCTGCCTGGTGGCGCAGCCTTAGCAGCCTTTCTGTATAGGCTTGCTGATTCGCAGCACGGACACCTGCAGCTGTGAAGTAAATGAAGGGATATTGAGACATACCTATCCATAACATGGACTACTATACCAATTCTTACATACTTCATTCCATGGCTACATATTCAGTAGTGGGGCATTTTCCATTTGACGGGCCTCCTGTATCCACTGGTTCAGTCGGTCCTCCTTGCGTCTCTTCAGGTCTGAGAAGTGGTGTCTGACCTGCTCACCAGTCCGAGGAATGCCTGTGGCACTGGTGAGATCATGTGCTAGACAGTTCCAGGCTTCCGCTTTGTATTCAGTGCCCTGAAACTGGCCCTGCAGGAGTCTTGCATCATGATGATGGACGAGGAGCCAAACCATTACTTTTGACTCCTCAATGCCCCACCGTTGCACTTGAAAATGAGAGCCCTCTCCAACACCAGCCATACTGTCTGCAGTTGGGAGCTACAACCAGTTATGGCAATTATTCCCGCCTATGGAGCTTAAATATGCCTCATTTCCCGCACTTATTTGTGATTGGCCGGTTTTGAAAATTCTCAGCTAAGAGCAGACCTGCTTAGCAATGGGTAAACTTCCATTTATATATATGAGTGTGCTGGAAATGCATCTATATTTAAAGCTGTCATGGCATAGTGGTTTAGTACTGTAATTATGGTGCACAGTATCCCAGGTTCGAGGCCTACCATTGCCTTTTATTTTACTACTGGCCAGACCAGCTTGGAGGTGTGGCTGTGTTTAGCCGACTTTGCTCAACTTGGACAACCTTGCTCGATGTTGCTCTACGTTGCTCTACTCTGCCCGACGTTGCCCAACGTTGCGCTAGTTAGCATGGTGAGCAGCTCTGTGCGAAGATGTTTTGTTTGCGCTAGTTGGCACGATGCGCAGCTCCATGCAAAACTATTGCGCTAGTTAAAGCAGTGCTCAGCTATGAGCAATTCAACTTAACTGTGCTTAATACTAGTAAACTTTGCTTAGTAGTGCTTCACACTGCTTAAGATACATTACTTATGCATTTATCAGTATGCATGACCATTCCACATTCATATATATATATATATATATATATATATATATATATATATATATATATATATATATATATATAAAATATAGTTCACTACCACATAGACCATTTCAATGCATTTTACTGAGATTTAAAAGGTAAATGTCAGGAATTCTATTTATGGACACATTTCAGACAGAAAATAGGTAGGGGAGTGGTGGGACTCGAACTGAGAATGCCTCCTCTTTGTGCGAGGGCTCTACCACTTCACTATTGCTATTTGGCTTAATTTGCATATAAATAGTTTATTATCCTCTTTGATGTCTACACTGATAACTGTAGCTAAGCAATGGGCAAACCCGCACATACACGCATAAATACGGGCAGCTATATCGTGAATAATAATAAAAAAAAGGAACCTTTACATTTTAAACTTGTACAGGGATTTATAATGTGGGGGAGTGTAGTGTTGGGTATGTGGGCATTTGAGCGGATATTGACATTTGCCGTTTTGGCACTTGCAGGGGCATGGATATTTGGACTGCTCGGCAGTCTGACACACCCCCTGCAGTCGTGCACGCTCTGTGTAAGCCTTAGAGTTGAGTCAGCGTGCCCTCATGAATATGCATGACGCGCTGACATCATACCCTTACACTGCAGTTTCCGTGTAAGACTTCGTTAGTCTTACATGGAGGATTAGTGAATCCCGGCCATGGTCTTTAAAAAAAAACTTTCATTAATCTAAAGTAAGCATTTTTATCTGGTATCACACAAAACTGAGACTTCATCAGTCTAAATTGATTGCAATTAATCAGCTAATTAAAATAATTTTAAAAAGTCGCAACACAAATGCACTAAATAAAATGTATGCCTCAAGAAGTGTGAAAGAATTATGTAAAACAAAATGAAAAACATACTGACCAAAGTCATTACTTGCTCTTTATGAGCCTTTTCATAGATGTGTTTTAAAACTGATTCCAAATTCAAATGGGAAAACATACATGCATTAGGGATCAGCTGCCAATGAAACTCATAATTTTGCAGAGCTAACTCTTTATCTCTATCAAATGAACATAATACAAAATCTTTCAAAACAGGAGCAAACCAATGTGCTTATAAAAATCATCAATATAGTCCTTCTAATTGATGGCATAAATATGCCCATATATTCGAAAATATTCCAAAGTCATGGACATTTATATGCTGTTTTAATAGCAGAATAAAAAAGTGACATCTGTTATCTGTAAACATGTACATGTTATAAAGCTGCACATATAAATGTGCCTTGTATGGTTCATAGGTTCATAGGTTGGTACTAGGTTATTGGCCCTAGGGCCTATACAAGCCTAGCCATAACAATTCCATGGCTATTTCTTTCCAAACTATTTACTTCCCTGGACCCCTGACTAGCAAGGTGACTGACGTGATCCCCAGGGTGAATTTCCTTTCTCCCATCCAATCGTCAAGGTTCCTTTTGAAAAGGGCCAAGGAGGCACTCTGCTTGACATGTATGGGCAGTCTGTTCCAGAGTCTGGGGAGTCTCTGTGTCAGGAACCTATCACTCCAGCATGTTTTGTTTATTGTGATGACAAGGTTTAGATCCCTGGAGTGTATGGCTCTGAGAATTGGGTATGCCTTTATGATTACTAATGGGGCACAGCTCTAAAACATCTTCAAAATTCTGACTTGTTTTATCAATAAAGGATGATTCAGAACCAACATGAAGAAACACATCAACTGTTGCAAACAAAATCCTCCTATTATTTTTTACAGGTTGTTGTGAACTGAATGCACAGTGGTGAAAGTTATGTATTAACTGGGTCACTAACTACAGAATGCTTAAACTGTTGCATGTCTCATTTGCCAACTCACGGGACTACCCTCTATTAAAAAATTTCTATAACAGTACATGTACGCTTTGAAGAAAAATAGCATTGTAACTGGCTAAATTCCTCAGGCTCACACATTGAGTTTTGACCATATTTCTCTCCATATATTTAGGATCTGTGCTAGAATAATAATGTAGGAGATGTTACAACTTTTTTTTAAAGAAATATTTAAAAAAAATGTTTGTTTCTCTTAACTTCTTTACACAATAAAACATCCAGAAGCAAATAGTGAAAGCATCTGTTTTCATTGTGAAAATAAAATAAGTGTTGTTATTAATAGATTATAAATTCTTACACTACCATCATTCCAGATTAAAACATATTATTAATCAACAACATCATCATCATCAGCAGCCCCCTTTTTCCATTTTTACTACATGGGGTTGGGGTATCATGTTAACTGTTGCTAACTCTCTCAATTCAGTGCCACACTCCTGCCTTCTTCAACGCTTATGCCAGACTGTTGCAGATCTTCTTTCACACAATCTAGCCACCTCTTTGCTGGATGTCCTCACTTCCTCTTACCTTCTTCCTGTCTGTCCCAAATCTTTCTCACCAGATTGGCTTTTCTACACATGTGCCCAAACCACCGTAATCTGTTCTCTTTCATCTTTTCTGCAATTGGAGCTACTTTGGCTTCTGCTTTTATGTCCTCATTTCTTCATCTGTCCCACAGTGTGCATCCTATCACCTTTCTCAGGCACTTCATTTCCATCACCTCTAACTTCTTAAACTGTTTTGTCTTTACTGCCAGGTTTCTGTACCATACAGTAGCACTGGTCACATCCCTGTCTTGTACACCTTACTTTTCAGTTTCCTTGACATTCTTTTATCACAGAATATACCTGACACTCTATGCCAATTGGCTGCAGCCCCTCTGATTCTAGCTTTGACCTTTTCATTCAGACTTCACTTCTCAACCACTCCTCCCAGATACTTGAAGCCGTTTACCTGTTCCTCTAACTTCTCTTTTATCTCTATTCTTAGCTTCTTCTGATTTCCCCAATTTGCTGCCATTACCACCATCGTATCTATGGTTAGTTTTATCCCATGTGCTTTCAGATTTGTATTCCATTCTCCTATCCTTTGCTGAAGATTGGAGATCAACAGCAATAAAAAGTTAATTAGCTAAACCTTTCATTGTGAAACAGAAAATGTTCTTCCCAGTAAGTCCTCGGTTAGTGGCCATAGTGAACACATTGCATTTCCTTTCACTTGTCAGAAAATATTCTTGAATATAAAACGAAAAATATTAGTTATTTTTTATTTATTTATTTTACATTTGTTAACTGGGATGGTCCGACTGGACTAGGTCCATTTTCAGTGGAGGCCCGGGGAGAAAAGCTCCACATAAAGACAACTTTACATAACATATAAAAGCATTGTTATCAACAAACATTATTACCATTTTTTCTATAGTAGAAAGTTACACTGAGAGAAAAAAAAGAGAAGAAAAAAAAAACAAATGAAAATGATCATATACATACATAAGTTAAACTTCATAGATAGTAACAGGCAAAGATAGGTTTCAATATAGGATGTTATGTTTATTGAGTGCGCAGAGGTAAAAAATAGGAAGGAAGTGTGGCTATAGTATTATGTAGTACATGGACACAGCCATGAATCTCTAAGATATGATTTAAGCCTGTTTTTGAATTGTGAGGTATTTGGAGCAGAGGTCACAGCTAAGGGGAGGTTATTCCAGCATTTAGCTACAGAGTGTGAGAAAAGAGCTTTGCCTGCAGTGTTGTTGGCTGTGGAGATATAGATAAGCGATTTACCAGAAGAACGAAGAGGACAGTTTGCTGTATAGTGTGTTACTAGTTGCTTTAGTGCTGGGATTTTGTCTGGGAATTTTAGAATATTATATGTGATGACTAGTTGGTGGAAAGTCAGTAGTTGTGAGAATTCCAGTCATTGAAGTTCCCTTAGTGGTAGGCAGTGATGGGTTCTGTAGATGGAACTGGTAGCAAACTTGGCCACTTTATTATAACAAGACTCAAGTTTGTCAAGGTCAGTTTTTTTGACTTGGGTCAGTATTGGTGCTGCATACATTAATGTAGACAGTAGGTGGGATAGGGCTAGGGTGACTTGTGCCTGATCTGAAAGAAAGTTTTTGTGTCTATATAGTGTACTCATTTTTTTGTGGACTTTTTTGATGGTTTGTGAGATATGGATGTCAAAGTGGAGTTTGTTATCTATTTCAATGCCTAGGAGTTTGGTATGTGGAGAAGGGGAGATTACAGTACCATTTATGGAAGTGATAGAGAAGGAAAGAGGAGGTTTTTGTGATTTATTGGGGGTGAACAGGAGTAGTTTCATTTTATTGGGGTTGAGGATAAGTTGGATATTTGAGATCCAGTTTTCCACTGAGGTAAATGATACCTGGGTGAGTTGTTGAAGAGTGGTAAGTGATGGGGCTGAGCAGATTAGGGTGGAATCATCTGCATACTGTATGAGTGCAGCATTTTGAGTAGAGGTATGCAGATTGTTGGTGAAAATAGAAAAAAGAAGTGGACATAGTATGGAGCCTTGGGGTATGCCTATTGTTGTGGGAAGAAGGGGTGATAGTGTGCCTTCCCATTTGACAGCTTGCTGTCTGTTGGAGAGGTAGTTTTTGAACCAGGCAATAGTGTTGGGGGCAAAGGAAAAGGAGGTAAGGGAATCTATTAGCACGGGGTGAGAGACCATGTCAAATGCCTTTGAGAGGTCTAGGAATGTGGCAGATACAAAGTTATTATTATTTCTATGTTGATTAACCAGGTTAGTGAAAGAGAGAAGAGCGGTAGTTGTACTATGGTGTGGGTGGAAGCCGTGTTGTGTGCTGGACAGAAGGTTATTTGTATTTAGGAAGTGCATGACCTGGGAATGGATGCATTTTTCAAGTATCTTAGATATGGGAGGCAAGATGGCAATGGGGCGATAGTTGGAGAAATCATAAGAGTTGCTACCTTTATGAAGGGGAATAATATATGAAATTGTCCATATCTGTGGGATATAGGCTTCCTGGATGGAGTGGTTTATAAGGACAGAGACTGGGTAGAATAAGGAGTCAGCGGATAAGTTTAGGAAGGAAGCTGGTAGTCCATCAGCGGCAAGAGATGTGGGTTTTAGTTTTAAGAGATATTTTTTGATTGAGAAGGTTGGAACTGGTGAGAGCATAAAAGAGGATGATGTATCTGTAGTTAATTTTGGTGGGGGTGAGTAGCTATTTTTAGATAGTTGAGTGGATAGTGTCTTGATTGATCCAATAAAGTGGTGGTTAAATTGGGAGGCTGTGTCAGTATTACCATTAGTGGAGGTGGGAGCTGGATTGGTGGTTTTTCCAGGCTTTAATAGTGAGTTTATTGCATGCCAGAACTTCTGGGGGGGTTTGTAGTGTTTGGTTTGGATATTTAAGAAGTGGTTTTGCTTATCCAGTAGTGTTTGTTTTTTAGCTTGATTCCTGAGTTGTTGGTAGGTTTGTCTGGATAGTGTAGTTATTTCTTTTTTCCAGGTTTTCCATGCTTTGTCTTGAGTTTTTAGTAAGGCTCTAGTGGACCTACTAAGCCGGGGAGCAAAGTTAACTTTAGCTCTAATCTTTCTTATGGGGGCTATTAGGTTAAGGATATAAGTAAGAGTACTATTGAAATAGTCAGCAGCTTGGTCTAGTTCAAGGGTGCGTAATAGTTCCCAGTTACATTTCTTTAGTTAATACTTGACCAGTGTATTTTAAGAAGAATTTCAGTTTATTGATAGAAAAATGACTGTTCTCTAATTAATAAGATTGATTCATTAAGTGCACAGACACCTTTTCTGACCAAAACATCATCACCATATACTGTAATGGTTTTTAATTTGACAATAAAATGAAAATATTCCCTAATTAAATAACTATACACAGCCACAATATCTCCCAGTGCTCTGTCAACAAAAAACAGAAAGAAGCTGTGCCCAGAACCACACGAGGTGGGTCTTGTTGTTATGCACTTTTAGACTACTAAAAATAAGTCCCACCTTCCGATATACAGTGCTTAGGAACTCATATAATTAATTGCTAATCCTATCATTAACAAAGAGATCATACAACTAATGCATAAGTTGGCTATTCTCTTTTAACATCACTCCAATGTAATGTATTCGTATACTAGCCATTTCGCCAATCTTGTTAAAGCCTCATAAAAGAGACACTTAGATCACAATGAATGAGTACCACATCTTCCAAAAAAAATATTTATATAAAACAGCAAGTGATGTTACACTGCTAGTCAGTGTAACTCTTTCTTACATCCAGTACCAAACACAGGTACTGTCATCCACCACATCTAACTACTAGAGGTTGCTGATGGTATAATGGTTAAGGTGTTCACCTCACAGGCACAAGATACAGGGATTAATTCTCACTTGTCGATTCATGGTTAGGTGTAAAAAGGCCTTCTGAGGTCATTTGCATAGTAATCGCCTATGAACTTGTATTTGTAAATGTAAATATTGCAAATGTAAATGGCTGCCTCGGTAAACCTCTCAGATCACAGAAAGACCCATCAAGGCGCACTCTATTCCGGTTCTGCACTGTCAGATTCTGAAATACCTTGCATACAAAAGCCTGTATTCTGACAGGTGGCATGGATTCTTGCACAATCATGGCAGAGAAACTGTACTGTTAATACTAAAATCTTCACCAATCAGAGAAAAAACTCAACAGTAAATGTACTCTGGCCATCTTTCTAGATTTGTCAAAAGCATTTTTGACAAAGTTAATTTCACTATTCTGAGTCTTATCACATTTCAGTTCATTACTTGGCACTGATCTTATTATTCTGAGTACTATCCTATTTCGGTCCATTACCTGGTACTTCTAAACTGGTTTACCATAATAGGTTCATAGTTTAGTACTAGGCTAATTACCCTTGTGGTCATTTTAAGTCTAGCCAATTACCCGATGGGAGAATCAAACCCTGAGCTTTGCGTCTGTAAGGTAAACATCATCACCATTATACCAACCTCCCACTCCCCAAGGTCTTTCTTTATCCACCAGAACACAGGCAGTCAGCTGATCCCTAATTCATACAGTCAGTGTTTCACTGCTATCGTTCACAGCATTTGTCAGAACCATGTCTAGCATGTGTCAGCAAGCTGAAACCCTTTAATATCTTGATGACATCCCCCCAGCACACATACACACACATATATATATATATATATATATATATATATATATATATATATATATATATATATATATATATATATATATATATATATTATTTTGCAAATACTTGCCTACTTTCTCTGTATCTTCCCTGAATCTATTCTATAAATGCGGACTTTTCTGTATCAGATATGTAACTAGCATCTTACTGTTGTACACAGGAGCCTTTTTCCCTAGGCATCCCTGGAAAATTGTTCTTACACAGTCAGAGTATCCCACACAGACAGATACACATAAATAAATAAATTTATATATTTTGCTCAGATTTTAACTTTATGTTTTATTGTGCATATGTGCAGACTTCTATTTTCTCCACTTATTTCCCACCACATATTTGATACTTTATGTGAAGACATAAAATAGTGTTGTGCTTCCTGAATGATGTCACACACTGAGATCTTCTGTGTCTGAAACCGGCCTAATCCTTGACCATCTGTCTGCCTAACTGTCATTTCTCATGTTAACAACAATTCAGCCATTTCTGTTTCATTTTCATATTCCTCTCATTAGTATTGCTTGTCCACTGTGCTTGTCCAGCATTTTCTTTGCTCCTGCATATGTTGTATCTAGCACTAGTAGGCAAATGTTACTTGGTTGTCTACTGCTTTGTTGCATCTGTGCATATCAACACCCACTGCAGAAAGAAGTTCTATGTGCTGCTCAAATCTACATCTGAACATAACTAGCCCATATAGTATTGTGTATATGTGGACTTGTTTTCCACTGAAGCAGGACATTTTGGGCTCACCCTGTTGAATGTACAGTACACTGTGTTACTCCACATATTCTTCTATCTGTATCTGAATGGGGAGAAGCAGGCTATTCCCTTCACATCCTATGGGCCATCTATTTTTCTCTATGCTATCCATATTTGACTGCGCATGTTTGCAACAATGGTGTCTGACACTGCTTTCACAGTCTGTGATGACATGCAGTACTTATACCTCTATTCTGTTGTATAAGAACTATGGTTACCTACTGTGCATTCATGACGTCTTTCATGCTCTGTCTATATGCATCTATACCTATATATGTGCTGTAATATGGCACAATATGGCACATACCTCATTTGCTGTCAGTTGCTGCAGAGATTAAGGTTACCATTCTTGTGGTACAGTTTGATTTCCTCAGCCC
Organism: Protopterus annectens; assembly: GCF_019279795.1. Classification (NCBI taxonomy): domain Eukaryota; kingdom Metazoa; phylum Chordata; order Ceratodontiformes; family Protopteridae; genus Protopterus; species Protopterus annectens. Next base: position 74,677,004 of record NC_056731.1, read on the forward strand.
TTATTTGCCTACTGTGGAACCTTGAGTAAGTCAGTTATCCAGACATTTTTTTTCTGGGTTGCCCTTGAAAAGGGTTTGTGTGTCCATTTTGTCTACATGAGTACATGGTTAACAAACAGGATTATTGTTATTATTATTACTATTATTATTATTAGTAGTAGTAGTACTAGGAGTAGTATTATTATAAGGGCCTGGTTTCAGTAACTAAATGTTCTCCTCTACCCATTCACTGTAGTATGTCAGAATTCACTATGTATGGAATGTCATACCACACCTCTCTTAACTGTTTGTGTGATGCTTGTTGACATCCATTTACTGTATTCTTTCCAATGCATGGTGTCTGACATGAATGTGGGTTTCTGTGTGCTGTTTCATAGATGTCATTTCATGGCATCAAGGTTCTTGTAACATACAGAGGCCTGTCATCTTGTGCCTTCTGGCTGTCTTGCACATCAGGTTTTAAGGACATCTGCCACTAATATTCTTCTTCCTATAGTTATGAGTCCTTACCTGGAGCAAGTCACTTAACCAAACATGACTACTAAATCATCCCCATAAAAATGTTATCCTACTGGTGGATGATGCGTAATCTCTGGAGTTTAGACTGCCCAAGCTTCAACTCCCTGACAATCAGGCTTCCTCCACTGGAAATCACTGTCAAAAGTTGTGCAAAAACATGATTCCCTTTCTAGGGAAATTTCCCTCTTCTTCAGTTAAGTGGGACCTCAGAGCTGGAATATATAAGTTTAGGGGATGGAGGGGCTTCCCCCTGCAAAAACAGATAAAAAAGTATTTTTCAGAAAGTTGTTTTCAAGGATTACAGTTGCAGGATTCGGATACTCAGCGCATTTGCTTTCATCCACTAATTGGAAGCCCTTAAAAATGCATTTGCCTCCAGCAGGCTTGCTACATTAATTAAATACAGATCACCTAATTATATATTTCACAATTCACCATTCACTCTCACCTGATTGCCTTAGATATTCTGCTATTTTTTTAATCTGTATAATACAGACTCTGACTTAACACTTCTTAAACATTTGTCTCACATTTTAGTGGCATTGCTTGTTATTCTTCAGTGCAATGCAGCATTGCAAATTTTCTATACACTGTACTCTAGATTCTACATGGTGTCCTAGTAACCTTATGTCTAGCCTGCTCTGTGTTACGTGGCTGGGTGCACACTCAGTCTGGCAATAATTACACTGTCAGCTAGTTTCATTTGCACTTGTTTTTAAAAGTGCCTTACGTGCTTTTCTTTTGACAGTTACAAAATATTAACATCCAAAAGGCACTAAATTGCTTTCCACGTGCGTCTCAGTTTCTCCTTTTTTCCATTTTTCTCATGTTGAGTACAGTGGTGATAAGCTAACAGCTGTATTAACAGGGGAAAAAGTTGTCTGAGAAATACATTTTATAGACAGTGCTTTTATGAAGCTGTATTGCTTAAACCTGTGTTTATTCAACATTTCTCAGCCAAAACAAATATAAGGCTGGCTGAAATGTAATAGGAATCCATATACTGATTCCGTTCTCTTCCCATTAAATGAAAAAAGACAGTCATAAGCATAGAAGTTAGTGAAACACTGAAGTTTCTCTTGTGTTCCTGAGTTTACTGTCTGCCTAACTTCCTGGAGCTAGATCATAATATTAATGTTTCAAGGGCCACTACAGCTGTCAGTTGTTGGAAGCAACGCTGTTCATCATCACTGACACTGTTGTAATTTGATTTATTATGATAGCTTTTTAAAATTTTCTTTCATTATGCTACTGTTTTCTTCTTAATAGTGTAAAACAGCAACACAAGCCAGTGACAACACTGGTATTTATATTAATATTATATTTATAAACATCCTGCATGTTTTGCAGATCAAATGAAATTATAGATCTCATCCTTCTGTCTCCAAAATGTGGAAAGTACCTATCATAATGTGGAACAAATGGCAAACTGTGGAATCAGCAGCTTTAGAAGGCTCAGAACATTGTTAAAAAACTGTTAATTCATGCTTATAAATAGCTCTATTGATGATTTAGTATGATTCAATATTGCTGACCATGGGTATTTGATCATAAAATTTTGCAATAATGAATGTGTAACAGGCCTTTTCAGTGTGGAACTGCACGGAACATGGAGTTTTTAAATACTCAAATAAGAGGATTGTTCCTTAAAATGAGGTAGTGCTGAGTACTATAGATAAGGTGTGGAATGTTGCTTCATTCCTTTTTTGGCCAGATTCAAAAGTAATTTATGCTTGGGGCAAGGCATTTCCACCAAGCTGCAGAAATATTGGGACTACAAAGGATAGCCCATGAAAATGATAGGAAAATTAAAAAAGATACAACTGTATCTATTATCTGAGGCCTTGCAGATGATGCCATACATGTACTGAATGGTGTTATATATTTATATGGTGAAACTAAAAACTGATGGAGAATGACAGATATTTCTAGTGTACCGTAGGGTAAAGACACAGTAGTGCTTTATTTCTTAGCATGAACTAATGTGCATTTGAAGCTGATGGCTAAGAAGTTGTCAGAACTAGCTGGGTGCTGTCTATATGTTCTGTTAGACCAGATTTGTGACCAGGATGAGGATACTGACAACTATCACCTGGAGCGAGACTTGTAAACACATGCTGCACAGAACTCCAAAAAGCCAGTGGATAACTCAACTGCACTGAAAATAAAAGCATGTATTTTGATGGGTGCACTCATATCTGTGACAATCCAGTACCACATGAGTGTCACAGTTGGAGTGTGCTAGACTGTACATTCCCAAATGTCTTAGAAGTTCTGGGCTGTTATCGGCCACAGAAATTATAAATATTTAAATATTTCAAGACAAGTAGCTAAATATTATGTAGCCTAGGACTTTTCCTTAGCACAATGCATTACTTTCATGTCTTTGATGCAATCAGTTCCACATAGCAATGAAATTGCTTCAAGAAAGATGGAAGTATATATGTGAATCAGAAGAGGGTAGAATTCACTTAATCACTGACTGGTGAGTGTAGCAGATATAATGATAACACAGTTATCAGCAATGTTCCCTAGTACTATGAATGTCTCCTGAATATTGAAAATCTGCAAAATTAGGCACAGCTTTCCCAGTAAATGGGCATCCAAAGATCATCTCTTGGGATAGTATGCATGGAAAAGGTATATAGTGGATAAAGTTAAGTATGTTCATGAGTTTTGGTGTCGAGCTTATATATTCAGTTATATCATCAAGGGGGTACCCCTTGGACCCCTAGCTAATGACCCTGAGCCCAAGCTACCATCAGCCATCGCCTGTAGAAGAGTCATACAGTGTACCTGTCATACAGGCTGACAAGGAATTTGACTGAGCATGAGTTTAGGTTGTCTTCTTCAGACACTTGAGAAATCAGCATTGATGATCAGAATCTGTGCAATGTTGGATAATATAACATCTAAGCATGGTGATATCACAACCTTTTGTGCTGAAGATGTACCACCACAGCATAAAGTTTCCTACATGTGGACATCAGGGATGAGGAATATGAAAAGAAGTAGTTGAGGAAACATGAGATTAGCAATGGAGAGAAAAATGTGAGCATGGGGTATCTGAGTGTTACCAGTAAGGTGACATCTGCTATGCCACACAAGAATACCATACATAGACAAGTATGATGTTCACACAGTTACCTTTCTGTCATTTTATTTGCACAGAGCCTGTTAATTTGTGCATGTCCTAAATATATGTGGCATCACACATAAATAAGCAATTTGCCATATTTCAGTGATTATGTGTTACAACCAACAGCATCTGTTCAGGTACTAGAGTACACAGGCAAGGTTAAGTCAAACATGCAATGTAAGAATGATGGATATGCATAGCAGGACAGATGTGATCCACATCTGGCAGTGTGACTGGCCACACTGTGTACACATTGGTGGCTCATGAACTGGTCACTCCATAGTTTGCCTCTAAATTCTAACATTGTCACTTATAGGGTGTCTTTGTATGCAGGAGTAACTCAATTTGGACTACTACAGTGTGAGATGGACATTGAAGTATGCAACCCAGTTCTGTATCCCAGAGAGTGGCATGGCGTGGAGTGGAGGGGATCAGTAAAAGTCTAGGCAGACATAAGACGATTGGCTGAACAGTGTTTGTGGTCCAACAACAAAAGTATGTCATGCAGGGTCATGGTCAAAGTCATATCTGTGGTCATCATTCTATGACTGAGCCATGTCATAAAATGCATGTACCAAACTTATGAAGTAACACTGCTGAGATCATGCGTCCTGTGTATATACTAAACAAAGTCAAGTATTCCAACATCAGTTATCTAGCTGTCCACCTCTACTCAGTATGGTGTGTTTCAACCTAATGATTCACTTTTATGAACATAAATGTTGCAGTCTGTCAACTCTGTATGCAAAATTATAATCTTCCAGGACTGGCAATCATAGAAATGCAAAAGAAATGTCCATATCCCAGATATATCCATCCCCTAGAACTGATATCTCATTATTTCCATTATTCTCTGGCAGCCACAGAATAAGTTATGTTGAAACATCATTCCCTGGTCCTATATTCATCCTCAATGGAATCACTGTCTGCAGAGTGCAGCTGGATTACTTAGGGTTTATCACTAGGGATGCTAAATGGGTGACAGTGAGGATGACAGAGAGGTCTGACACTGCTGGGTTCTGTCAGTAAGAGTCCGTGTTCTATATATGTAGTGCATGGTCTGTGGCCACAAACACCATGAATACCTCTACCAATACAAATCTAGCACTATATGGCAGGGAGTTAATTATCTATCAAATTTCAATAATGATTGTCAGCATCTGATGAAGTTATAGTTGTAATAAAAATGTATATTGTAATACACTGTGATGTTTAAAATGTATCCTGAATAACATAAGCCCACCTGTCTGCCTTGATGACACATAGAACAGTCTAGACAAGTCTGGAATTACATGCAAATATAGGATAAGAGTGGTGTTATATATTTTGTTATGAAATATACAACATATGCAAATGACTCATGTAAGTCTTTTAGGGAATATTGGGCACTTATTTCCCAAAATGATGGTCTAAAAATATTTTTCCAAAGATTTATGATTTTTTACACTCATTGTACCAGTATACAAGTCATTTTAAACCACCAATTCCCATGGCATTTATAAATAAATGCATAAAATAACATGTTAAAGAATCATTGTTGCAGCTGTAGTATGTGTAACCAGAGACTAAAGCAGTGCAATATTAACTTTTGTGAGAAGATTCTAAGATAGAAAGAGCATTGTAGGAACAGAACAAAAAAAAAAAAGATTTTAGAAGTCCCTCAGCAAAACATTTTTATGACAATAAAAATTCTAAATGTAAGAATATGAAGTCTGGTATAGGTTTACACATCTGCTAACTTGGACAAGATAGACAGGCATATAAAATGTATCTTAAGATATAAAATATTGCAACATAATACCTTATTATCATTCAGTATGAATCTAGAAATCATTTGGAATTCAGTTATTACTTAAGGATGTTAAAGCTTTATTTATGTATATATTTATTCATTTATTTATTTATTTAGATGAGGCATTTTATGTTCTTTTAATTGGTGCTTTTATGGATGGTGATTTGCTGGTTTTGTAAATTAAGTTGTTTTATTAATTAAAAGTGTATTTCCTTCACGGCTATGAAGAGCTGAGACACTATAAGGTATAAATAAAGCAACTGGTGTGGACTGTTTTTAAGTGTTGCTTTCATGCAGATATAGGCCTTCTTCCATCTGCATACTTGCACATGTGTATCCATGTCATTAAATTTAGTGGCAGGTAATGTAGATACTATACCATCATCGTGTATCAGAATGAATTGTCCTGACTACCCGCAGCTGGGAAAAATGTACTTATAAAATGTCTGAACCCTAGCTTATAAATACCTGGCCCTCCATGTCCTATTTGGATACAGGACGTCATTATTCTTTTTTGAAAAGTTGGCTAGACTTATAAAGGTCCCCCTATGCCATTAACCTAGTAACAATCTGTAAATCTGTAAAATTATTAAAATACATAATGTTTTCAAACACCATTAGACACAGAATTGATCATTTGAAAGTCTTATGTAACTGCATTTAAAATGAGTGTCAGTAACTTGATTTATGGCATATTAATATTTGACAGTGGAAATTTAGAAGGTCACAGGGTTCAGTTCCACACCCAGTATTGGATTCATTTTCCAGTATGGACATTGCAGTACATCATGAAGAGGTAAAGGTGTAGATGGATTCTACACTCCTTAGTGTACCATCTGTCAGGTGAGATCAAGGACACATCTGCTTGTTTTACTGGTCACTTATGTAGATGTAAAAGATTCCATGGCAGCCATTAAAAAGAGCATGTTCACTTTAATGTTATTTTTCAAAATTGATATATACGAACTGAGTGCTTTCCTTTCTATCATAAATAAGCTTTCATCAGCAAAGACATCAAAAAAGCTCATTGTCAATCACAAACATCTAAAATAAAAATCATTGAAGCAAAGTGATCACAGATGTAAAGAAATTACTTAGATTTGCAGTCAAACAAAATAAATACATTGCTTTACACTGTCCCCAGAAATTAAATATACTAGTCCATTGGTTGCACAAACAGGGAAGAAGAGGAAAACTCCTGAAATTTTATTACAGTCAAACTGCAATAGTTCAGTTGTAATGTAATTCAACCACTGTGACCAATGATGACAATTACAAAACAAAAGTGATTAATGCATGTTGTGAAAAAACACATGACAACTTATATATATATATATATATATATATATATATATATATATATATATATATATATATAGGTCTCTTTCTAAATTTTGAACTTTTAAAATGTCAACCTTCTTATAGTTGAGACCATAGGATTGAAATTTTGAAACTCTGAAATTTAAATTAAAAAAATAAAAACAAAAAAAATGTTTTTTTTACATTTTTCAGGGGGGCGACGCCTCCCCACCCCCCAGCTAATTAAATATATGAACTCCAAGATCACACTACAACCAGGAAAAAGGTAAATATACTATTCTGAGCTGTATGGTGATCTCCATTTAAACAGTTCAAAGTTTCAAAACTTCAGTCTTAAGGTCTTGACCATAAGAAAGTCGATGTTTTGAAAGTTCAAAATTTAGAGATAAACATACCAATAAAAAAACCCAAACCAAATGAAGATCCTGGCCACTAAAGGTAGGTACTGGAAGTTGCATATAAATATGTAAAAACAAAGTACCAAAACCACCACAGCAATAAGCATAAAACAAATACTTTAATAAGGCAAAATAAATTACTATTTCTCAAATAAAAAGACAAGTGCTTTTGAGTATAAGCCCTTTCTCAAGTCTTAAAACTCATACTCTAAGTGTCTCTTAACCAATCACATAAAAGATGTAAATAAGTCATAGTTTATTTTCTAAAACCCTATTCGTTGATCAGAAAACCATATCCAATCATAACATTTACATGCTACAAAGGCTATTCCTTCTTCATTGGTCACTATAGAATCAAATGGCCAATAAAAAGCATACAGACACTTCCAAGTCATTTGTTCCAGTATAAAGGCATAGATCAATCACATTTGAGATCTAAATAAGTCATAGTTTTTCTAAAGCTCTATTGGTTGATCAGAAAACTGCATCTAATCATAACATTTCCATTTTAAAAAGGCTGTTCCTTCTGCATTTGTTATTATAGAGACATATGGCCAATAGTAAACATTCAAACACTTCCAAGCCATTGATTCTAATATAAAAACATGGACCAATCACATGTAAAATGTAAATAGATGATAGTTTTTCTAAAATTCTATTGGCTGATCAGGAAACTGCATTCAGTCTTACGTTTACATGCCAAAAGGCTGTTCCTTCTTCATGGGTCAATGTAAAAAATGAATAGCCAATAAAAAACATATAAAATCCTTCCAAATCATTGGTTTTACTATAAAAGCACAGGTCAATCTGAATTCAGATGTTAGTCTATCTTCATTGGTTGCATAAAAATGTTGAGTAACCAATAAACAGTTTATGCACCTGAACAAGCCATCCAAACTAGCATATTATTAGGGACCCACCCAGAATCAAATATATCTGTATGGCAATCTTGCATTGCATTTTTCCCAAGGACAACTTAACTAAGTCAAGTAATAAAAATTCACATATCAGAACAAACATCTTAATATATATATATATATATATATATATATATATATATATATATATATATATATATATATATATACATAATGATCATCGGTAAACAACTATGTGCATGCATATGTACACACATAATGCCAAAAATACATTCATCTGTCCCATAATAAAAAACATTGAAATCAGCTGAGCATGAATGACTAACAAAAAAGACCCCACAAATGTGAAAACAAAACAAAATGGCTGGACCTGGGCAACTGGGCAAAAATAAACACATCCAGAATAACCAAAACAATTGTGTTTACAGTGGTGAGGAACACTTAATAAATACCAGAAGCTATTAGTGTTCTCACTGAATGTAGGAACTAACTTTATCCAACCATCTATCAGCATGTATGCATCATTAGATGTTTTTATATATATATATATATATATATATATATATATATATATATGTCTAATCTAAATAATTAAGTTATTAGTATTTCAGTCTACATTTCTTCAAAGACAGTCTGATTTAAGCCTGTAAAGATTTCAGCTTGTACATCTCCTATCCAGTTCATTTCAGCTAACTCAGTCTCAGCTGCAATGTCTCCACCTCAAGGATTAGAATATACATTCTGAAGAACCAGAAAAAGAAAATTATGAGAATCATTGTCTAAAATATGTTTCATTAAGGGACTCTTGGTATCCTTCAGGCAGATGTCACTAATATGTTTGGATATCCTTTCCTTTAACTGTCCATTAGTCTTGCCAACATAAAAACATGACACTGTTGGCAGTGTGCAAGGTACACCACATTCCTTGTAGTGCAATCAGCCTATAGTTTTGGAAAATATTTTCTATAAGTTGAAGGATGTATAAAGCCATGTAAGATGGAGCTACATGTGCAACATGAACAGTGCTTAGAAGGAAAAGTTCTAATCCTACTGGAATAAATTTGTTGACATGGGACAGTCCCTTTGCATAATATTTGTTTTAAATTTTTATTGTTCCTAAAAGTAAAGACTGAATCGCTCTTATCTTTTCATTGCTGACCAAGATTTTCCAGTTGTTCCTAACAATGTTGCATACATATTGAGAGTCTCCGGAGTATTTCAAAATTACACTTGTATGTGAAGACTTAGGTGGATGGTCATCAGTATTGCTTGCTGACATATTATTATTCACATAAAAAAGGGTTTTCCATGTGTTAGTCTCTGTTTCCTTATTTCATTCACCTGATGTATGACCTCTTTGTATTTATATCCTCTAGATGTGAATTGTAGGCCCTAAGAGGAAATCACCTCTTCAAAGTCCTGATCTTTTGTGAGCAATCTAGAGTTTCTTAGTATTTGGCCTTTAAGGATGTTATTGTATATATGTCTTGGATTCATGCTGTTGCACACTAATAAGCTGTTGCTTTTACAGGCTTTATTGAAAACAGCTGTATTAAATATCCCCTTGTCAAATTTTAATAGGACATCCAAGGATTCTAAACTACTATATGAGTGATGCATGATAAATTGTAGGAAACTCATAGTGGTTTCAAGATGTATAAGGAAATTCTCCAACATTTCAATTGTACCTACACAAATGATAAAGACATTCCCCCAGATTCTGCAAGCCCTGCACGGTGTGCAGGACTAGTGCAGGAGCTCCAGCAGGCAATATGTCTGACGTACAATACTGGAATAACCTGTAGGGACATGCATGAGTGCTCCTGCACTAGTCCTGTACGGACTCAGCCCCAGTATGCAAATTACCCCATTTGCAGGAGAAATCCATGCAGATGAGGTGAATTTGTGATCCAGGAAGCTGGAAACCAGATGTGCAGGACTAGTGTTATCTGCAGAAATGTACTCCTCAGTAACGGAGCACATTTCTGCAAATTACAAAACGGAGCCATGACAGCCCCAAATAAAGGGTGTATATCATGTAGAAAGCATGCCAATGGCCAACCTTAACGCCATTGTCATGGAAACCACTTACAAAATTAAAAAAAAATCAACTTTTATATTTTTTAGCTGATCTCAGCTGTTTAAGCGTAGGGCAGCGGGGCACAAACAGGATCGTGCTGAAAACAAGAAAAAATATATAAAATAAGCATTCTAACCAAAATCACTATTTTGCCATTATACTCAATGGCTGGCAGAAGACAACATGGCCACTGAATAGTGGTTGCTAAGGGGGGAGGCTCAGTGTGGGACATGTAACTATGAATTAGCACGCAATCCTATGGAAATGAGGGGAATTATACTGAATCCCAGATTTCCCCTGCATGTTAGTCAGCATCCAACAGTGTAAGAACAGGAATAGCTTGGTGCAAGCCTAGGAGTTAGCTGACATCATAGGGGTGTGTGTCAGGCATACTGTAAGTGGATTGGAGCCCTGTGGCTTGGGTTTGCTCCTAGTTTAGCCGAGCTAAGCAAGGGGTTGTGTCTGAGGCTGCCTAGCACAATTTACATTGCCTAAGCAGGTTTTAAAGGAAAAAAAAAGTAAACCAGAAAATAGCAGCTCTGTGTACATTTGAGCACTGTGTTTGTGCAGCGCGGCCCTGGGCTTAAACAGGAAGGCAATGGGAAGGGAAAACAGCAGTAGGAAGGTAATCTATGAGAAATAGCATAGCTGGCAGGTGAAATGTATCAGAATCAGCCAATTACACAGGCAGCAGACCAGCCCAGCCCATAACACTACTATAAACTATGCAAACACCTTTCCCTCTGTTTTTTCCCATACTCTACACCACTGGTATATACAAGTGGGGGAATTTTAACAAACAAAACAACAAAATGATACAGGCTGCAATAGCTATCATACAACAACATGTGGAAGAGGCTGAGTGTGGTGAGGATGTGAATGCTGTCAAACAACTCACAGTGAGGAGATGGAGAAGAGTATAAAGACCCAGGGTAACCTACCAGGGGCTACATGAGCTGGAGATAGTAGAGCGCTATAGGATGGACAGGGACCTCTTACAGCAAATTGTTGAGCTGGGAAAGGTGGCCAGCAGAATACCCTGAGGTAGTGGATGCTATAGACTGCATGCACATATGCGCTGTACCAAAGATTTGCCAATGGGGACATCGGTACCCTATTGTGGCACCATGAGATCTGTAACAGGAGAAATTGGTACTGAATCTCCATATAGTATAGGTAGTAGCAGGTACTACAAAGGGTGACAAAACCCTCTGCAGGGGAGCCACATGTGTCCATATGACACACATATGAATCAGGAGTTCACACACCCAGGCAGTCTCACCCACAGGACAGATCCAGACAAGACAGATGATGACAACAAACACAAATGGCCTCTGAATATTCTGATGGCCAGTTCCTATGGGCCCCCTACCTACATAGACTAGACACAGCAGGTCAGACAGTGGGATGGGATGTTAGTTCTGAAGGGAGAAGTCAGAGAAAATAATGTAGGTCAATCAAACCTAAGACCTGTAGTACAAATTGATATGCCTGGGTCAACATGACAGGTTAGAATACAGAATGTGTACAAGTGTCCAGGTGTGCCCCATCCTATGTAGAATGTAGAAACAGTCAGGTGTGGGCCCAATTCTGTGTGTAAATGTAGTGAAATGTAGAGATACAGTGGTGTGCCCCCCCCTGTGTAGTAGAATGAAACAGTCAGTATGTAGACATGTAGAAACAGTCAGGTGAGTCCCTTTCCCCAGTCCTGTGTAGAAATGTAATAAAGTAACAGTCAGGTGGTGTACAAAAAAACCTATTTAGAAATGTAGTAACAGTCTGGTGCCCCCCCCAATCTGATGTACATGTCGTAACAGTCACATGTGCTGTTTGCAGAATAAGCAGGTCTGTGTGTGTTGTTGTTGTGTGTGTGTGTTATTGTGTGTGAGTGTGAGAGTAGAGTATGTGCATGATGAGGTAAGACCTGGTGGCCATTGCCCACTACTGCTGATGATGCTAGCAGTAATAAATGTTGTATGGTAATATGTGTAATATGTCTGAAAGAAGATTGACATGGCATGGCTGTTGGGCTAGATATACAATACAAGCACAGGGAAAACCCCCCCCAGACATACAGTATATATTATGTAACTGTGAAATGGACACACCTTTGGAATTGTAAATACAGAATGCCATCACATTATCTGGTCCTAGTACGAACACTTGCAGATCACAAATGATGTAGGACTGATATGCATATCTGTGTGTCAGATGCAAGTAGTGGTGTTCTGAGACTGTAGGACTGACAGAATGCAACAGCCTGCCACATCTGGCCCACATCAACACCAAATGGCCCACGGCCTGTGTCTCATGTCCCTGCATGAAATGTGGACAAACACCAAAACACAGCTGTGACAGGGGTGATAACCTTAGGGAAAGTATCACACATCCACTTGACATCCACCTGACTGACAAAACATCAGACAGAAAACATCACACAACATTACAACACATCTGAATATCTCTCTTACAGCAGTACCATGTAGCTGAGAGTAGCACAGACACAGTCACCAAACATAGATGTACATAGATGTGTGGAAGAGACTGATTGTGAAGGGAGCCATCCATTATGAATCCTGTCCCACCCCAGCCACACACAAATGGCTACAACCACATGAGGTGTAAATGTCACTCACTGCAGACATTAGCCACTGGTATCCATCAGCATTACAGACTATGTGGTGTGAGTGCTAGCTGTGCAACATGACTGTACAAGGAAATAGTCATCTAGCAGCTGTATGCACATACCTGCGGAATATAACCCTGCATGTGCCTGCATGTGGTGTGTCAACAAGATGAATGGGTTATGGCCCATGCACACACTGCCCTCCCCATAGCCCTACTATGACAAGCCTGCTGAAGTCATCCACTTTGAAATACACCTTTGGGAAAGGTGCAGCCCAGTAATCTCCGTAGTGTGTCCTATAACTGCGTACTGCTGTAGTTTGATAAACTAGTTTGGTAGGAGGTCTAATCCCAGACATGGCAACTGTGTTTGTGTATGTCCATGTCTGTGTAGGGAGCAATGCATTTTAGGCTAGTCACACTCACTACAATTCAAATGCTCTACTTTGGCAACTTGTTGATGTCATTCACTGTGAAATACACCTTTGGGGAAGGAGTACTCCAGTAATCTCCATAGTGCATCCTATAACAGTGTAATACTGTAGTGTGATATAGAACTCTGGTAAGGCTTCTATTCCCAGATATGGCAGGTATGGATCTTTGTATGTGTTTTTCTATGTCTGTGTAGGGGACAATACTTTTTAGGCTAGTCACTCTCACTACAATTCAAATGCCGTACTTTGGCAACCGTGCTGATTTCATTCACTGTGAAATACACCTTTGGGGAAGGAGTACTCCAGTAATCTCCATGATATGTCCTATAACTGTGTACTGCTGTAGTGTAATAAACTAGTTAGGTAGGAGTCCTAATTCCAGACATGGTGTGTGTGTGTGTGTGTGTGTGTGTGTGTGTGTGTGTGTGTGTGTGTGTGTGTGTGTGTGTGTGTGTGTCTGCGTTTGTCATTCATTTCCTATGTGAAGGTGGCTGTGAGTGTGTAACATCTGGACTCACTGTGGAGAGGGTTTTGCAAATTTCTTATATGGTGGCCCTAGTATATGTTACAATATCCACCTTACAGGGATAACAGATGTGAAATAGCTGAGAGGCTGGGGTGCAAATCCATACCCCTACTTGTGACATCAAGGCCTGGCGAACAAAGTTAGCAACCCTTGTATTACTCAGAGAACACTCTCAACCCATGTCACATACATACACACACACACACACACACACACACACACACACACACACACACACACACACACACACACACACACACACACACACTTGCCTAGGCAACAACAGCTATGTTGGTAGTTCCCTGCATATTGTCCACTGATAGTAACCATGATGTGATTGCAGTGGGTTACAAAAGGTGGCACCCTGTCAATCAGTCCAATAGGCACCCACATGCAAACAGTGGACCTTCCCTATGTTCTCCACTGGACACCTGTAACACCTGTGGTGCCATCAAATGAGATCCACAAAGGACATACCATGCCTTAAACACATGCCCTGTATGGACAGATGCAACAACCATGAGGGAATACCTGTATCAAGCTATCAATGTAGGTGCAGGGTCAATCTGCACTCCATTACCAGTTCTCGCCACATGATGCCAGGACTGGCACATCTAATGATAACAATCTGTGTACACAACATGGGCCAGACACCCCAGGTACAGTTCCACATGTCACTGTACATGCATGTGGGATGTGTGCAAATCCCAGACACCGTCCTTGTCATGGACTAAGGAACACATACATGGCAAGCAATGCACAGCAATGGCCACACACAATAGTTACCCAGTTGACTGGATGGTGAATACAATACCCACCTGTGTGGGCCAATCCAGACACTACACCCGTGAGCCACACTGCAGACCATTGTCATGTGGCCTGATGCCAAGGTATACCCATCACCTAGAAGTAGTACAAACCACAGCAAAGACGGCCAACCACAAAGTTTTCTGCACAAAGTCTTTAATAGACGTGACAATAGTGAAAACAACTAGCAGTCAAATTTAAAGCAAGCGCTTTCGCCTGGCTGATACCAGGCTTTATCAAGATGTGTTTATGAGGAACCCTAACCTATTTATAATACTTGATGGTCATCTGACCTACACCTAACTAATTAATTAGAATAAATTTAATAAGTTACATTCTTAAAGGTGTATCGAAAAATATATATATGTATATGTATGTGTGACCTATAATACAACCTAAAATAACAATACATGCATACTTGTTAAAATCCGTTGGGATTCAGATAATACATTGTTTATATATATATATATATATATATATATATATATATATATGCTAATAATACTATATTAATATCCTAAAAACATATAATAATTATTAAAAATTCTAAAACTTCTAAAATTCTAAAAAACAACTTACTATACATATAAACCATAAAGTGCAACTGCAGAAAAATGTAATATAAAATTTATACATTGTTAATGAAGTTAATAAAAGTTGTTTATGAATTATTTATACAATGAATGCTTCAAGATATAATATTATATCCTTTGCTATAGTCTGGCCCTTCTAATTTTTAATACACTATTAATGCTAATATTATCATTTAGCCCAGGGGGTTTTGTAGCATTTAACTTTAATTGCCACAACAGTTCCTTATATTCCAATGACGTTTCCCAATCTCCCCCTCTTGGATTCTGAGTTGCTTGTTCTAAAACCATGAATTTTAATTGCATATTTGGACATTTTAAAGAGTGCTTGTAAAAGGCATTAGTTTCTTTCTCTTTCGCAACATCATATAGATGCTCTTAAATTCTTCTTTTCAAAGACCTTTCACTCTTCCCTATGTAAAAACTTAAACATTGGGTACATATACCAAGGTAAACTACTCCTTTAGTTGCACAGTTATAGTGTCCTGTTGATTTAACCTTAAAATTCCTTGAAGTTATATGCAAGCTGTTGTCAATGATTATATATGAACATTGCTTGCATGCCCCACATTTATATGTACCTAGTCTAGGGGTAGATTGTGTAAAACTATCGTGAAACTGTCTTTCAAATAATCCCTTCAAATTAACATTCCTTCTATTCACAAATTTGGGCCTGTCCGATACTAACTCTTTAATATCTTCTTGTAATGTTAAAACTGGCCAATACCTTGTCACAATTTTTCAACTTGTGAATCCTTACTAAAGGTTTGTATAAATAGATTATGTGTGTCAAATTGGGCATCCTTTTGAGCACATCTATTCTCATTTGCCATTGTACCTAAGAGTGGAAAATATTTACTTTTTCTATCAGTTGTAACCTCTTCTGCCAACTTGTTAACTAGGTGCATAGGGTAACCTCTTTCTAAGAATACATCTTTTAAGAAATTCATTTCTTGTATAAATAGTTGTTCTGTACTACACATCCTAGCTGCCCTAATAAATTGGCCTTTCAATATGCCTTTCTTCTGATGGAAAGGATGTCCACTCTCAAAATGCAGATAGGAATTAGAAAAAGTATTTTTCCTATAAATTTTAGATTGAAAGGTACCAGTATGCTGGTTCTTAGACAGAGAGAGATCTAAATAGTTCAAAACTTCCTCACTGATGTTGTATGTAAACTTTAAAAATTGTGTGGAAGAATTAATATAAAGCATAAAATCCATAAATTCATTAAGGTTACCATTCCATAACCCACAAATATCGTCCAAAAATGTTTGTAATGTGTAATAAACTTCGACCAAGGGGTTGAGAATATAAATTTGTTCTCCCAATAGTGAAGTACAATGTTGGCATAGGATGAGGCACATGGAGCACCCATGGCAACCCCTTTTTTTTGCTTAAACAGCTCTCCATTGAAATATATATAGTTATTTTCAAGTATAATTTCCATAAATTTAACCACCAGTCTAATAGTGTTTGATCATAAAATTGGTTGCATCATAAAAATTGCTTTGGATACCTTTAATGTCTCAATTAATGAGATTAATATTTGCTTATTCGAAAATTAAATATTTATTATATGACCATCTGATGCAAGGAGCAATTAATGAAAAATTATATAATTACTTGTATGTAAACAAACCTACTACATTAGTGATTTTTGGGATACCTAAAGTGCACAAAGGTTTGGACCCTTTAAGATTTAGACCGATTGTGGCTGGGGCAGGCAGCATTGTTGAACCACTTGGGAAGTTTATTGATCAAACTGTTAAACAACTAGTTCTTTCTGTAGAATGTATTTGTAAAGATTCCTGGGACTTCCTTAAAGGTATCCAAAGCAACTTTTATGATGCAACCAATTTTATGATCAGTATAGACATTGTTGAATTATTTCCAAGTATCCCTCATGCTGTTGGCCTTGAATGGTTTAATGAAGTTTTATGTGTGTCATCTGAATTCAGCCCAAACACTATTAGACTGGTGGTTGAATTTATGGAAATTATACTTGAAAATAACTATATATATTTCAATGGAGAGCTGTTTAAGCAAAAAAAGGGGTTGCCATGGGTGCTCCATGTGCCTCATCCTATGCCAACATTGTACTTCACTATTGGGAGAACAAATTTATATTCTCAACCCCTTGGTCGAAGTTTATTACACATTACAAACGTTTTTTGGATGATATTTGTGTGTTATGGAATGGTAACCTTAATGAATTTATGGATTTCATGCTTTATATTAATTCTTCCACACAATTTTTAAAGTTTACATACAACATCAGTGAGGAAGTTTTGAACTATTTAGATGTCTCTCTGTCTAAGAACCAGCATACTGGTACCTTTCAATCTAAAATTTATAGGAAAAATACTTTTTCTAATTCCTATCTGCATTTTGAGAGTGGACATCCTTTCCATCAGAAGAAAGGCATTTTGAAAGGCCAATTTATTAGGGCAGCTAGGATGTGTAGTACAGAACAACTATTTATACAAGAAATGAATTTCTTAAAAGATTTATTCTTAGAAAGAGGTTACCCTATGCACCTAGTTAACAAGTTGGCAGAAGAGGTTACAACTGATAGAAAAAGTAAATATTTTCTGCTCTTAGGTACAATGGCAAATGAGAATAGACATGCTCAAAAGGATGCCCAATTTGACACACATAATCTATTTATACAAACATTTAGTAAGGATTCATCACAAGTTGAAAAAATTGTGACAAGGTATTGGCCAGTTTTAACATTACAAGAAGATATTAAAGAGTTAGTATCGGACAGGCCCAAATTTGTGAATAGAAGGAATGTTAATTTGAAGGGATTATTTGAAAGACAGTTTCACGATAGTTTTACACAATCTACCCCTAGACTAGGTACATATAAATGTGGGGCATGCAAGCAATGTTCATATATAATCAATGACAACAGCTTGCATATAACTTCAAGGAATTTTAAGGTTAAATCAACAGGACACTATAACTGTGCAACTAAAGAAGTAGTTTACCTTGGTATATGTACCCAATGTTTAAGTTTTTACATAGGGAAGAGTGAAAGGTCTTTGAAAAGAAGAATTTATGAGCATCTATATGATGTTGCAAAAAAGAAAGAAACTAACGCCTTTTACAAGCACTCTTTAAAATGTCCAAATATGCAATTAAAATTCATGGTTTTAGAACAAGCAACTCAGAATCCAAGAGGGGGAGATTGGGAAACGTCATTGGAATATAAGGAACTGTTGTGGCAATTAAAGTTAAATGCCACAAAACCCCCTGGGCTAAATGATAATATTAGCATTAATAGTGTATTAAAAATTAGAAGGGCCAGACTATAGCAAAGGATATAATAAAAACTTTTTTGTATTTATATAATATTATATCTTGATGCATTCATTGTATAAATAATTCATAAACAACTTTTATTAACTTCATTAACAATGTATAAATTTTATATTACATTTTTCTGCAGTTGCACTTTATGGTTTATATGTATATATAGTAAGTTGTTTTTTAGAATTTTAGAAGTTTTAGAATTTTTAATAATTATTATATGTTTTTAGGATATTAATATAGTATTATTAGCATATATATATATATATATATATATATATATATATATAAACACAATGTATTATCTGAATCCCAACGGATTTTAACAAGTATGCATGTATTGTTATTTTAGGTTGTATTATAGGTCACACATACATATACATATATATATTTTTCGATACACCTTTAAGAATGTAACTTATTAAATTTATTCTAATTAATTAATTAGGTGTAGGTCAGATGACCATCAAGTATTATAAATAGGTTAGGGTTCCTCATACACACATCTTGATAAAGCCTGGTATCAGCCAGGCGAAAGCGCTTGTTTTAAATTTGACTGCTAGTTGTTTTCACTATTGTCACGTCTATTAAAGACTTTGTGCAGAAAACTTCATGGTTGGCCGTCTTTGCTGTGGTTTGTACTACTTCTTGGTTGGTGACTTACTACATTTTTGTGTGTTGGCTGTATACCCATCACCTAGCCTTCTATAGCCATCTGCCACAGTCGAACACTTCACACCCGTGAAGCAATGCACCCATGCATGTCAGTACTGGCACCTTGTGTCAGTGTGTGTGGTGTATGTCTATGATCAGATTCACACTCACTACAACCCCTATTGACATACTGAAGCATGGTCTCTTATGTTAGATACCTCCACAAACCCTTTGCCCATATAACCTCCGGATAACCACTGTGGGGCATGTGATACCTGCACAGTACTGTACTGTGGCAATCTAACTAGTGCGGAGTTGTATTCCTGACCCTGCCAAGTGTGTCATTGTGTGTGAGTCCCTGAGAGAGTGTGGCTGTGTTGACACTGACACGTGTACATGTGGACAGGCATGTGTACTACACCTACCGTATAGCTACCATATCACTGTTGCAGATTTCACTCAACATCACATATACGTTTGGAGGGCTCTTCAACATGTAACTTATGTGGCACATCCAATAACTGCATAAACATGTGATAGCAATACATAGTCAGTCAGGGGTTTGATACCCTGTACTGGTAGGTGTGTGAGACAAACATGATTAAGTTTCACTCTCCCACCCCTGACTTATCTTTGCCTCTGTCTGCCTCTCTCACTCCCTCTCTGCTGGATGTGGAGACTTACACCTGCCTTGCTTAGGAAGCAGCATGTGTATTATAAGTGATGCTCATGACCAGCTGATGTCCTCTGCATGAATTACAGCCCTCCTCTAGCTGATTGCCTGTGGAACAGCTGTGGTAACATTCCCATAGCCAATTGCATGGAAACACACTCCAATATCTAGGAACATCATATTGGTGTTGGGCCTTTTCATTCACTGTGAGCAGGACCTAGATCTGTTTGGCAAACAGCATCACAGATGGATTGGGGATTTACCTTTAACAACATACATACACTGTGGAAACAGGCCAACACACAGGAGGGGGATGTGCCTGACATAACTACAGAATGTAATTGCTGCTATACTGCATTTGGAGTAATGATGGTTTAACAGGGTGTGTGTGGATATGGCTATCCTACTTTTAATACCTGTCATGTCAATGCTATGTTTATGAGGAAACCTCCATCTGTAGGGTCATCTGCAGACTGGGCAGTGTGTGGTGCCTTTTGTTTTTGTGTTACCCACAGAGCACCTATCTGTGAACTGCAGAAGCATAGTGTGAGGATTGCAGGCAGTACATGGTGACAGCCATGAGAGTTACTGACTTCATATCCCTCATAGGACATATGTTGCAACAAACCCTGTTACAACAGTAAATGTATGAGGTTAACACAGCAACATGTCAATATTGGCCCTGTGCTTGTACCTCCAGCCACAACTCTGTCAACCTTCGTACATATGTCGTGCAGTAAGAGGTGCATATGTACTGTACACCATATTTATTGACATCATATCTGATAACAAGCCAGTTAGATATCAGACTGCTACACATGTTATGTATAGTAGGGGTTATATTTGAGGACATAACCTGGGTATTCTGTGGTTGTATGTACAGTACTGAGGTCTGTCTACTTATGGTGATTGTCGACAGTATGTGTATTGCGAATATGTACCTTGGCCTTTGCACAGACTGTGGTAGATTCCATTGTTCTTGGTCCTGTTCTATCTGATGTTACATGCTGCTACACTGTATGTTACCCTATCGGCTTACATGTTTGTAGGGCCAAACACACACATGTCCCATACCACAGGCAGACATCGGACCACACTGTGTAGTGGCCCAGTATATGTAGGGTTAGTGTGTGAGTGGCACATATGAGGATTGTGTTGATCAGATAGTCCATATACTGTAATACTATGCTAGCATACCATATGTGGCTGTGGCTGTGTTCACACTGGTTGTGGTTATGCACTTTCACACAGGTGTCTGTTACTCTGTGCTGTGACATGCCTGTAGAGCCTGCTATATATGCAGGTACATGTGTATTACCCCATAGGAAATGTAGGCCAGTGTTGTGGCAGCCTGCCTGTAGCCTGCAGAGTGCTTTGTTACATGCCTAGCAGCTTAGTGTACTTACCCAGTGAGATGTTATGTCCAGATACTTGCCAGATGTCCTGCTGCTGGGCCACCATAACAGTCATGTATGTCAGACATAGCAGTGGGATGCTGTACAGATGTATGTATCTAACTAGTGGGTAGTATGTGGCCATGCCACCTCTGTACCAGCGGTTATTATGTGTCAGGACAGACAGGGGTGTGTGAATGCATCATCTATGGGGGCAAATGTATACCAGTATTTATGTGATATACCCATCTACATGGCTGTTAACATCCACATTGTCAGGCTTGGTCCACATGTCTTGCACTAAGGGGTTCTGTGTATACCTCTGGACTGACCAGAGTGTGTCAGACTCTCCACATATATTGGCCATATCTCTGCTGTAGTCCACAGGATCATTACTGTGCTAGCAGTGGTACTGTACTATGATGTCCTTAGGATGTCTGTCAGTAGCCAGTGGCGCACATGTTAAAAGCAGATGTGACCTTCAACACACAACATGTCTTTGAAGACAATCCCTATTAAAGTAGTAATAGTGTAGAAATATACCTGCAATATATACTTGACATCCCCCTGCACTAAGAGGTTTGGACTATTGGGGCTGAGATATGGCTCCACTCCATGTTCAGGACATGTGGTGAACATATATAGATATATACACATAGACATATCGACATACATAGATGGATATGTAGATGTACATATACATATATATATATACATATCTATATATATATATATATATATATATATATATATATATATATATATACATAGAAACACTCAGATATATACATATACAGAGCAATATATGTCTACAAATATACAGATAGAGATACATATGCACATATACCTATGGGTATCTACATATATATACATATATATATATATATATATATATATATATATATATATATATATATATATATATATTTATATTTATATATTGACAGTAATAGGTATATCAGAATAGATATGTATGCTCATATAGTTATAGATATCTACATATATATCCACATAAATAGGCATATCTGTACACATAGGATGTGCATACATACATATACATATATCTATCTATATATCTATCTATCTATCTATATATATATGTATATATATATATATATATCTATATATATATATATATATATATATATATATATATATATATATATATATCTATATATATATATATATATATATATATATATATGGGTCTACTTTATGTGCACAAAGTCCGAGAATATCGAATACGATATTCTCGACACGAGTACACCAAAAGTGAAAAACAGTGAAAATGTAAACGGAAATCTCCATAGGTGGAGATTTCCATTTATTTCAATGTAATGCGATCTCAGAGTTGGTATATTAAAGTAGTGGGGGTGTGGAGGTGCAGGGGGGCTTGCCCCTCCCTGCCTACAGTAGTTTAAATTCTTTTTTTGTGTGTATTTTTTTTTGGACTTCGATTGTTTCATAGTTCGATGCATATGGTTCGATCCATATGCATTTGAGCTATGAAACTTTCAAGGTCCTAAAGTAGTCCCTATAGATATATGTAGATATATATATATATATATATATATATATATATATATATATATATATATATATATATATATATATATATATATATATATATACATGCGAAGAGATGTACAGATGGCCATATATATGTTGCACTATACAGATGTGTATACAGACATATGTATGAGTATACATGTGTATGTACATGTAGACATATATCAACCTATTATATGTATATATCCATATTCCTGTCAAGTGTAAACCTCACGGTTGTGTATACCCTCCCAGATCAATCTCACCGTATGCATCCGCTATGTGTACATTATGATAAAACAACATATGTGATGCAACAGTCATATTAATAACAAGTACTACACAATTATGGAAGTAAAGGCAATTGTTCAATACTATTCAATATGTGTATTGACAGATATATTGGGAAAACAACAGCTGTATTCACAGTGGTCATGGCGTAGTGGTTAAGTGTTGTGACTATAGTGTACAGGGTCCTAGGTTCAAAACCTGCAAGGGCTGTTCATTTTGTTGCTAGGCAGAATGAGGGCTGTCGGATACAGAGTGGTTAAGGAAATTTTGAACAGCTTTAAGTGGGTTTGTGCGGGTTTTTGTGAAGCTAAGCGGGGCTAAGCTCTGGGTAAACATACAGATGCTTACACAGTGTAGGCATCGCTTACCAGTATGCAAATCCGCTCAGCTGTTATATTGCAGCAATGTTGATACTTGCTAAGCATGGCTTAGACCTGGTAACCAGTTTAATCCACCCAGTCTGATAACATAGCAGGGTAATGACATCTGTGACACCCATGGCCTGGCCCAGCAATCAAAGAGCCTCAGTTCTCACCACTAACACCAGTGATGGGTGTCTCATATAGGAGGAAAGGATAACAAATACACAGTAAAGTACAATTTCCCTTAAGAGCACACAGAGATCACAGTTAGTCTGGGGCTGGTCATGCCCTTGCTCTCCAGGTACTCAATAAGACTCCCCACTGGCAAAGCTATAGGGTCCAGATTTCAGCCAGCTGGGCAAGCTAAAACCTCCAGCACCCTCTCTGTCCAACCAGTGCTTTGTGTCCCTGCCCAAGTAGCTAACACACATGCACTTTGAGATAAGAGTTTTATACAACCATGCAGACACTCCTGGGGAGGGCTGGCACAGGTTCTCCAGCTATGCCCGTTTTACCCAGACCATACGGTAGAAATCATTGCCACCACCCAGGTAATATTTATCAGCTACTCAAAGGCCCTTAAAAGGGTGTCCAATTATTACTGTGCAATATTATTATCCAATTGGTAGTATAGCCCAAGGCTAAAGGTATTGGAGTGGCTTTGTACAATTTTACCAAAGGCATGCAAGTACTCTAATGAGCTTAAATTATCTCTACAAAAAACAGCCACAGTTGAAAGTGTTTAAAAATATTTAACAACAAATAGTCAAAACACAAGACAATATTTTTACTATACAGTGCTAGTCAAGAGTTCAGAGATCACAGAGAAATACTTAAAATAATTCAGTAGTACAGTTCTGACATCACAGAAAAAAAACACAGTCTAATCTTTCTAGTTTCTAGCTATTTCTAAGAGAAAACACAAGTCTAAGATAAATTTACATATAGAGCAAGACAGTGCTGGTGAGTTGGATGGTCAAGACAAAAATGTTTAATGCTTTCTGATTCTCTCTGTTTTTAAAATCACATTCCTGGTTCACATCACATCATTCTTCACACTTCCTTGGGTGCCCAGGTTAACAGAAACTACATTTACATTCTTCACTTCTGGGCAGAAACCAGAGCAATAAAGGACATTTATGTATGCAAATTCTGGCCATTAACTCTGGCTTTAAAACAATAGGCAGGATGCCTCACTCTACACTTACTGACTTCCAGTTTTAATATCAAAGGGTCACAGCATGCTTTACTTGGTCAGTAGAGTGCACTGTTGATACATTTTTTCCAGTTCCACATGTAACACTATTTTTACTATTTAAGACAACAAGCCTGTGGTTTAGATTAATATTACAGATGACAGAATTATCTACAAAATTCTGTCTGGCTAGGCTGGCAGCCTTCATCTATCTTCACCCAATCTTCACATATCACTCCCTCCTGGAGAACTCAAGCTAGTTTTTCAAGTGAACCTTGAGAAACGCTGCTTGAGGGAATTAGATCTATCTGAGTATACCTTACCCCATTCCCTGTTATGGGAGCCCATCTGCATTGGCATTGCTAATCCCACTACGGTGCTGCACAGACATATCATATGTTTGCAACCCCAGGCTCCATCTTAGCAACTTGGCATTTTGTTGGCTGGTTCTGTTTAACCATGTTAGGCGATTGTGATCTGTCATAACAGTGAATTTCCTTCCATACAGATAAGGCTGAAGTTTCTGCAGTGCCCACACTATGGCTAGACATTCCTTTTTTACAGCTACATAGCATTCTTCCCTGGGTTGGAGCCTATGACTGAGATAAACCACTGGGTGCCCTTCCCCCTCTGAAGAAATCTGGCTAAGTACAGCCCCCACCCCATAGTTTGAAGCATCCACCTGCACAACAAATGCTTTGGTGTAATCTGGATTGGCTAACACAGGGGGTCCTCCCAAAGCTTCTTTAAGCTTTTGGAATGCCTGCTCACATGCTGGGGTCCACACTACCTTAACTGTCCTGTTCTTCCTTGTCATGTCTGTGAGGGGAGCAGCTATGGTACTATAACTGGGGATGAACTTTATGTAGTACCCTGCTGTCCTTAAAAATGCCCACCTGCTTTTTAGTAACAGGTGCCAGCCATGCCTGAATGGCTTCATCTTTGGCAGGTTCTGGCCTTGTCTTTCCACTCCCCAATCTATGTCCCAGGTAGGAGACATCTGGCATACCCACCTGCCATTATCTCGACTTAATGGTCAACCCTGCCCTTTGTAGTCTGCCCAGCACCTCCCTGACATGTTGAAGGTGCTCTTGCAGGAATGGCTGTAGATGGCAATATCATCTAGGTAAGCAAGGGCAAACCCTCATGCACCTGCTAGGATATGATCTACCAGCCTCTGGAAATTTGCTGGGGCATTCTTCCTCCCAAAAGGCATCTTTGTGAACTCATGCAATCCAAAAGGAATCAGAAAGGTTGACTTATCTCTAGCACTGGTAGTCAAGGGCACCTGCCAGTAACTCTTGGTAAAATCAATGGTTGTAAGATACTTATCCCCACCCAGCTGCTCTAGGGCCTCATCTGTCCTAGGCATGGGGTAAGCATCTGATTCTGTGTGGCTATTTAATTTCCTGTAGTCCACACAGAACCTGGTGCTACCATCCTTCTTTGGCATCAGCACCACGGGAGAGGCCCATGGACTGTTGGACTCTGTAATCAACCCTCATTCCAACATCTCTTGTACCTCCTTCCTCAGAGTCTGTTTGACTCACTCAGGCACTCTATACAGGGCCTGTCTAATAGGTTCATAGTGGTCCTGTATCCACCTGGTGCTTCCCCTGGTGGGTGCACCCTGGTTTCCTAGTGAACATGTCCCCAAATTCCTGCAACACAGCTGAGATTTCTTGAACCAGGGTAGGAGATAGCTGCTGGGACATTGCTACCCCTTCCACTGAGATGTCAGCCCGAGCCTCACTGAGGAAATCAGTCCCCAGATCTCCCTCAGACTCCTCCTGCAATCCACTGCAAATGCTCAGTACAAGGGCCTCCCTGTCATGGTAACTTTTCATCATGTTATCATGGTACAATATGTGCCCTGCCTTCTGCCTAGCAGTTCCACCATGTAGTTAAAATCACTTACCTTTCTTACCACCTTGTAGGGTCCATCCCAAGCTGCTTGCAGGTTGTTTCTGACAGGAATGAGAACCATTACCTGCTACCCCACAGCATACTCTCTAGCTCGAGCATTCCTATCATACCACACCTTTTTCTCTTGTTGGGCTTCTGCCAGGTTCTCCTTCGTCAAGCCCAAGAGTTCCCTGAGCCTTGTCCTGAGGTTTAGCATGTATGCCACAACAGACTCCTTGTGTAACTTGCACTCACCTTCCCACTCATCTTGAATTAAATCTAGAGGTCCCCTCACTCTATGCCCATACAGCAACTCAAAGAGTGAAAAACCTGTGGATTCCTGGGGAACCTCTCTGTAAGCAGGCAAACAGATGGGGCAAATATTTGTCCCACTCCCTCTTAAACTGATCTGCAAATGCTCGTAGCATGGACTTGATTGTAGAGTTTAACCTCTCAACAAGACCATGGTGATGGTAGGGGCACTCTTCATGTGCTTCACCCCACAGGAGTTCCATAGACAAGCCAGCAGGGCTGACATGAAAATGGCACCTCTGTCAGTCAGTATTTCTTTTGGGAAACCTACCCTGCTGAAAATGTCTAACAAAGCATTTTCCACCTTCTCTGCCTCAATGGAGGACAACGCCACTGCCTCAGGGTATCGTGTAACACAATCCACTACCACCAGGATATACATTTTCCCTGTGGAACTTGGGGTACTCAGAGGACCCACAATATCCATAGCTACTCTCTGAAATGGCTCCTCAATCACAGGCAAAGGCATCAAAGGAGCTCTCACCTTGTTTCCTGCCTTGCCTACCTTTTGGCACTGTTCACAGGTCATGCAGTACCCTGTTACATCTCTGGAAATTCCAGGTCAATAGAAGTTCTGCATAATAAGCCTCTTTGTACGTTTTATGCCCATATGACCTGCAAAGGGAATATCATAGGCTATGGCTAAAAGCTCCAGACGGTAGTCCCTAGGCACTACCAACTGCTGTACTCTCTCACCTTATAGTCCTCCATCAGGGGTACACTCTCTGTATAGTAACCCTTTGTTCCAGTATACAGATTCCCCCTTTCCTTGAGAATCAGATGCCGCCCTAGCTACCTGCCTCAGGCCTTGCAATGTAGGGTCTAAGAGCTGAGCCTGTCTCAACTCTCTCCTTGTAACCCTTCCCAACTCCCATTACACAGGAAGTCTGGCATCCTCTGACAGTGGTGTCTCACTGTCAGCCTGGGTACTACTACTCACCTCTACCTTTGCAGTTACTCTGTCCAAGGGACCATCAGTACCCCCAAGCAGCTGTGGATCACCTTCAGTCTTACTGCTACAGGGTACCTCCCTCCCTGAAGTAACCACCTCACTAGTCCTGGCTGCAAGTATGCAGTCTGTCTGGGTCTGCCCCAGGCTACCAAACCCAAATGCTTGTCTCCTAGCCTGACTGCATGTAACTGCACAAACACATGGTACTACCTCATCCGAATCCTTCCCTATCAGGACATCTGTAGGATGGTAATTTTGTACCCTTGTTGTCTCAAGACAACCTACTATTAGCATTTTGTCTTTCCCACTTACTGGCTCCCTCAACTTTTGTTCCCCACCTTGCCTCCATGGACACCTGTATGCCACATGGCCCTACTGGTTGCATTCAAAATATTTAACTGGACGTGTACCTGGACTAGTTGCTTCCCCTGCTACTGGCAGATTCTGTTGGGGCAGTCTGTGCTGCCCACCATGGGTTCCTTTAGACCCATGAGCAGTACTGGGGTCCCTTTCCTGTGCAGGGCTGCCCTGCTTGCCAGGTATAGGTCTCCCTTTTTCCCCAACTCATCTGAAGTAGCACATTGTCTTTCAGCTAACCAGATCCTCATGTCCTCAGGCAAAGTGCTAAGGGCTTGTTCCCTCACCAAAAGGTCTGCCAGCCCTTCAAAAGTGGTGACCTGACATCCACTCACCCACCTATGGAAATAAGTGCTCAGTTCAGCAACATATTCACACACACTTTCATCTGCCTTGCATCTATGCTCACAAAACTTTTTCCTATACATTTCAGATTTTAGCTTAAACAATTCTAACAAGTGATTTTTAACAGCAGTATAATCACTACATGCAACGTCAGACATTTTTGACAAAACAGTTACAGCTTTACCATGGAGTAAGGCGGTCAGGAACCTTACCCAGAACCTTTGGTCAACACTATACTGTTTGTATACCCTCTCAAACATATGAATGAAACTATCAAAATTTTCCCCCTCTTTAAACTGCCGAAGAAATTTACTGACCTTTTGTGCTTCTGGGGAACAGTTACTCCCTTCCCCATTACCTCCATGACTTTGGCAAAGAGGCAGCATTTCCCTCTCATGCCTCCTCTGCTGCCTCTTTTCCTTGGCTTCTATCTCCAAATGCCTGGCCTCCAACTCAAGTCTCTTTAGCTCCAGATGGAGTTTTAAGTCCTCTGCAGAAAGGTTTAGCTGTCTTCTCCAAGGGTATTATATCTCCAATGCCAGCCTTATTATCCTCCTGGTTGCTGTTTTCCACTGCAGCTGTAACCAAGGCTGCAATCAGGTCTGCCTTAGTCAGGCTTCCATGCACCAGTCCGCTAGCCTGGCATATCTTCGAAAGCCGGCTCCATGTCAGCTTTCCATCCTCCTCTGCTGACATGCTGCCTGCTCACCCTGACTAACTAAGCTAACAAGAGCGATAAAACAATTGTGATCTGAACTCTGAGTATTCACTGCATGGCTGATTTAGAGTACAAAACACCTTCAGAGCTCACTGTACACTAGCTATAGGAATTCACTCTACCCACACCACTACAAGCCAATTAATATTTATCAACCAATTAATATGTGGTGTGGATATCCCACCACTGCCAAACAATTAATATGTGACACCCACGCCCTGGCCCAGCAATCAAGGAGCTTCAATCCTCACCACTAACACCAGTGAGGGGCATCTCTTATAGGAGGAAAGGATAACAAATACACACAGTAAAGTGCAAGTTCCCTTAAGAGCACACAGAGATCACAGTCAGTCTGGGGCTGGTTACTCCCTTGCTCTTCAGGTCCCCAGTAGGACTCTCCACTGGCACAGCTATAGGGTCCAGATCTCAGCCAGCTGGGCAAGCTAAAACCTCCAGCACCCTCTCTGTCCAACCAGTGCTTCGTGTCCCTGCCCAAGTAGCTTACACACACTTTGAGGTAAGAGTTTTATACAACCACATAGACACTCCTGGGGAAGGCTGGTACAGGTTTTCCAGCTGTGCCCATTTTACCCAGACTATATGGTAGAAATCACTGCCACAACCAGCTAATATTGATCAGCTACTCAAAGGCCCTTAAAAGGGTGTCCAATTATTACTGTGCGATATTATTATCCAATTGGTAGTATAGCCCAAGGCTAAAGGTATTGGAGTGGCTTTGTACAATTTTACCAAAGGCATGCAAGTACTCTAAAGAGCTTAAATTATCTCTACAAAACAGCCACAGTTGAAAGGGTTTAAAAATATTTAATTACAAATAGTCAGAACACAAGATGATACTTTTTACTACACAGTGCTAGTCAAGAGTTCAGAGATCACAGATAAATACTTAAAATAATTCAGTAGTAAAGTTCTGACATCACAGAAAAAACTCTTCATCTAAGCTTTCTAGTTTTTAGCTATTTCTAAGAGAAAACACACGTCTAAGATAAACTTACATATAGAGCAAGACAGTGCTGGTGAGTTGGATGTTCAAGACAAAAATGCTTAATGCTTTCTGATTCTCTCTGTTTTTAAAATCAGATTCCTGGTTCACATCACATCATTCTTCACACTTCCCTGGGTGCCCAGGTTAACAGAAACTACATTTACATTCTTCACCTCTGGGCAGAAACCAGAGCAATAAAGGACATTTATGCATGCAAATTCTGGCCATTAATTCTGGCTTTAAAACAATAGGTGGGATGCCTCACTCTACACTTACTGACTTTGAGTTTTAACATCAAAGGGTCACAACATGCTTTACATGGTCAGTAGAGTGCACTGGTGTTACATTTTTTTTCCATTTCCACATGTAACAGTATTTTTACAATTTAAGACAAGAAGCCTGTGGTTTAGATTAATATTACAGATGACGGAATTATCTACAAAATTATATCTGGCTAGGTTGGCAGCCTTCATCTATCTTCACCCAATCTTCACAACATCTGTAATAAATGTATGTAATGCCATGTACAATGCATGCACCTATGTGCTGTCATTACAGTAGCAAGGGGTGTGAGTGTCATGTGTGGGACACAGATGTATATGAGGCCTGTACAGCACTGTTATCCATGTGAATGTGTTACATACAGAGGTAGTAGCCCAGTGTATGTGCTGTCACACTGGCATGTAGTGTATCATGGTGGTCTACTGTTGACAGTGCTTACCCAGGCAAGAGCAGAGTGCCAAATGTAGTACTGACAGCAGGCACACCTGCAGTCATAGCTGTACTCTGAGGCCTCCCTGTTGGATTCCTGGTGTGTGAGCTGTGTCACAGTATATAACCCCTACTGGGTAATGATCCAACATGTGGAATGTAACTGTAAACTACCGTCTGTACAGCACATGTTAGTGAGGGCTTCTGACATGTAGTTATGGCATACATATTGTTGTCAAATATCTATCTGTCAACACACTCATTCTACTGCATAGCTACTTGCCAAACTGATGACTGTCAGTCCCTGTACAGATGTGCAGATGGCAGGTATCCAGCTGGGATATGTACAGGCAACCTAAGCTTGATAGACACTGACATGTCTGCCCAGCTGTATAGGAACTGGCACATATAGGAGATGACACCCTGTATGTACCACATGCCATGGGTATCTCCACTGCACTACCACAGTCAACAGAGCATGCTTGGGTACAGGTCTCCATCACAGACACTAACTATGTGTTGTAATGCATGTTGCATACATGTTAACTTGAGCACCACAGTGGCCATGTGCAGGAGGCACCTGGAGGGTTGGCTGATGCATGTTATTCTCACCCTGAGGGTCACCAAAGTGTTGTCTGTCAATAGATTGCCTGCTGCCACTTGGCAGGTGGCAGGATACCATTGTAGACACAACCCTTACACAACCCACCTCTCCTTGAACAATAGCTAGGTACACAGTTATGACCACCTGCAGTGATGCACCCCTGTACTGACACATGTGTACGTGTGCATGACTGAGTATAGCAGTGTCTGTGTGTTAGCACACCTGTGCTTGGGAATTCCATTAGGGCCTTCACAACCACCACAACACCCATCGCCATAATCAGTTGTGGCTGCTGCTGTATGGGACATTACATGTACCCTGTTACACTCCTCTCCATATCAGCTACACGAGCCTTGCAGTACCACTACAACATCAATGTTGTACGAATAGGTTGATAGGCATGGGATACTCATTGTGTTCTGGCAAGTGTGTGTATGTGTGCATGTCCGTATATCTGTAGGGTACAGCATTCCTAGACCACATACTCCTATTACAATACCCATTGCCACACATTAGTACAGATAGTGTTGTTGCTGGCCATAGGTGAGGCATGACAATGCAACACCCTACTATGCGTGTGGCATGTGCATTAGATGCATATCCCTGTAGTACCATTATTGGGGTATACTATGGGTTGTATCACAGTCATACCCAATGTGTGATGGTGGGTATGGCAGAATGTCAACATGGGTTTCAGGGAGTACAATATCCACTAGGGGATGTGGGTGCTGTGTACACTGTCATTACACCAAGGTACACCCGGTATATGTCCCATGTACCACGTTATGGTTACCACTGTCACCATCAACCATACAGGTAACTGATACCACAATCCATGCCAGTTATGCATGTGCTGTGTGCAGCCTACCTGTAACACATTGGACACACAGTCAAGTTAGTTAGCAGCAATAGGCCCTGGTTTCTCGGATGTGTGTCTGCCTGTTATGTGTCTGTTAATGTGTATATAAAGGTATGTCACACTATGTATTGTCCATATACACCCATTACATCCCCCATTAGCGTACTGTACATGTCTGGGGATGTTCTGCATGTAACATGTAACCTGGGACACACCTCACCCTAAATGCTGTGTGGTGTGTGCAATGTAGGCCACACATCTCAGTATCACTACATACCTATGTAGGGGTCTAGTCCCAGTGTTGCCAAGTAACAGTGTGCATGTATGTGGATGGGACTACATCAAGTTGCAGGGTATACACACCCCAGTGGGTCACCTGTCCATGTGGCACAGGCAATAACCATTATACTAACCTGTGACATGTGTTCAACTGTACCCCAGGTATGTCACAGTCATGGTGTCACCACAGTGCCATACCTCATTGTGGAATACGACTGCAGACAGTCCTCGTGCTGACACATGTACACCTACAACACAAATGGATAACATTATAGAGACCACAATCAATCAGTATTACTAACAGCTATAATGTATCATTGCTGGACAGCTACACTACCTAACATATATGCATTACATTTTACTCATTACAACATGTTACACTGCAGTACTGCGGTACACTGTAGTATAGTCACTTTGTGCATCAGAACCAAATTAGCCTGTCCCTACATTGATGATATGGATGACAGAGATGTGGCTCAGGTATCATCATATGCACAGGGTGCGCTGTTGGTTTGTCAGAGGCTGAGAATGGGCCATACATTTGACACCATGTGTATGGGTGAGGGCTGTATTGAGGTGAGCTAGGTATGGTGATGTGGTGTGTGTAGGTATGGGGTTGCCCTAGGTGTGTTTGTATAGTGTGTGGGTATGCATGCACACAGTTCTGCTATGTGGCTGCCCTACACAGGTTTTTATGGACAGCTGCAAACTGTACCTGGCAGGGTGCGAAGTTCACTGCATCTGGCCATGGACACGTGGACTGTGCCTGCCAGGAGTTCCATGGGCATGTCCAGTTACAGGCCTTGATGTCCTACTCTCACCTGCCGATGACAAATGTCCGCTGGTACCAGGTCCCTCCTGGGACTGGCCAGGACCCTGTGCATGTGGCCTGCAGTGGTGTGATGTGGACAGCACCCCTCTGCACTGCCAGGGCTGGTACTGCCACTATGGGAGACTCTTGGTGTCCTAGCACATCCACGTTGACTGCCAGCTATTGGTGTTGCTGGCCTACATCCACGTGGCTGTCGCCACACCCCCACCACACGTTCAAGCACGGATATACCACAGTCGATGAGGGCCATCATCTCACCATGCCATCTATCCATGAGCTTGGTATAAGCACGGATGGCACCAGACAGTTCACGGACATTGTCGCTTACAGATGCGAGATCAGCCCTCTGCAGCCTCAGGCCCTGTCTGGTGTAATATTCCATACATGCCTGTGCTGCCATGACAGCCTGAAACATGCGCCTGCTGGTACCAGCTATGTCGCCTCTGCCAGGGGCATGATGTCCAGTGGCCCTACCATGCGCACCCTGGAATGTTTGTCTATGTGGTGCCCTGCTGGACATCCGGCTATGCCTGCTGCGACCAGACACAGTAGGCATGGTTACTACACTTTTCTGTGCACTGCCACCAAACACCAGCTGTCCATCTGCTATGGCCACTGGTAATGGGGAATGTATAGGTACTAAACTGTGTATGGGGTTGGTATGGCTAAAAGGGGGATGTCAAATAATGGCGCAGGTCAGCCCCTGACAACCCCACCTGTGCCTCAACAGTACTATCATCATTTTCGGTGTCTGTATGGACACCGACATCAGACTGCATGCAGGAGGGACCCTGACCCACCTCGCCACCTGTGGGGGAAAACAATGAACGCACTTTAAAACCTGTACTTAACAGTACACACACACCACCATAATACCTACCTGTCTGTGACTTTACAGACAGTCCCATATATGTGTCCATGTGTACCCCATCCTGCATCACACTTGGTAGCATACAAACATTGATACCACTCATTAACATATCAGTCCTCTAAATGCCTACACAAGTGATTACAACACAAGACCTGTTACTACACTACCTGCCTGACCTGTGTGCAGTGGTTTTAGATGGCCTTACTGGTGTCATTCAGTGTTCACCCTGTGTATGTCTGGACATCATGAGCATGGCCCCTATATATGTGGGCTACTATGTTCAATCCATAATATCATGCACTGGTGTGTTATGTGTATGTAATGCTCAGTATATGCCAGATATGCTGCTCAATCAGCCTATCATGTGACAACTGTAATATATGGATACACTTCCTGGTGTTGACTAGTACTTCCCCAATGCATCTCTAGTGCTGCATACATGGGTTGTAGGTGACCTCTCTGCTGAATGCGATATTAAGTGTGTACCTGGTGTCTACCTTCCCTCTCGATGCCTGTTCCATGCTACAGACCATATTATACTATCAGCTGGCCTGTGATTACACACATGATAAGTATTCCTGTTGTGTAATGTGGCAGTCCATGTCCATGTACTGCATACTCCCAGAGGGAGGTATTGCTGTATGAACACCCCACAGTCAAACATGTGCATACATGGCCAGCCACACAAACACACACACATTTACACACGTGTCCTGCATGCATCATCCGCCCTCCACTTCACCAGAGTGGCCCTACAGACAAACTAACTACCCACCAGGATGCACACACACATACAGGTGAGGTTGCACAATGATAGTACACACAGTCCTTCTATTACCCATCTGTCAACATGCATAACATATGGTACCCAGCAGCATGCAGTGCAGCTATAGTCAATCCATACTAGCAACAGTATACATGTGTGTGATGCATGTGCTGTGTCACTAAGTGAAGCCCCTTCCTCTGGATACCACCACACCCATGTACACAATATTGCTGTGCATCTGTTCAGCACCTTGCCATGTGCTGTGCACCACACATCACAGGTGTACAGCCCATTGCTGAATGGGTACTACTGTGTCAGTTATGTCAGCTTTAATGCTCACAGCTGTTTTCCAGCAACACATACCTGGGATGATATCTGGACAGATGTCATTTGTGAATGCCTAATGTCTGATTCACAGCTCTCAACATCAGCAGACCATATATGACCAATCCAATACTCTTACACTGGCAACCATCAGAGCATAGCATTGCTATTGGGGAGTGTACACACCCTTATTGATATGATGCACCCATCCTTGATCTGCCATGGGAACACATCACCACATATCTTAACAGTACATGAGTCCAATATGTGACACATGTCTTGTACTTTCACATGCAGTGTCTATGGAATGTGTTAGGTGTGTGGATACTGACCTTGATACATACACACCATGTGGGCATATGTGTGCACACCCCTATCATGACAGTTTTTCACACCTCTTGTTGTCTGTACTACAGCAGTCACTAATCCTGGCAGGGATATACCAGCATGGGCCATTTGCATTTGCCAGTGTATGTTCAGTCTGCCCTACACATGTTCCCCAAATCTGCATGACTGCAAGGTCTACTCATGTGCACATCCCTTGGTATTCACACACTGCCATCACTATTGCTGTGGGGGTAGGGTTATTGCTGCCACAGGTCCTGAACCTAACTATGTGCAGATGCAGCCATTCTTAGCATCCTTAGGATCCTTAGGACTGGTGTGTCATGCTTCCACCCCACTCCTTCATCCTTTTTTCAGATGCATGACAAGTAAGCCCTACACATGTGTGTTACTTTGCAGTGTCCCATACACTAAACACCACATGTTACAGCCTATTCCCAAATGATAATGTGGACCACTGTAATGCCTTATACCATAGTGCATCTCTGCAGCACTTGCCATTGTCCTACAGGTATATAAGACTGGTGTTGGACTGTATATGGGTGTTGCTCCATACATGTCCCTACTGTAGGCCATGTCTCTCACCATTCTGTTACTCCCTGTGGATACATTCTGCAATGACAGGATGTTAGTTATCATGCAGGTGTCTGACATACCCTTCCCATACTCCATCATGGTCATCCCTGTGATGCTGTGCATTTCACAGCAACAATATGTGCACATGTACAGCATGCATTCTGGGTAGGTGTGTTAAATGTGTGCATGGAATATACCATCACCATTACATGCCCGGTGTATTGGCAAGCATCTACATAAACCATACTCACCAGCTACAGGCTGCTGCCTTGGTGGTATCCCAGAGGGACCTACATAAGAGGGTGAGAGATGCAAAGTCAGTGGCCACACCTGTGGCATTGCTACAGGGTGGGTGCAGTATTACAATACATCAACAGTACATTTCCACAATACTACCACATATGGACATCTGTTTATCAATACTATGCAGCAACAAAATATATCTATGACATGTCAGATATGGATGATCTACCTGTACCGATGCGGATGTATACGCAACAGTGGTCTACGAATGTGCCCTGTGGCCTTACCTGCACACTCCTCGGCTGGTGTGTGGGTGGCACCCACCTCCACAAAGGTGTCTGGTGGTTGGTGGCTGGCCGGATGGGCAG
Source organism: Protopterus annectens (assembly GCF_019279795.1). Lineage (NCBI taxonomy): Eukaryota > Metazoa > Chordata > Ceratodontiformes > Protopteridae > Protopterus > Protopterus annectens. The sequence goes on from NC_056731.1 coordinate 74,713,920, forward strand.
GTGCCATGAGGCTGGCCAGGAGCTCCTCCACACGTGTCAGAAGGGATGGATGGCATGGCCCCCTTTGTGGTGAGGTGATCCCCCAGAGTGTAGCAGCATGCAGATGGGCATTGCAAAGCAGGTCAGAACAATGATGCCGGACCTGCTAATAACTGCGGTTGTGCAGTCTGACATTATTGATCCTGTAGACTAGGTCGTTCCACAGGGCGGTCCACTCCTGCTGATCATGGGTGGCCTGGCCAAACAGGATCACATAGTGCTGTATTAGTTCATTCAGCAGGATTTCATTCTCAGCTGCTGTGTAGGCTGACAGCCTTCCATGAGACATCGTGAATGAAAGACATAAATATGGACACAGGTGTGAGCAAGTCATGCAGCAAGGTTACCACAGTTCTTAATACACATTACTGTCACCCCCCAGCCATATCAGTGACAACAGACTGTACACACAACTCAATAGGTATGGCTACAGCATACCTACCAGTGGGGCAAATATTGTACTGTACCACGCTTTGTGCAATGTGTTTGTAGCCATGTTCCCTGTGTGGAAACTATCATTGCTGGCCTGTTACAGACTATTCACCTGCATGGCATTGTCAGGGCAACAGTGGTTCCATATATGCCTGTGGTATGCTTGTTATGTGTTTGCTGCACATCTAATATTCTGTGTTATTGCGGTTATCTATGCATGCTGTTGGGCATGTTCTGGGATTGTGTAGATTATTACTACTGACATATGTTCTATAACAGTGACACAATAGCATGTATATGTACTATTGGCCAGCAGAACCACCTCTCCAAACTCATCTGCCCATGTTACCAGACCACATCAAATGTGTAACCCACCCTGGGGCCTCCTCATGTACTGGTCCAGCAATACCGTCAGGTGGAACCAACCCAGGGGATGTTGTCCCCCCCACCTTGGGGGCACACACAGACATGTTCCTGTCCCCTGAGGTCAGGTCCAGGGTCTGTTCCATAACGGGCTCCACAGACACATGTAGGATGTGCTACATCACCTTGAGACACCCAGTACACATTCACAGGGCCCACATGCTCCTCCTGCTCAGCCTCCAGGCAAGGCACCTTCGGTACGTGGACTGCTGTTGTGAGTAGCAGTGAGTGGGAAGCTTGTACCCATTGTGTCCATATCGGGGCCCATGGGGCATCCACATCACAGACCACACACACCACCCATGGTGTTTACCCACCACATGTATCACATACCACCCCTGTAGGCTGTCCACTATATCTAACAACCCTGACCACCTCCACTACTATACCTGTCATACTTTCCCATATTTCCATTCCATACTTCACAGACAAGGGCAATGTGGTCCCAACAGAGGGTTCACATGTGACATACCCGTCCATGTTGCACACACTGACAGCTGTAGTTATCTGTGTGTATTGCTATGTGTGCTGTTTCCTTGCACATAGCATGCAAGACTGTGGTAGTAATATAGGGGGCATGTATTTACATACATATATGTTTGTGTGTGTGTTTGTATATATGTAGACATGTGCATATAGGTATATATCTATATATGTGTAGATATATGTGATGTATATATGTGCTCATATATATGTCTACACATGGGTATTTGTATATTTGTGGACATACATGTATATATATATATATATATATATATATATATATATATGTGTGTGTGTGTGTGTGTGTGTGTGTGTGTGTGTGTGTGTGTGTGTGTGGGTGTGTACAGATGCATACCTGTATGTGGGGTACATTCAGACATCAGGTCCATAATCTCACAACACATTCCTGCACAGCTGCACTGTTCTGCCTTGCTACAACACAGACAGGTGCCACATATGGACACAGCCTGACATTAGGTGGGTATACGTAGGGCCAGATTGCAGGTAACCCTATTACACACCTATGGCATTCCTGCATGCTATAATACAGATTAACCTGAGTATCCTGCAAGAGGTGGGCTGTTGAACCCACGTGTCCATCATAATGGTGTTGCTTCCACCACCAGCTATTGGCCACCTAATATACATACTTCCCATTACACAACACACACTATGATGGCTTACATCTTATCAGTCAGTACTGCTCTGCATGGTTGATGGGTATGGCCCACTAGCCACAGGGACGGACTCTATTGTCCTTAGCAGTTGTTCAGCTGAACATCATTGCAACACCAACAACTCCTGAAGGCACATATAAATAATTCCACATCATCTATCCCATTATTATGGAACAAGTACTATGGTCAATTACATACATATATACTTCACATACCTGTTCTGGGAATGCAGACTCTTTTGGATGGCTTGATTTTTTTTTCTGTGCCTTATATGCACTCTCTCTCTCTCTCTCTCTCTCTCTCTCTCTCACTCACAGTCTTTCTCCAGGAAATGGAATGAGCTGTTTTGCTTTGCATAGATTGTAGCAGGGAATTTGTAGTTGATGCACATGATCAGGTGATGGCCTCTGACCCACTCAGTGTCCTCCACTTGCTACCTGCATGCAGCATGCTGTGTAGTACTTCCAATTAACACTGTCATGGCAACCAACTATTATAAATCCCTACATCATGTGGGCATGGTCCCTTTACCTTTCCTGTATGATGGACATCCTTCCTGTGTGTGGGCATCAGTGTTACAGACAGCAGATAGTAATACCTCTTACAGGAGAACCTGCACACTCAGGCCAGCTACATATTTGTAGGAGGTTCCAGAACTACAGACAGAGTGTGAGTAGTGTTGTATGCATTTTATAGTACTGGTGTTACAGGGTTTGTGTGTACATATTAGTTTAACTTGGAATGCAGTCTGTCTGCATAGCTCTCAGCTGTGGGCCTATCCTCTTGATGGTCAGAGGTGTGCCCATTATGTTTTGTCTGTCCACCACACAGGTCTTGTGTCAGATATATCCCTGGCTGTGTGTGTGTGTTGAGTGCTATCAGTATGTGTCTACATCCATTTCTGTTTCTAACTTGATATTCCTGACTAAGGGTATGTTGCAGACTATCCTGTAACACCAGCAACTTGCTTAGTGTATGACAACAGTTTTACACATATGGGCCTGTGTTCCAGCCTCTGTCCTCCACCTACATACCAGGCATTGTACATGTGACATGCTGTCAGGGGTTGTTATGTAGTGGGCTGTGAGTATGTCATACTGCCATTCCTGCCATCAGTCCACTGCTGTTGTGTCCCCCACACATACTGTGGGGTTGGGTCCATATATGTGTGGGTTTCACCTACACAATAAATGTGTGCCCTTATGCGCTCCAGAGGCCAGTGTATGTAACAGTGGTATGTGGCCCTGTATTATTGATTCTAGGGGGGGATGCACCCTAATTAACCTAGGCTGTTACAACATGTGGGGGTATCAGGTGTAAGCTGCCTTAACGTATCTGGATGTGCATTACCATACAATTCACCTTGGGTAAATGCAGGCCTACTGCCTCCTGCCATACAGACTGCTCCGTTTGTCAGTGTGATTGTGATGGTGTCAGTTATGCCTTGTTATATAACAGATGCATCCCATTGTGTCAACTGTCATCTTTACCCCCTAGGGATTGTGTACAGAGTGTAGATAGAGGCTGCTGGACTATACATCTGCATTATGTACTGTTGATTGACTGGTATCCTGTGGCCCAATCTGTCTTTACTATTGTACTACTTGAAGGCCTTGGCCTGGACAGCAACATATGTAAACCTTTCCAGACTATCATATTAATATAACTGTTTTACAGTTGCATTACTCTGTTTATATGTATTTCACTGTCTAAACAGCTATCTTACATGTCATGTACAACTGTAATAGTACATAAATAAAGCTTATCCATGTATGCAAACCTGTGTGTGGTGTTATATCTTTTGTCCTCTTTGTGGGTATATGTTGCAGGCAAAAATTGTCATTTGTATTGGTGGCTCATACAGTGTCCAGTTGGTAAGGTGGTAACTGTAGGTATAGTGGCTGTTCCACATTGTGTGCACCTTCTACATATGTATCTTTCTATACATATCTCTGTGTATGTATATGTAGTTACATATATCTATCTATATATATATATATATATATATATATATATATATATATATATATATATATATATGTATATCTGTATCTGCATATATGTGTCTGTGTATACGTATCCTAGGGATGTTGGTTGCTTCCACATTGTACATTCCCTATGGTAGCCACACTGTACTGCATGATATGTTACTCATACCAGCCAGACATCATACAGGTGGGATGGAGCACTGTTAACACCTTGTGCCCATGTTGTGTCAGGTCCCGGTTATGAGATCTGCAACAGTTGGTAGTGTATTGCAGGGCAGATGTGTTTGGCTATAGGGGAAATACCTATACGTACAGGATGTATGTTGCATGGGCCCCCTCAACCCCATTTACAGTACATGTGGACATACATGTTTTATGTTCCCATTTTTATCTACAGATGTATATCTGTATATACCTATATAGATATAGATATGATTATATATATATATATATATATATATATATGTATGTATATATATATATATATATATATATATATATATATATATATATATATATATATATATATATATATATATATATATATATATACATATATATTATATATATATATATATATATATATATATATATATATATATATATATATATACACATATAGATGTAGACATATATATCTATAGGCTTATGCATATGTATGCACATATGTTTATATTTATATATGTATATATATATATATATATATATATATATATATACATATATAGATATGTATATATCTATCTAGATATAAATATATATATATATACAGACACACATACATCTGCATGTTTAAATACACTTCCTGTACTGTTGAATGACTGGGCTGGATGATATGATTTTGAAAACATCAGAGTTATATGTATCTGACATGGCTTAGTGGTAAATCAATTTGGCTATGGTTTGCAGGGTCCTGGGTTCGAGCCTTCCAGTGGCTGTTTATTTTGTTTCTGGGCAGACCATGGGCCGTTGGATACAGAGTGATTAAGGCACTTTTAAGCTGTTGTAAGCAGGTGTGTGCAGGTTTGCGCGGAGGTAAGCACTGCTAACTTCTGGTTACAGTTTCTTATACTGATTTAGCTTCTCAATTGCTTAACATGTGTAAGCATTGCTTACCCCCACGCAAACAGGCTGAAACCCGCTTACTGCTGCTTAAAAGTGCTTAGTCCCGTTTACCCCCATGCTAATTTCTTTAAAAGAAAAGAAAAAAGGGTTAATAGGAAAGTGGTGAAAAAGGGGCACCAAGAAGGAAAGACAGTGGGGAAAATAGCTAGGGATGTGCAAGAGGGTGTAGGGAAGGTCTATAGCTGCCCATTTCTTGTACAGCAACAGCTGTGCATATACACTGAATTTGGTGGTTGGTTTGGACACTCAGACCCCTGAGAGAGGGGTGAAGACAACAATAATATGTTGTGATTCCAACTAGACCAGAGTACATGTGTCCAGTAGACATGTCTGCGAAATGGACAGCTATGTATGGGGAGATATTTTTTTTTGGGAACAGATTGCCCTTTTTTTTCGGGTGAGAGTGGGATGTTGGTTAGGGATAGTAGGTATATTTGTGGAGGTAGGTTGGGTAGGTTAACAGACAAGACAAACAAGATGCATACAGGGGTGGTATTTGACATATATGGGGGGGTAAACCCCTTGATGGGGAGGGGTGTTGGGAAATCAGAAGCCCATGAGCCCCCTAGTGGAAACATTGGGACTGAGATCCCCACCCATGGGCAGTCACCACTGCACCTTCAGCCCCGAAGGTGACTGTGCTGGGGGCTGAGTCGGAGAGCCAGGCTGACCCTCTAGTCACGACACATGGCCTTCGAGCTGTCATAGAAGATCTCCAAGCTGCTGATCAAGCTCTCTATGCACCACGACCCAGACCTGGTGACGGGTGACAGCTTCCTGTTCTCGCTCGCTCCCAGGGGGGGTGAGCCCCATCCCCTGAGGCAGTTCCACCTGAAGGTGGTGCAGGACCAATGGACAAGGAGGTCCTGGGTTGGGCCCCAGATGTGCTGGTGCCCAGTGCCTCGGCCAGCTGAGGTGGGACAGATGGGTCCGTTGGGACCCGAATTCCCATACGTGCTATGGTGTTTATGGTGTACCAACATATGTGGGTTAGTAATAGTCAACACATTCCAGGGTTAGGTATAACAGCATGCATAGATATTCCCATTAACCCAAACACTAGATACGGAACAGTTGCATAGCAAACAGAACACATGTATATATGGGACCACAGTGGTAATAATAACAGCATGCAGGTACATTGATGGCACCATGCCACCAATGTTGGAGTGTTTAACCTAGCACATGCAGAGAAACAGATTTCAATAATTATCAACCATTAGGACATATGTCCCAACATAACAGTGAAGTCATCACATACCAGTTGAGGTGGGTATTTAGTTTATTGTTGGAGATATGGTGGGGGGGGATGTCAATTAACGACTAGTATATTCCTGTTGTTCGAATTACTTTCCTAGTCAGTGCTGTTATCTGTGCCTTACAAGTATTACTACACTACCCTATTGCCTTAGTTTGGACAGTGATATGGATGTCGTCATCTTTATACATGAACTGGTTTTACCTGCAGTATACACCTCGTACCTGCTATACCTGTGGAGGAAATGTTTGTTAACACTAACTGTTTCTACACATACTCCCAGATTCCAGGTTGATGTTGTGCACATACCTGTCCATCTCTTTCTGCAGAGACTCTGGCCATGTCTTGACCACATGCAGGTGAACAGGGACACATCTAGACTATTGTCATATTCAACCTTTAGTAACTTACAACACTCTTATACAGAATTTCCTACACAGTTATATTATGTAGCACAGTGTGGGTGACAGTGATCAGTGATACCTTATTATTCAGAGCAACTGCAACACTCACAATTCCATACAATACCAGAGTAAACAGTACCAGTCCAGGGTATCAAGCTTTTATTTCTCGGCATAGTGTTCGTATCCGACGTACCTGTGGGAGCGATGTTTGTTAACACTACCTGAATGTTGTCACACAAAGTACCAGATGTCACATTAGTATTATGCACATACATCTCAGTCTGTTACTGTACACACTTTGGTTACAGTTTGATGACATGGGGGTGTAGATAGGACATACTTGGTTTATTACTCTCATAACAGTTTCTGGAGTTGCTAGAGTAACAGGTTTGTTCTCATAGATGTGTGACAATCAGTTGTATTTCCTGTTTGCTGCCTAAACATCTGGGATCATCCCACTGACTTCCCAGGGGGACAGGGTGACAGGCAGCAGATATAGGCCCATATACTGGACATTCTGGTCTTATCTGTACAGTTGTGGGGTATGATTCTGTATGCAGCCTACTTCCACTCCCAGGATTCAGACAATGGCTGTGTCTGCTAAAACTAAAACACTGTCCATCACAGTTGCATGTGCTATATAGATATTGCTGTATATCTCCTATCTGATTTCTTTCTTATAATTCTCCTGTGGTTTTACATTCTGATCTTGTATTACAACACTCTTATACAGGATTTCCTCGACAGTTATATTATGTTGGACAGTGTGGGTGACAGTGATGAGTAATACCTTATTATTCAGAGCAACTGCATCAATCACAATGTCATACAATACCAAAGTAAACAGTACCAGTACAGGGTATCATTCTTTTATTTCTGGGCACAGTGTTCATATTTGACAGACCTGTGGAAGCAATGTTTGTTAGTGCTACCTAAATGTTGCCACACATAGTACCAGATTCCACATTACTATTATGCACATACATCTCACTCTGTTACTGTACACACTCTGGTCACAGATTGACAACATGGGGGTGTAAATGGGATATACGTGGCTTAGTACTCTCATAAGATTTTGAGAAGTTGCTAGTGTGTCAATCAGTTGTATTTCCTGTTTGCTAACTGTATGTCTGGGATCATCCCACTGATTTCCCAGGGGACAGGGTGACAGGCAGCAGATATGGGCCAATTTACTGGACATTCTGGACATATCTGTACAGTTGTGTGATATGATTCTGTATGCAGACTACTACCACTCCCAGGATTCTAACCATGGTTGTGTGTGCTAAAAATACAACAGTTCATGTCTCAGTTGTGTGTGCTATTTGGATTTTGTTGTCTGCCTTTTCACTGTTTTCTGTCTGTGTGTCTCTCAGTTGTAATAAATGACCTCTGGGGATTACACCAGTCATATACAGACATTCCTACACATTTTATTTATGTTGCACAGTGTGGATAACTGTGCTTAATACAACAGTACTATTAAGTGATTGCAAATCTACATTACCATATGATACCTGGGTATACACATGCAGTCCAGAAGTTAGACATTTACTGTTAGGCTATTATGCTTTTATTTACATACAGACTATATGAGACTCTTTCTGTGATATTCTTCAGTGTATGCAGTTGTTGTTGTTTGTCTTTCGGCTTTTCCAGGTTAGGGGTCGTCACAGTGGAACTCCGGTCTGCTAATGATTGGCAGTAGATTTTTCACACAGTACTTGCCTTAAATAATACAGGTTTTATACTGGCAATTACCTTAGTAATACTTTTAGATTTATTTCCTTGACAGTACATGCAAGAGTATTACTAACCTGCCTAGTATCACAACCTCTCCAGGCGACAGCTATGGGCCTCCTGGTTCTTGGCCCACTCACTGCTGTGAAGGACATAAGAGGAATATTTAGCCATACCTATCCATAATATACACGAGCTGACAATTATTACACATGTAGTGGAGTGATGCTTACACACAGCTGGGACAGCCCCTGCCATCCTAGCCCCTTGGATCCACTGTTCCAAGAGATCCCCCTTACGCCACTTCAGGTCAGCATAGTGATGCCTGACCTGCTCCCCAGTTTGGGGTATGCCAGTGGCACTGGTGAGGTCATGGGCGAGATGGTCCTAGGCTTCTGCCTTATACCGGGAACCCTGGTGCTGGAACTGCAGCAGTCTCTGCTCATGGCCTTTGACAAGAAGTCCTGCCATGACTCTCGACTCCTGGATGCCCCAGTGCTGTGCCCAGAAGTGCACTTCCTCTCCCTTTTCTGCCATGGTGCCAGCAAGGGGAAGCTACAACCAGTTATGAGATGTATTCCCACCTGTTGGGTTTAAGTAGGGCCGAATTCCCGCACTTTGCTGTGATTGGCCGGTTTTGAAAAGGCTAAGCTATGGGCAAACCTGCTTACCTAAGGTTGGCATTGTTTAAAGGATTATACCACAGAGCACATTGAGTTAGCTGGCCTACACATTGCTTACACCTCCTAAGCTGGCCTGTGCAATGCTTAGTGTTGCTTAAATTTGACTTTGCATTATATTTGCTTTTTGGCATTGATTTGTTATTCATTACATCTTATATATATGTCTGGTATCCATAGTTCATGTGTACGTACAATGTATGGGTTCCTTGTGTTTAGTAGGGGACTTCAACACTCTATTACATTTACACCTCACATCTGGGCATACTTCAGTACTCGAGTTCACATAATTCTATTATGTAGTAGGTTATAGAACATATGACTGTATACTGATTCCTTTCACATGTTCAGTTTGATTTTACTATAGTGAGGGTTTGTTTGGTGATACCTCACTCTTATGTACTACCGTGATGGCTTGGTGGTTAACTACTGTAACTATAGCGTATAGGGTCCTGGGTTCAAGAACTGCAAGGCTGTTAAGTTTGTTGCTGGGCAGTACAGCGGCTGTTGGATACAGAATTATTAAGGCACTTTTAAGTACTTGTAAGCTCATTTGTGTGTGTTTGCACAAGGGTAAGCAATGCTAACCTCTGGTTAAATATGCTTACAGAGAGTTAGCTTCAATATTGCTTAACCTGTGTGTCCATTGCTTACCCTCATGCAAACAGGCTTAAACCTGCTTACTAGTGCTTACATATGCTTATTCCCGCTTACAACTGCTTAATAGTGCTTACACTTGCTTACTAGTACTTACTCCTGCTTACCACTGCAATAATTTAGACAGTAACATCTAATGGTTCTTGGGAAGGTGGTGGATTTGGAAGCTGTATGAAGTTATCATTCATTACACATTTTACCTTCCATTTGTATCCATGATTCCTGTGTACATATACTGTATGGGGCACATGTGATTATCTGTGGACTTTGCAACATTATGACACTGACACCTTACATCTGCATTTAATGCAATACTCCAGTTCACAAGTATATGTTATTTAGTAGGTTATGCAACTAAAATATTGGTCATAATGTGATTTGATATTGAAAATCGACTGGGCTGCAGTGAGACTCGAACCTGGAATGTTTGCATGTAAGGCGAATGCTCTGCCCACTACACTATTGCTATACTGCTTTGTTGGCATATATCTTCCTTGTTATCCTCTTCAGCCATTTAAGCTACATTAACCATATCTAAAGGATGACCAAACCCATGCACCTATGGTTAGCTTTAATCAGATTCATTAAAAAAACGGTATGTTTATTTTGTTTTTATTTACTATTGCTGTTGTACACGTGGGGGGATGTTGCTGGGGGTATGCGGACACCTATGAGCGGTCTCGCTCATTCTTCTGGCCTTTCTGCTGTTCTTCATTGCGGGGCTATGTATATTCTGAGAACTCTGCTCTCAGACATGCCCCCACTCTCCGTGTAAGATTTGGAACTCAGGCAGCGCACCTTCATTAATATGCATGGCGCCCTGCTGTTCTGCTCCAAAACGGCCACTTCCATGCAGAACTAAACTGGTCCTGCATAGGAGATTAGTAAATCCAGGGGTGTGTCCAAAAATGCTTGTAGTATTTTATGTGTGGGCTATAAACCTGATGTTTATCACATGTCCCTACTCCCAGTATACCAGGACTATATTTGCATAGCTATTCGCATATGGGGGGCCCATGGTCACCCCCCCATTTCTGCAATATATCCTTTCTTCATACATGAAGACATTGTTTTCCAAGATAATTCTTAGGATCGTACAAATTAAACCAATTTTCTCCTTGGTGTACCCTTCTTTATCACTAAGAAAGTATTCAACTGCCTGTATACCATAGTCATTCGGTATTGCTGTAGATAAGCTATTGATATCCATAGTTACCAAGCAAACCAACTTCTGATCTGTGGACCTCAAATTACACATTGATAGATCTTGCAAGAAGTCTTGGGTGTCCCTGACAACCATAGGTGCCAACACAAGTGTATCCTTCAACTCCCGTTCCACATATATGGAGAGGTGCTCTGTTACCCAACCCTCTCCTGCAACAATTGGACACAGGGAAGGGTTTCTTTGATCCTTATGAATTTTGGGTAGTCCCTTAATGGTCAGAATGGTAGGATGCTAGATTTTAAAAAATTCATATAATTCCTGATTTCTTTTACTATGATTAAAAAGCTCAAACAAAACATTATTTATATCTTTGATCAACTGATTCACTCTCTGTTGATCAACAACTACATAGGTTTTATCATCATGGAGCATATCAAGCATCTTATAGAAGGACCTATCCAATACAACTATAGCTCTTTTTTTATCAACAGGATGTATAATCAATTCATTGTTAACTTGTAAGTCCCTTAGTGCTTTTTGTCATCCAGGTTAAGGTTAAGAAAATGATGTCTCTTAGTATTCAATGCCTTAGTAACATCATTTTCAGATACTTTTAAAAAAAATATCAACAATGGAATTATTTTGAGGTATGTATGTGCTGGCTTTCTTTAAGTCTTTATACATATGAGAGTCATTTCCAAAGTTGCTTTTAAGGATGACATTCCTACAAAATGGCTTTAAATCAACCAGCACATCACTTAGCTTGGAAGGAGCGGCAGGTATAAAGGATAGACCTTTATTCAGTAAAGAAATCTCTGCTTCATTTAACTTGATCTGGTTAAGATTTATAACCATGTCATGTTGTATTCATATGGGGATGTTATCGTTCCATGGAAACTTTTCTCCTCTTCCTCCCATGGCTCAATGATCGATCTCTCCTTACTGTAGAAATCCTTGGGGGAGCGAAAGCATGTAAATGTTATGATTAGATGCAGTTTTCTGATCAACCAATAGAGCTTTACAAACTATGACTTCTTTATATCTCATATGTGATTAGTCTATGCCTTTATACTAGAGCCAATGACTTGGAAGTACCTGCATGTTTTTATTGGCCATTTGATTCTATAGTGACCAGTGAAGACAGAATAACCTCTTTAGTATGTAAATGTCATGACTGGATATTGTTTTCTGATCAACCAATAGAGTTTTTGAAAAAAAAAATATATGATTTATTTACATCTTTTATGTGATTGGTTAAGAGACACTTTTAAGAGAATATGAACTCTTGAAGTTTTAAAACTTGAGAAAGGGCTTATACCCAAAAGTCTTTTTATTTGCATAATAGTAATTTATTTTGTCTTATTAAAGTATTTGTTTTATGCCTATTTCTGTGGTGGGTTCGGTGTAGCAAGAAAGTTGACTGCAAAAGGTCGACATTTGTGTGAGGCTGACAATCCTCAGGTAATGGATCATTGCCTTTTTCCAGAGTCAGAATATATAATTAGCAGGGGGTATGGGCAGTGCAGCCTTCCACATGGTAGGGTACAGAGGAGGAGGCATGTCCTTTTGCAAAAAATATACTATTTTGTTTTTTGTTGGTTGCATACAGTGAAGATTTTACTCTTGCATGCATAGTTTAGTGTTGGCATTTCTTATGTTGAACTCTTGGGGTCTACTTTCTTGCTCCTGACATTGTGGTGCATTGACCTAGTGAGGTAAATCCATGTAAATATAAAATACATATAAAATCTGCACTGATACAAGAGCACAGTATAAGTAAATAATACAGACTATTCAGATGTTTGTTGATATTATGCAATATTATGCTTAATAAAGATTTTCCTGGGATTCATTAACAATCATGTAGGCTTCACTCAAAGCCTACACAATTTTTATGTGTTAGCACAATGAGCAGCAGTGCTAATCGCATATGCATGCCATTCATTACATGTACATAAATACAACCACATTTTTATAGACAACAGTTGAGCATCATGAGCACAGACACACACACACACACACACACACACACACACACACACACACACACACACACACACACACACACACATACACACACACACACACACACACACACACACACACACACACACACACACACACACACACACACACACACACACACACACACAGTAAATAAACAGTACTGCCTGTGGGCAAACCTATTAAGTGTGCTCATGTGGATAGCATGAAATGGTACACAGGGCAAATAATGCAAGCTGCACCAGAATGGGAAAGTGTACCGAGTGAAATGTGTGCACAAATAAAAGTTATGACTACAGAAATAAAGAAGAGTGGATGCTAAACTGCAAGGGCAACAACTATCAAAGGTTAAACATGCCGGAGAAGTGTGGTGAGGACAGTGTGCTAACAAATCAAACATATGAACATAGAAAGAAGGAAAAGGGAGAGTAAATGTGAAAATTGTACTTGGATAATTTAGTTAAAAGTACATATGTCTCAAAGACAATTTGGTAACATACAATAATGCAGTATGCACATCATAATATTTAAAGGTTTTACACTTGCAGAGCAGATATACTTAAATAAAAACGGACATGATTGTGTAAGATGTGAGAGTTACACAAAGTAACATTGGAACAAAGGGGGGTATTCATGATATAAACATGATTAACATGCTGATTTGAGATGACAGTTAGCAATGACACTACATACATTACTGAATGTTTGCATAGCCTGTGTTTCATCAATATGGCATATTTAAAAAGAAGAGAAAGAAAATCTTCTTTGGCAAGAATCAAACCCCTGACATCAATGTGAAAACTGAGCTATGTATTAACTATGTAAGCCACAGAAATAGGAATAATACAGATATAAAAAGGAAGACATTTTAAGGGACTTCTGCTGTTTCATCTTCTAATGGTTATGGACCCTATATGTAGGTGTGTGTGGCCTTATAAATGTAGACACAGACTGTGCCATATGTAATACTCATGCTTAAGGTACTCCTGCCCGTCACATCTGTCAGCTGGGCAGATAATAACACATGGCCAACATGCACAGTGATTGTAATCAGCAATGTTGGGATATGACTATATCCCTAACCTCACAAGCTATAGAAGGTTTGGTGATGCACAAGGATCACTCAAGATTTATTTTACAACTGTGACACAGCAAATTTCAATGGATGACATCACCATTGTGTAGTGGTCATAGAACACACCACATGGTACAGCCATACATTATGAAGAGCTGTATATTGTCTGTGTTTGCTGTGGGAGAGAGTAATTGATATTGTCACAAACAACTGAAATTAATGTGGAAATTAAGAAAAGATCCCTGACAATGAGTGTCACATGAGTGTGTCAGACTGATGCCAATTAATTGACTATACTCTTGTGCACACAAATGTCCACTTTCAGTGTTCCTTGGTGAAGGAAAATTTCTCTGCATTTTTGTACGCATAACATGTAAGAAATGACTCAGACTTTAGGCGTACAGTGCAGTAGTCAATGCATGTGCCACAGGAGCACTCTCACCATGACATTGCCAGAGCAAATGTTATACTGCCATGAAACCAAAACATATGTTCATATATGTTTGTGCAACATATCAAGGGGTAATACTGTCATGATGTGACAGATGTGTGATGACAAAATGTTCACACATGTTCCCCCATGGTAGAATTGAACCTCAAGCTGTAAAACTCTTCCAACTAACAATATGGAAATGAATCACATGCTCCACAGTGGAAGTGTCAACACATCTGTGATAGTTCACTTATGCAAACTCATTATATTAGATATTCTGTATTTGGCCATAATTTTTCTGATAAAATGTATGGGGGAGGTATCTGCCACTCTCTATGAACACCTTAGAACTAAAGGGGGATGTTATTCATCCAGAATAGTTAAGGATACAGATGTTTATAATCACTCAAAGCTGGTTTCTGATACTTGACTAAGTGTCAGAAACTCAATACAATAATGGGTTCAATGAATGTGCCACTGTACAAATACATCTTCAATTCTGATATGTTTATTCATGTGAAAGCATTATATCATGTTAATGAATCAAGGAATATGTACACATGTAATTACTTTGAAATAATCTTGCTGTATGGCATTGCCTGATGACAGTTACACCAAAATACACCTCTGGCATACTGATGTTGTCACTTTGATGGTAGAACAAGAAATAGATACAATGTGAATATAATCACTTATTGGAGCACTTGCCTTCCTAAAGCAACAACATACATTACAGAGTCTCATGTCCTCAGTTGTGAGGAGTTGTCTTTCAACAATTAGTGTGGAAAGAAATTCTAATCAAATGACAGCATTAGTCTTCAATACATTTCTAAATAAAAAATAGAATAACCTCTTTTAGCAGGAAACGACAGTTAGCCATTAGCATAGCACATATGGCAAACAACACTGTTAACAACATGCACAGTGATTGTAATCAGCAATGTTGGGATATGACTATATCCCTAACCTCACAAGCTATAGAAGGTTTGGTGATGCACAAGGATCACTCAAGATTTATTTTACAACTGTGACACAGCAAATTTCAATGGATGACATCACCATTGTGTAATGGTCATAGAACACACCACATGGTTTAGCTATACATCATATACATGTTTTTACAGCCTGTTCTGTACCATAAGAGGAAGAAACATGCACTCACAGAAGACAATCAGTCTTGTATTCCAACTACCAACCTATCTACTCACACAATCTACAGGCAGGTGTATTATACACACAATCCACAGAAGAAGTCTGACTTCATGTCAGCAAGACTGTGTGTTTGAAGGGCTGACATCAGCTATGTCTTACAAAAGAGATATGTGTGCAAAATGCACTTCTCCAGACATGTAAGATTCTAAATATTGCCATTACAAATGTGTGTAAGCCACTCATACACCCATCTGTCAACATTCACACACACATACAAAGTCATGAGATTCTCACTGTTGGCTTTGAACTCCCTACCTACCTATTCACACAATTTACAGGGAAGTATATGATATGTATGTGCCATAGTAGAGGCTGGTCTTTAAGAGTGCTTTTTGGAAAGGATTACATCAGTGTGTTACATACAGTATGTGCTGCTGGACAGAGGGAGAAGGGGATGTGGCATTCATGTGGCCCATATAAATATTTCTCAGGAGGGACAGTCAAATGAGCACAGCTGTTGAATGAAACTTCCAGTAATGCTGTGGTCCCACCATCACAAACAAGTTAACTGCTGGAAAATTAGAACCCCCTACCTATCGGGTTGCATAATATAGAGGCCACAGTAATTAATGCAAATGCCACCACAGAAATCTAACTTCTACACTGTAAGAGTGCACTTTATAGAGGATAACATCATTGTTTTTGTGTGGAGAAGATGATGGTAGAAGATTACAAAACCTCTACATATCTAGTTGCACAATCTAGAGGACACAGTACTTAACACAAGCACCACAGCAGACCTCTGGTTTCTACAGTGTGAAAGTGCTTTTATAGAGGGTGACATCATTGTTGTGTTGCACAAAAGACGATGCTGGGAGAAGGGTGCGACACTGACATGGACTCACTGTCCAGTGTAAAAAGTCCACTAGAATTCTAGTTGATTGAGTCCAGTAGTATATAGGGTCATGCTTACCTTACTCTATACCCAAACCCTCATGCATACACACACACACACACACACACACACACACACACACACACACACACACACACACACACACACACACACACACACACATTGAGTACTGTGAGATTAGAACCCTTTACCTATCTAGAGGACATATTACTTAACGCAAGCACCACCTGAGGCTGACATCATTATTATGTTGCATAGAAGATGATGTTGGGAGAAAAGTATGACAATGAAGTGGACTAACCTGTGTAAAATATTTTCCAGACTGCTAATTTAGTGAAGCCAGCAATACATAGGGTTATGCTAACCAGACTCTGCCCTCAACCACTCATATATACACACACACAAATACAACACATACACAAGCTAAGTGCTGTGAAAACAGAACCCTCTACCTACGTCATTATATGATCTAGAGAACATAGTATTTAATGCAAGTACCACTGTTGACTTCTACAGTGTGAGAATGCAGTACATTGTCATTGTCAGAGAAGATATATTGCTGTTGAGGTTTTTGGTCAAAGCCATGTTGGTTGATATGAAGGAGTAAGTGCTGATGAATATGCTGACCTAGGTCAACTATGCTGTCATTAATGTATATTGCAGAAGAGAGAGTGACATGTACCTCTTCTACATGATGGTATGTAGCTGATCTACATACACTTGTAAAACACACGTTGGACAATGAAGCATTCGTGGCTCATCAGGTTAGAATGATTGTATGTAAACATTAATGAATGTTACTGTTATTAGCAATGATATCTGCTTATGCATGGGCAATGTGCAGTGTTAACAAAAAACAGTCTTAAATATTCCAATGCAGTAGGGCTATGTAATGATGAAGTTTGTGTGTCAGGGCTCTATGTGGTTGTATATCATTAGGACTAAGGAATGATGAAGTATGTGTGCCAAAGCTCTACGTAGTTGTATATCATTATGACTAAGTAATGATGAAGTATGTGAGCCAAGGCTCTGTGTGATTTTATATAATTAGGGTTAAGTAATGATGAAGTATGTGTGATAAGGCTCTATGTGGTTATATATCATGAGGACTAGGTAATGATGACGTATGTGTGGCAAGGCTCTATGTGGTTGCATATCATTAGTGCTAAGTAATGAAAAGGTATGTGTGCCAATGCTCTATGCAGTAGTATATCATTAGGGGTAAGTAATGATGAAATATGTGTGCTAAGGCTCTATATGGTTGTATATCATTAGGGCTAGGTAATGAAGTATGTGTGCCAAGGCTCTATGTGGTTGTATATCATTAGGGCTAAGTAATGATGAAGTATGTGTGCCAAGGCTCTATGTGGTTTTATATCATTAGGGCTAATTAATAATGAAGTATGTATGCCAAGGCTCTGTGTGGTTGTATATCATTAGGGCGAAGTAACAATGAATTACGTGTGTCAAGGCTCTATGTGGTTGTATATCATTAGGGCTATCAAATGATGGCGTCTGTGTGCCAAGGCTCTATGTGGTTGTGTATCATTAGGGCTAAGTAATGATGAAGTGTGTGCTAAGGCACTATATGACTGTATATCATTTGTAAGTGTAAGTGCTGCAATGCAGACCTAACTGTACAGAATGAAGTGTTCAATCAACCACACAGTTCAGTGCAGTTCACTTGAATACAGTCCTTCATTTCCATGTAATGAAGAAATAACATCCAGTTACAATACTTACATTTGTTCAAAATCGCTTTATAAAGTGCAATGCTGAGAAGTTCATTGGTGAGCATATTGGCAAAGTGTTAGCACGTGTGATTCTAATCTGAGGTGTTGAACTTGGAATGTGAAGTAAAAGTGTTCACTGGTGCTTCATGTCAAGCACTGTGCAAATAAGGAGCAGAGAGAAAAACTGGTCTGATTGAGATTACATTTAAAACAGAATTACCTTGTAATTCAGGCCTGCTGGAAACAGATGTTTTATGTTAATGATTTTGTGTCACAATGTCAACATTTGTCATAGAAGTACTTGCTCAGTTCCTTCAGATATTCACTTTATATGTTGTACTCTACCTTTGAAATGTTAGGGCCAAAGCTTTATTCAAAAATTAGTTTATTGCCTTCCCCATTTGCAGGATGTTAAACTGTGAGCTAAAGGTTCACTGCTGAGGGAAAAAAGTGAATAATTTAATTTTGGCAGCCTTCCATGGCACAAATGGGGTTTGGTAACAAACCAATTTGTCCAGTGACATCTTCATAGTGGGGTTAGATAATGATACTAGTGGGAGTTAAGAGGGTAGGTGGGAGGAAAGGGTTTAATGGGAAGTAGAGATGACTGGAATTAATGAGGTAAGTGTAGGGATGGGGCTTAATGGCTTCATGAAAGTGTAACTGTGTAAGAAATCACATTTTGACCTGAACTTGTTACATGCAGGTAGTACTCTCCGGACGACCTGTGGATAATGTTGTCTGGAGGTAGATCTTGGAAGGAATTTTGTTGTGTTGTCAGAGGAGCCATATGGCAGAAAGGCAGGAGAGAGTGGTGGGTAACATTATACGAGGAAGCTGGAACAACAACCTGGGGCAGAATGGTGGTGCAGGGACTATGTTCATTTGCTGTTTGATGTCTCTCTAAATATGCAATTCAGTTTTTGAGCGCTAGGTGGTTATTCCACATATATCACTATATAAAAAAAGGGGAGAAAGAAACAGTATGCTCACCTAGTGACTGTTGAGAATCAGCACCAATATTCCTCCAATTGTACATAGAAATCCAGTCATACATAGAAATCTCAAAAAAAAAAAAAAGGAAAAAAAAGTTACTTTTGTCTCTTTTGATTAATGGTTATTGGGGTTTTGGTTCAATATAATATATAATATAGTGGATTTATCTCTTTTGATTGATGGTTATTGGGCTTTTGGTTTGACATAGTATATAATATGGTGGATTTCCTCTGCTTCCTGAATGAATGAATGCTTGCTTGATTTGATGTTCTTGGACCCTTGCATTGTGGTGTCATAGCGGTTGACTTGCTAGACACTAGTGGGCTGTTGAATGTTGGAGTGAGGGATGTGGGGGGAATTGGGGGTCCAGGGGGAGCAGAGGTTTTCTGTGGCATTTTGCCTCATGGTGAGTCAGGTCCACAAGGTGCTGCATTGCTGTGAATTTCCTAGGAATTGAGTGTGGGGATAGGAGGTGCATGACGCAAATTTGCTCCACATGACTCGTGGTTCTCACATACTGTTGCCTCACTGCTAATTCTTTGCATCGTGCATCTCAGTAGAACAGCTCAGTAACTGAGTAGTTTAATTTTATTTTTGGTTAATAATGCTGCATGTTAACAGGCCTCTGTGCTTCATCTTGCGCTACTATGACTGTGAAGGGAGTGGGTGCACTGTATGTCTCTACTTATTTCTTTAGTGGTAGCTGTTCTATTAGTGATGCTCATTGTGCTCTGGTTTGACTAGATTTTCTAGTCTATTGTGTGTACACCATTATAGACGTTGTTCTTGGGCTTGGGAACAGGCATTTATTTCTGTTCATGTGCAGTTGCTGCCATTGGGGGGGCTGAACATTGGTCATCGGTGCTGTTGCAAGGGGGGTGGTTTCTCAGCAATGTGGAACCTTTCTCATCAAAAAAAAAAAAAAAAGGAAATGCATTTTTGAAGAATGTCTGAGTTGCTTCATATAGCTTTGGGGTTTCATATCAAGCTTGAGACAGGAAGTGAGGGACATCAGAGACTGGTGCTTCAAGCCTGTGGTGTGCAAGTGTGATCAAGATTGTTGAAACCTGTTGTTCTGTTGATTAGCTTAGTCTGTATGAGTGATATTTGGGGATTGTCTTGGTGTTTATCTTGTTCCATCATTTTTGGCTTTGGCAGATGGTTTGCTGTAGGAGGTCGAGAGGTGTGGTGAGCACATGGTGCTATTTTTATGCTCTACTGCTGAATTGGAGTGTGGATAGACCATTGAGTTGCATTGCAAAGGGGGTGGCTGTCTGAAGTGATGAGGTTAGGGGCCGGATAACTGATAGTGTGGTGGTAAAATAGAGCACAAGTTTAAATAGTTGTCCTTAATTCTTCTTCTTTCAGCCTTTCCCATTTAGGGGTTGCCACAGTGGATCACCTGTCCGCTTATGCTTGGCAGTGGAGTTTTACAGTGTCGAGTTACCAGCCCGGCACCCAAGCTTCCACAGAAGGCACACACATGCACGCACTCACACCTAGGGCCAATTTAGAGTGTCCACTCCACCTACAGCATGTCTTTGGGAGGAAAGTGGAGCACCCAGAGGAAACCCACACAACCACAGGGATGACATGCAGACTCCACACAGAAGGGACCCCAGTCATGGATCAACCCGGAGAACCACTTTCTGTAAGGCAGCAACACTAACCGCTGCACCACCGCGGCCAACCAAAAAAAGGTGTCTTTAATTAATTTATCTTATTTATTTATTTTTTGGTCTTTTACTTTATTGACTGTGCATGCATAATCCAGTTGGTGCCCTAGAGGCTCGAGTGGGGTAACAGTTGGGGTTACGTACATACCACTCAACTGTAAGTCTGCGGCAGTATCTCCAGAGTTTTGCCCATTTTTTGGGCCATTCTGCATAACATGGTGGGCTTATGGAAAATCAGGGAGAGTTGCATTCAGAAAGCGGGTTCTGCCATTTGTGTTTCGGCTTTCATACCCCTTCATAAATGTAAACATTACAAAAGAGGAAGGGGAAGGAAAAGCCAGGTAAAAAAGTGGGGTGGTGTTGTATTATCAAAAAAAAGGAGGGTCATCAGTTATTATTGGAATGAAGTACTGGACAGAGGTACTGCAAGCTTATTATAACCATGTTGAAGTTTGTCTCATAAGCTTGGTCCACTTTTCATAAACTTGTGGTTTTCTGGCAAATTCATGGCACTTTATTAACAATGGTAGTTAGGAAATGACAGACATGGGTGTTTTAAGCTTCATACCCCTTCAGGAAACTCATCAAGAGGTTGACTGGTGTGCTCTTGTAGTGGCAGATTAGCTGTGCTACAGCAAAGTGTGTTTTTTTTTCAGAATTATGCATACCTTGCCCACTGTGATTTGTCCATATTTAGTTGTGGCCTTGGCCAGATTTTTGCTTCAGGAAGTTGAAAGGCATGATTAGGGTGGGAAGTGTTGGAGGCATGAGGGGAAACACAGAATTCTAATGGTTTATTAACAATGTTAACTGGTAGGGTCACAGGAGGATTAAGGTATATTGTTTAGTTATGTAATTTAAAACAGAAAGAAACTTAATGAAATAATATGGTTAATTTTAATTTACCATGGATACCAATAAGGTATTCCCGATATAGATTGTCAGTCCATTGGCAGGTATGGGCCTGCATTACCATGGTCATCATTTGTGCACACTACAAAGCCCACTAATTAAAAAAAAAAGCATAACACCTTGCAGTTGAGAATATGGTAATATTTCTTCATACACGAGTGAGATGTTTTTGGCCAAGTAGTAATAGGGCCTTGGATGTGGCAAGTGAAGGTGGATTTATTGAGGGCATTCAAAGGGTGGGGAGGTTGTCTTCAAATGTGTTTTATGTATTTTAGATGATTTACATTTCTCTTTTTTTGCACATGGTGGTGCTATGCTGGACATTTCAGTTGCTGGAGTGCTATGCAATGGTGTCACAGATGGTGTCAACGCAGACTTTGTATCAGCCGGTGGATGGAAGGATGTGGTCTCATGAGGTGGTGGATATTGCTGCAAGGGTTTTTTTTTTAATTGCTGGAGCTGCACAGATGAAGGTCACAGGTACTGATACAATTTTACCTCCGCATTTCATTGTGTGAGAGCTTGTACAATATATGAGTACTGTGGGGACTTGTAAAAATGAGATACGTCAAGGACTTGGTAAACCAGAAGTTTAGGTTTAATTATGGGGAGGTTGGGGCCATCTACATGGAATGGGGGGAGTACAAGGACATGGGGTAGAGTCATAACAACTAAGGTTAGGTGGGATTTTGGGAGCTCAATGACTAATTAGTTAGGCTTACTCTGAGTGCAGTGAGGGGCTCTCTTGACCTTTTGCTTTTACTGGGAAGAAGGGTTTGGAATGGGGAATACAAAGCTATGCAAATTCATTGATGTGGATGGGTTTAGCCTGATGGCATTAGGAATTTTAAACAGTGAGTTAGGTTGAGGTTTTACTGCCTTACTGCTTACATGCGAGGAGACTTCTGGGTGTTAAGTTTCCTTAGGTGTTATGTTTTATGTAGTGCATGGCAGCTTGGTTTCAGTATAATATGACCTCGACCTTGTCAATATGGTGTAGATTTCACACTAGTTTGAAATGGGTGGGTAGGTATTCAGTGGTGCAAGTGACAGACGGAGAAGGCATGTTTGTTAATTTGAGTTTACAGCATCCTGAACTGTGTAGGTTAATTCATTACATGGATATTAGATGGAGTTTGCTTAAGGATTTTCTATTGAATCAAGGTGGGTGGGGACAATATGTAGGACTATTCATCTCTTATAAGGGAAGTAGTGATTGTGGAGCTATGATGGAGTAGGAATGGGGATGGGTAGGTTATTTAGTTTGTTTGTTATTCTTTTCTTTGAACTGATAGGAGGTTGTATGTTATATGTGCGACTTTTAAGAGTAGGTAGCATTTGATGGGCATTGCAGGTATGTGGGTGTCAGGGATAAGTAGGACATAGGTGTTTCAGTGGCTAGGCTGAAGTTATAGTGATTAAGAAGGATATGGTTTTGGGTCTCCCAGCAGATGTTTAGGGTTTGTTTTGTTATTGGATGCAAAGTTGACACACTGAAAGGAAGCTTTAAAGGAGAAATCCAAAGGTATGCAGTAGATTAAGGATGTTGTTGAGTTTTGGCAGATGCATTGCATTGGTCATGGGTGATTTGCATTGGTTTGCAAATGTGGCAGGAGGATTGGGTTGGGACATACTTTTGGGGATATTGGTGTGACTTGTCCATTAGAAGGGTAGGATGACTGGATGAGGGATGTGGGACTTTGATGTCGGTTTTCATTTAGCATGCATCATAGTATTAACAGGAGAAGTTGGGGGAATAGGGTCTGTTTTCACATGGTTGATATGTCAGTGGTATGGTTTGCTGATGCGGTTAGCTGGGGCATGTCAGGTTGGGTTAGAAGGGTTTGATGCTTGTGGCAGGATTCTGGGGTAGCTTTTATAAATAAAGCTTATTGAAGGGTGTTGCTAGCTTGGTCTAATTGTGTGACAGCAACCAGAGGTTAGGAGACTGGTGGGAAGGATTTTTGAGTTATTTGGTTGAGGATTGTGAACAAGGTGAGGCTTTTCACTGGGTCAAGTTGGTTTTAGCTGCAATTACTACAGTTCCATGGGTGACAGGGTTAGGTTAATTTACTAAATTTTGTGTGCTGTCTCATGCTGAAAGAATAGGTTTGATAGTGAGAAGATTGTCAGACATTGCCTACTGTCAAGTAAGTTGGTTGCAAGTATTAGTGTTGGTATATGGAGGCTCATCGGCCTACAGTTTGTCTGCTTGGATGTATGAATGTCATTAACAGGACGGTTTTAGTTGCCAAATGCTTTCTTGTCTTATAATGGATAGTGGGCATAACGGCAGGAGTATCACGGCTATTGATCTGATAGAAGATGAAATCTCAACTTGGTCATTAGTACATCCATTGGGCGGAAAAAGGGAGGCAATTAGTCATGATGGCATATCATTGCCCTTGTTTTCTTTTGGGTGACATTGGGCTTCTTAGACTTCTGATGGTACATTTTTCTGGTATGGTTTCAGATGGCTTGGGTTTAGTGTTTTGGTGGTGCATTTGACAGGTAATGACCTGGGAAACATTGTGAAGCTACTATTGGTGGTTAGGTAAGTGACAGTTTAGCCAATATACAAAGGTTTTACTATGTTATGGTTTGCCACTTTAGCATTGCAAAGGGATTGGGGTTTAATTTTAGCCATTTAGGCAATTGGCTACTTTGGTTATTTGTGAGTTAAGACTTTGGGAGGTGGTGACATGGATCTACTTTGGTTAGAGAGGATGCCGTACACTGAATGATGTTTGGCTTAATGCCTTTTAATGAGCAGTTACATTGGAATTTTGTTAGGAGAAAGGGGGAACAGCCTGGTCAGGCTGGTGGGTGGAGAAGAGGGACAGGCTTACCCTCTTCTGTTCCCTCTGGTGTTGGATGTTCATTTCAATGAGATGGGAAAAGAAAGTGAGCAGTTGGAGGCTGCTTGATAAATAAGTGAGTGGAGGTAAGGACGTTGCTTATTTGGTTGGG
The DNA here is from genome assembly GCF_019279795.1 of Protopterus annectens. Classification (NCBI taxonomy): domain Eukaryota; kingdom Metazoa; phylum Chordata; order Ceratodontiformes; family Protopteridae; genus Protopterus; species Protopterus annectens. The sequence goes on from NC_056731.1 coordinate 74,738,858, forward strand.
TTTTTAATTCAGTAAGTGGTAAATGGAGTGAGTGATGGGACGCTGCTTCATAAGTAAGGTGAGTGGAGGTTTGGACACTGCTTACTGGGTCAGGATGAGCAAGGTCACTCTGTCCTGATTAACATTACATGGATGTTTATGTTGGAATTAAAATCAGCTGTACTATGCTTCAGTTGTAATTAATAAATATTGTTTAACAGAGTTATGTTTACGGAAGTTTAATAAAGGGTGTGAAATGTCATTCGGTGTGATGTGTTTATTGAAGGGGACTGGGACAAATAGACTTAGTGGTGATGTGTGGCCATCAGGACTCTAAATAGCACTGAGTGGAAACAATTTCAGCTTCTAGTTAACTTTCTATGTGGCAGAAGATGTAAGTGCAGTGAGTCTAATGGAAAAGGCACAAGTGAAACAGGGTCCAAGCCCACTTTGCAGGTCATTTTACAAAGGATGTGAGAATGTGATTCTTGTTACTAGTTTTTATCTGTAATGATGTAAAAGGACTTGGAAAAGACTAATCTAAATATGTGGATTGGCCAAACTGGGTTACTAATGCCTACATAAATAAAATATTGTAACTACTATATATCAGCCATGCTTCAAGGCAAAACACAAATTAACCGTGTGTACAATTTTATACACATGACAATGATGCAATGTAATCTGAAATATTCATTATGACTCAGCACATATCAACATTTGTGTGTAGGGCAGGAGTGTTGTAAAGTGTGGACATTATGATTTCCTATAGTAAGGGCAGTCCTAATATCTTATAAGATGAAAAGTTCATTGATCAGCCTACTAAATATGCTACACTATAATGTCATGAGACAGAGGGGGTGTTGAGATAGATGGAGAGACACACATGAGCTTGTGTTATGTTGCATTTTTAGCATATGCATGATTTGTTGTTATTAGGTGAATGTGTCTTGTTGTGTATCGTGACATGATCAATAAAGGGATAGAAAAGGTGGAGGTGTGACAAATAATACATTGTCAGATATCTGGATGCAAGTGCTGTTGGGAAATGGAACAAGATGAGGACATGAGAAGGGTGGTGTGTTAATAACAGATGTAGCGCACACTTTATTATTAATACTGACAAAAGATACATCATTGTAAGTCATATGTCAGGATTCAAATTTTCATCCAGGTTGACTGTTTCAACTCACCACATAAAAGGCCATAATTTTGTAATGTTACTTCACATATTGTAAGACACACTCTCAACAGGTTGAATTATGGCATTAGTTAGCAGCCTTCACCACACTTATATCATGTCATACTTTTCTTGTGCTTGTTTTACTTTAAACATTCATCTTATGCAAACTGGAGGTAAGTCTGAACCCCATATAAGTATTTCGGATGGTTTTATCAAATATCGTGGTTTTGAACACATTTAATTAATAATGCATTTTTGTGCCTTTAATTTGATTAAAAATATGTTTTGTGCTACCCCTTTGATTAATACTGTGTTTTGTGGATTATGAATGCTTCATATAATTTTCTTTGCAAAATAAATAATTTGAGCAAGTTCTGGTTACCTGAAGTTCATTTCTGGCCATTTTTAATAGTTTGAGCACTGTATCACCCAACCTGCCAAATATACCTTCACCATTAACTCTGCTCCTCATGGCTTGATGAAGTTGCATTCTTAATCCTGATTCTGACATCATGTCACTCATCTGGTCAGGATAAAACAGACAATTAGTTGTGGGTTTGGTTCAAGCAGCTTTATTATACACAAACACATTAGGATTGAGGCTTAGTAACTTCAACTTAAATAAACTTATAAACAGAATAACTACTACACTCATACATGTTAACACTCTGGCTGTTCTCTCAAAATAGCACTACTGTCTGCACGTGCTCACTATTTATATGCACGTGCCTACACTTGGAAATGCTTCTTAAAGTTACAACACATATTCTGTTCTACAGAAGTTATACCAAAGAGTTCTGTAAGTTGATCTATTATGTTTCACTTGTGGTACTTTATTATGTTTCACTTGTGGTACTTTAAAACATGATATCTAAATCTACAAAACAATATGGCATAATGTCTTTGTTTTATTAGTGTACCCCCTTCAAGAGGACCTACCACAAATTAAATAGTTGCCCTACATTCACCTCCTGTAAGTAAACCAAAACAGTATTCTGGCAGAATGGTAAGCTGCAGCTGTGTCTAGTGTGAGTTTCAGTGATACTACCCATGACCTTTAGGTCTGCTATCGTGCCATAATATTCCAGGGATGCAATGGTGGGCTACAGGTGAGGACTAGGTTGTTAAGGACCAGGTCAAGGATATTAGACCCTCTATTGGATAGTTTTACAGTTTTGTCTAGTGCATTCGTATTAAGAAATTGAGGAAATTATGAGAATATTCATGTTTAAAGATGTAAGTGTGTAAGCCATTTAATGTTTGGGCAAATGAAGTCCCTAGCATAAGGCATTTGGTTTGAAATTTAACCTGTCAATGGTATTAAATAATTTTAATAATCTATGAGGGAAACTGATGGAGATCTGTATCTCACTGTAAAGTAATCTTTAGATTTGTAAGGGTGATTTGGATCTCTAGGGGCTACTGATTAGGGCTGTAGCTGATCTGACATGAGTCAAGTGGTGTTTATAACAAATACCGATATTTTCCCACAGTTGTCCAAAGAACTGAAGGCATGATAAGTGCTAAACCATGGAATGGAGACAGTGCTTGTTATTGCAATAAAAATGTGCCTCAGTAACTACATAGATATGAAAGTGTTTGAGTTCAAGTCTCAAGTTTTGGCATCTTTGTGTATAGACTCCTAGCACTGAGTAGTGTCACAATGATGTTGGAATTGGGTTTTGAGTTTGCTCATAGGTTCATATGTAAGAAATACACTAGCTGCCCTTGTGGGCCATTTTAAACCTTGCCAATTTCCCATTTGGTGCTTGAATTAACCTGTCCATTTGGCATTAGATTGTGCTTACCCATCCCATGGTCAATAATTATGTATTACCCCTTGTGAGAATAACTGGGAAAATACCATAGATAATTTGAGGGTATCCATGCATGGGATAAAACTTTTGGGAGCTGCCTTGGTCCATTAGTAGTACAGGGGCAGTCCTTGGGTACATTTTCTGTTTCCCATCTATAGATCCAAGTGGCACTTGAATATGGACAAGGATGAGCTTTGTTTTATGTTGGAGGGGAGTCTGTCCCAGACCAGCAATATCCTCTGCAGGATAAATGTCTCCCTCCAAACCATTCTGTTGATGTTGCAGAAGAGGTTTAACTCCCTAGACCAAGTATTTCTGATGCCATTTGACTTGCTGATGTGCAGTAAAACCATCAATACTGGGTCAGAGGATGCCTTGTATGCCAAACAAAGGTCACCTCTTAGCAGTCTGTAGGATACCAAGTATAGTGCCAGGGCCTAGAGTCACTCCATGTAGGACATATTTCATAGGCCTTGTATCTCATTGGGCATACCAGTTGTCGCATGTGTCTGGACAGATACATGTCACAGGGAACCTATACTTAGTAATTGGTCTAATGAGGCCTGAGTGAAGGAGAATGATGACATCCCTAGACCTAGACAAAATCCATTTGCTCATAAGCTGGGCAATATAGAAGGACTTTCTTATGAAAATGGACACATGGTTCCAAGCTAGGTCACTATCCATGCATTCCCAAATCCCAAGTAACTGGGTCAACTCTTAGGGGTGTACTGCTAAGGTAGTAGTTGGCCTCCCAAAGGATATGGTAATGCATTTTTTGACATTTAGTTTCTGTCATTAATTTTGGCATCAGTTATTTGTTTTTGAAAAAGTTTCTTAAAAGATGGCTAAACTGCTTGTGGATTCAATGACTGCTTCAAGTATGCTGTCTTCTGCAAACTTTGTCAGCCACAGCCCTTTGGTATTGGTTTTTACTTCAGAGAAGTAGAAGCCATACAGGAGAATACCAAGCACAGAACTCTTGGGGACTCCACTGATGACTGGTCTATTTATGGAAGTAACCTCCCTTATTTTGATGTCCTGCATCCTATCTGTGTGGCAGTTGACAGTCCATTGGCTGACATAGGGTTCATTTCCAGTTTATTTAGCTTTTCTACTATGCTAGAGAGGAGGATTATGTCAAAAGCTTTGGCCAGGTCGAAGTTACATGGTGTGTACCATTTTGCCTTCATCCATTGCTCTGGTGACCTTTTCAAAAACTCTATCAGGGTGAGTAAGCATTACCTGCCTTTGACAAATAGAAATTGAGATAGATCCAGTGTTTGGAGGTTCCCTATGTCCCTGTTGATTAGTTCCATGATAAGTACTTCCATCGATTTGCATATGAGGCTGGCAAGACTTACAGGTATGTAATTGCCTGAGTCTGCGGAAGATTCTCCCTTATGCAGGGGAATGACTGTAGCTGTTCTCCATTCACTTGGTACGAAACCTATATGGAGGGTGAGGTTGAAAAGTGCTGATGGGGGAAGTTGAGAAATTGTGCTTTATGCTATTTATGATGTAGCCAGGATATTGTCAGGACCCATCAATGCAGTATTTTAGCTTTTGATTTTGCTTTTTGGACTTGGTCTTGTGTGATAGCTGGAGATGAGTCAGTTTCAGGTACAACTTGAGGGACAGATGGAAAGGAGACAGGGGTAAAGTTAGAGCTGAATTTATCAGCCAGTAGGTTGGTTATATCTTCAACCTCACTGTAGTTCTCATAATTCACATCACTCACTGCAATGCTGCATTGTTATTTTGAGATTATGCACATAACTAAAAAAGGCCTTGTAGTTGACTGGCTTTGGTATATTTTATTAAGCTCTTTAGTTGCTTGTTTATTTCAGTGATAAGGTCTCACACATTCTGGGAACTGCTTTTCTTACATTTGGTCAAAATTCTCTTCCTTTTATTGTAAAGCATGTTGATATTATGGTTTCCATTATGTGGGATTGTTCCTGGGTTTATCCTCTGTTTGTTCCTATAGAGTACAGCTGAATCTATACAGCTGTTTACATGCTAGTATAGTGTGCTGGTATATATTTCTGTGCATTAAGTAGAGTTAACTGGGTTTGTTAGGGATTTGAAGCCTGATAATATGTCATGTAAGAGTAAGTAATTTGATTTAGAGACATTTTTAAAGTTATCTGGTGGAAGGAAACTGTGGTTTCAATTTTATTTCAAAGGAGACTTCTTTATGGTCAGACCTAACAAATAAGTATGATATGCAAGGAATGCTGCCTTATTAGTAAGATATATTACATTGTCATGTGGGAATGCCCAGTAGGGCAATATTGCCTAGCAGAGGGACTATAGGTATAGCAAAGGCCATGGAAGGAAAGGGGAAAGCAAACCCTGTTGAAAGAGGAAGTGTAATCTACAGCTTCTTCTCAGGTTGAGACATACTGGATCCTCTTAGAATAACACCAGCTACTTAGACAATTGTTAAAGCCACTTACCTTGTCTTGGTATCTAGGCATCATTCTTGGTGAAGGCAAGATACTACTCAATATCAGTGTTTTTGCTACCTCTAACACATACATAGTAATTTCCATCATCTCTCTACAAGTACCTCTAGGTGGAGCATCTCAGGTTATTCACTCCTGCGTGAGCTACCACTAGAGTGTATTCATACTTATCTGATCTAAGGAGTCTTAGGGCCCTTGTGACAGCATGGATCCTGGTACCGGGCAAGCAGCTTACAATCACCTTGTTGTTTTTCATTCTGGTGAGTAAAGAGTCTGTATGGCTAGCTATAGAGTCATATATGACTAAGATATGTCCCTGTGTGTAATCAGACTTAATTGGCCTTAAGGTCTTAAGCCCATTTTCCTCATGACTCTTTGGTGATCTGTGGAGGGTCAGTATGTGGGAATGGAGAAGGAGTAGATGTTGCATGGATTGCTAAAGGCTGAAATCTTTCAGAATGTATTCTAGAAAGTTGTGCTAAACTTTTCACTGCAGCCTCAGCATGAGTTACAAGCTTAGTGGTGTGTTTTGACTGATGTAGTATAATACATGTGTCATGCTTGCTGATAGCAGGCTGATGTGAGAGGTTTGCCATCATCTTTCTTAAATATTTATATCTCTTGCAGGTTGTGTAGAAGGACTGAACAAATCCTAAGCATAAACAGTCACTATGTTTCCTTAGAACAACTAATGCAATCAGATTGCCACAGATGGGGTGAGAACAGACTGCTGAGCCATGTTGCTTGAGTGTGAAAGGGAGGGACTGGTCATAGTACTCAGGGGTATAGAAGACTATGAATATTTATGGATGAGATATTTAGGATGATATTCTAAAGTTAGTTTAGACAGTGGCTAATCTAGCAGTACTTGAAGAAAAGACAGGTCTACCAAAAATGATAAATATTGGTGATATGCCTATTGGCTACAAACTGGCTTCTTCTAGTACTGGTCTTACCACAGCTACACTCAGCTAGGAATTGAAGACTCCTTGCTCTTTCTTTCAGCAGATGCAAAACAGTAGCACTAATCCCAAGGTGGTACCTGATAAGCCAGTAACAAGGAATTTGTCAGTCAGCAGCCTTGTCTGTAGACTTGTTGTAGCCTTCTCCTGGTAGATGTCTAGATAGCACATACAACAGCTCAGTGCAAAAGGGCAAAGTTGCACAATGGTCCAAAAACCTGATAAATCTTCTTTTTATACTAGGAGAAAAACAGCAGTATGAACTCCATGCTGGCTCCTAAGAAGCAGTTCTCTGGCTTCCAATGACTTGCAGTCTTGAACAAGGGTAGAACATAATGCCCCTGTGCACCTTATCTTATCAGGAGTAGAACAGAAGCACTAATCCCAAAATGATTCCTGAGAAGTGGTTTGTAGGTACCAGTGATTGGTAGTCTTGCGAAGATATTTGTGATTTTAAAAGAAGGCTAAAAGAAAATGTATTAATGGTGTAGGTATTGCATTGTGCTCTAAATAGTTCCAGGATATGCAAAGTAGGCCAACTGAAGCTTAGCAACCTTAGGGAAGGACCTTCTTAGTACGAGCAGACAGGATGAGAATGGGAGGGGCTTCCAAAGTGAAATGTACAGAAGGAGCAGCTCACTCATGAGCCGCTGAGCTTAATAGCACAACAGAGAAAGGTTGATGAGAAACTTAGTCTCACAGTGGTAACAGTCACAGGTCAGTGACAGCTCCAAAAGATTAAAGCCTTTTTCTGTTCTGTTTATCTTAAATAATAAATGCTACTTCTCAGCTCCTCCTACAGATCGCCTAGACTTAATCTCTTTGTAGTCAGAGCAGAAAACAGAAAATAAATATATACTAACTTACCATAAAGAATATCTTTTAAAACTAAAAACAATAAAATAAAATGAAGCAAGTGTAAAGGGAAAAATAAGCTAAAACAAACTGCAATAAATAAGATGAAAAGAATAGAAGCAATATAGACTTGTGGATTTTAAATAGTGAATTCCAAACTAGTCTCAGCATAGCAACAGTCAACTCGTTAGTGGCTGCTCTCTGCATGTGAAAAGGTAAGCAGCTCTTTCACAAGAAGGAGCATAAATATATTTAGGTATTTCCATGAGTGAAAATGAAAGACTGAGAGACAGACCAAAGAAGGGGAGCAACCATGGTAGAACTGTAGCAATTTTAGAAAACTGTAGACATAAAGTGAGAGCTGAGCAATAAAAAAGTAAGTCAATTTACATTTAATGTTCAACCTATTTCCTCATCTGTAGTCATGAACTTTGAATACAGGCCAAAAGGATGAGATCCTAAAAACAAGAAACAGAAATGAGTTGCCTTCATAGGGAATTTGGGCCAATCTTCATGAAAGATTGAAGAGTTCAGCAATAAAAGTCGATCTCAGAGTACAACCAGTGCATTTTTAAATTGAGTAAGGTGCGTAGATGTGGTTGAGACATCTAGTGAGAATATCCCTGGATGTTTCCAACAGGAGGTGTACTAGATAGCCTACGCACATTGGCCGATTACATCTCTCAGCTTATCCAGGAACACATGAGGATTCCACTTTATGAACCCAACAGTATTACTCAGAAAAGAAGGGTCAGTTTACCCTACCCTGTTTACCTTCTCATAGGTTCATAGGTGGGTATTAGGCTATCTGCCTGAAGGCATTTATAAGCCTAGCCAGAATGTGTTGGCTTTCGCAGTCCCCTTAGATTAGTTACCTGTGCCTCTTTCCAGCAGAGCCACTGAAGTGATCCCCAAGGTAAACTTTCTGGTTCCCGTCCACTCATCAAGGTTTCTTTTGAAGAGTGTTAGCGAGGAGCTCTGCCTAATGTAGATTGGGATCTTGCTCCAAAGCATGGGAAGTCTCTGGGACAGGAATCTATCCTCCAGCATGTCCTATTTATTGTTGTGGTGAGGTTTAGATCCCTAGAGCGTGTGGCTCGAGGGGATATGGTTTTCTTTAGGTGGAGCATGTCCATCAATTCTGGGTTGGACATGGCCTTGTATGTCAGGCAGAGGTCACCTGTGAGTAGGTGGTATGCAACCAAGTACAACTGGAGTTTCTTCAGTCGAGCTGCATAGGGCATCTGTTTGAGGCCATTGATCTTCTTGGTGAGGTACTTCTGTGGTCTTTCCAGCTGTTGCAGGTGTCTTGTAAGGTACATCCCAAATGGGGCATTGTACTCTAAGATGAGTTTGATGACTGATGAGTAGAGAGGCACAATGACCTCTTTTGATCTGGATGCAAACCCTTTTGTGATTAGGTGGGCCACGTAGAAGGATTTTCTAACCACTTTGGCAATGTGATAACCAAAGGTGAGATTACTATCTACTTGGGTCCCCAGATCCCTTATTACATCTTCCATTATTTAGGTGTCTGCCACCTTTGTGGTAGTTTGTGGGTACTTTGTTTTTTCCAAAGGGGATGACTAATGCACTTTTTGGCATTTAGCTTGAGGCCATGATTTTGACATCAGGTATCCATCTCAGTGAGACCCTTTTGGAGGATGTCTGTGTCAGCCAGAGAGTCAATTATAGCCCCTAGTTTACAGTCGTCTGTGAACTTGGTCAGCCATAGTCCTCCTGTGCTTGCCTGTACCTCTGAGAAGTATATGCCAAACAGGAGGGGTCCTAGGACTGAGCCATGGGGAACACCACTTGTAACTGGTTTAGAGATGGACCTAGCTCCCGCAACTGTCACCATGTGGGTTCTGTCTGTGTGCCAGTTGGCAACCCATCTTGTGACGTAGAGGTTTATGTTCAGGCTGGTGAGCTTGTCTATAATACCAGAATGGGGAATGGTGTTGAAGGCCTTAGCAAGGTTTAGGTAGGCTGTGTGTACCACTTTTCCCTCACCTATAGCCTTGGTAACTGTCTCAAAGAAGTCCACAAGGTTTAGGAGATATGATCTGCCCTTAACAAAGCCAAACTGGGTAGGGTCCAGTGTTTGGAGGTTCCCAATGTCTCTGTTAATGAGTTTCATGATGATGCGCTCCATAGCCTTGCAGACCAAGCTAGTCAGGCTTATAGGGCAATAGTTCCCAGGGTCTGCTGTGGCTCCACTTGTGTGGAGTGGGATAACTATTGCTGTGCACCAATCTATGGGTAAGTAGCCTGTGGAGAGGCTGAGTTTGAACAGTGTGTTTAGGTAAGGGGTTAGTTCATCTTTGAGCTCATGTAGGATGCAGCCTGGGGCACTGTCCGATCCCATTGATGCTGAGTTTTTGGCTTTGGAGAGGGCTGTTTTAACCTGAGTGTCTGTGATTTCAGGGACTCTACATTCTTCTGGTATGGTTATGGGTCCTTTTGGGGGTGAGATGGGGTGAAGTTTGCACTGATCCTGTCTGCCACGATGTTGGCGATATTGGTCGGTTCATTGTATTTTGTGCCATTCTGCACTAACTCTGAGCAGATCTGAGCATTGCCACTTATCCTCACTAGTAGAAGCAGATTAGAAAATGGATGCATTTTAGTGTAATAGCACATGGACGATAGAGTTTAACAAGTGCATTGTTCTTTTTGTGACAGTTACTTTGATTGTGTCTGTGCTGGATCAGTATGCTAACCCAATTATCAAAATCAGAGTAATAAAAAGCATAACATTAAATTCTGAAATTTAAATTCTATGGTTTGACTTCAAATTATGATGCTTTGTTTTAAACAAACATCAGATTTGGTGGGCATGTAACCAGTTTTGTCTGGCAATTTATCTGTTCAAATGCTCTAATCTAAGACCACAGAAATGTTCTTTTACAGTCAGTCCTGTAATGTTCCTCCGCAGGTTACCACTTCATGATGATATAACTGTTTAATGGCAACACTCACATTGTCTCTAATGGACTTTAGTAGGGAATTCATTAATTAGATGGAACTCATTGAATAAGACTTGTAAATACATCAAAATAAAATCTACAAAAGATCAAGGTGTCTGGTATTTTCTAACTTGTTGAAATCATATGTACATATAACCTATCAGGGAAAACAAACTGGTACATCCTGCAGTTTAGACTACCATAGTTCTGTTTTAAGTATATAAAGATTTTTATGTTACTTGTTAGTCTGGATCTAGAAAATATTAAATTAGGTTGAGAAACAGTGCTTATCAGTTGCCTGATGTGGGAGTGACCAACAACCCTGCAAACTCTGTGTGGAAAAAGTTCCCAATAAAATTTAAAAGCAATGTTTTTGCAAGGGAGCACAGCATCCATTTCATCAATTCAGTGTGTTTAGCCATGACACAGCACCTACTAATGTAACAATTTTTCAATCACTGTACATTAGAGAAAGAATGCTTCATTGCAGCACAGTCATCTGAAAAGAATACACTTTCACATTTACAGTTTGAGTACAGTGTTTATCTCAAGATGGACTGGTAGCCACCTACTCTGTGTGTTTAGCTCTAGAAAGGTGATGTCTTCTTAAGTGTTTGATCCCTGATGATGAAATGGATCATTCATACAAGAAACCAAATGTGTAGTGAGGTTGCCTGAGAAATCAGTAGAAAATGTTACCCTGTAGGCTGAGTTCATCTTTATCCTACAGAGCAATTTTTTTATTATAAAGGGGAAAGTCAGGTATACAAAGTCAGAATGCACCCAGTTCAAAATTTCAGGAATGACATAGCAGCAAGGAGCTGTGGCCAAAATGTTGACAACAGTTGTGACAGTGGTAGCAAAAGCATCCACTGTTTGGTCCAAGCAGTAAGGGAAGCCATAACTTTAATAAAAGAAACATCCATGCAGGTCATCTCCAGCTATAAATGACAGGCACAAATAAGACAGGGAAGCAGCAGCAGTGCTAATATAAAAACAAATGTCTTGGTGTGGGAAACTATACCTGGATTTGTTTGTGTGAGGAGGTTGTGGGGGGCATAGCTTTGTCAAGCAGTTATTACCCTGAGTGGAAAATGATAAACTTAACTGGGAATATTTCCTGAAGATAAAGACAACAATCTGAAGAAGTGCTCAACCTAGGGGACAGACCCTCCTTTAAGAATGTAGTACAAAAGGGAACAAGAGGGAATGTGTCTTTTTCTGGGTATGAGACCACTGTGTCAATTAAACAGTTCCAACATGGAAGGATGCAGGAGTGGATGAGTTTAGTAAGGAGGTGACTGTGCCTTATGGTTCATGCAACTTCTCATTGTTGCAGGAAGGATGTGGATAATATCTCTAGGTGGTCAAACTGCATTGGATTTCAGTTATAGAGATGATGGCCATTAATGGGCAGGCTGCTAAAAGGGCTAGTCCATGCGGCAGCTGAGCCTCTGATTATAGAAGAACAATGGAGATGCTTTTCTGGTCATGAGACAATGGATTACTTTTTTGCATTTTCATTGATGTAGGAATGGTCATAAATTTGTCACTATGGTCAACACAAATTTTGTGAGCCTAAGTCATGCGTGCAAGTATTTCATCAACATGATTTTTTTGAGGTGCTGCAACAGCAATTGGTCCCAGACTGGTCCAGTTGGACTGTCTATTTTTGGAGCAAGTGTTGTGTCTGTATCCAGCACTGAGTCTTGTTAATGCAAGGTAGATACTCTTGTCTCCCCATGTTTGCAATTTTTATAAACAGGATTTCAAGATACAACCATGGTGAGCATTATATCCAATTTGAGAACATTTGGGTTATATCTTTGTTGTCTGCAGATAATATTGTCCCTGACTCTAGTGATCTCTGATAATCAAGTCAGTGATTTTCTGATGAGTGTGCAACAGCTGAGATGTAAAATAAGAAAAATCAGAAGTCACAGTTCTACTTGCTAAATGGCAAACTTCTCTCTGTATGAGAAGTGGGCAGTTACTCAATGATTTTAAGTATCTTGAAATGTTCACAAGTGAAAGGAAAGCATGTCAGGGCATTGACCAGTAGGTGAGTGTAGTGGCTGATGCATTGTGTTAGTAAAGACTGAGGTGAGTCAAAGAATGAAGCTCTCAGTTTTCAGTACAGCCTATGCCCTCTGCTATGGTCATTAACTCTGTGCAATTATCAAAAGGATAAGACTGCAAATATGAGACATGTTTCCTTCACACGATTGGTGGATTCATCCTGCAAAATAAATTGAGGATCTCAGCAATCTAAGAATATCTGTGACTAGAGCTTCAGCTTCTCCAGGTTGATGCCTGCTGATCATCTGTTGGAAGTGGACTAGGCATTGTCTAGTGCATTAGATCTTACAGCTAATGCAGTACATAACCGAGAGAACAGTTTGCTCAGTTTGTCTGGAGATTCATGAAGCTCTTGCAGGAAAAACTGAGGACTACTGATGATGAAAGGACAGGGATCTGGTCAGTATTGCTCAACTTGATAATGCACCACTCTTGACCAAAACAAATGGTTTGAAAAAAGGATGGAGGACTGGACTGCAAGAAATGCCATGCATTGAATAATCAATGGATTTATAAAAATGAACATTTAAGTTTATAAGGTTCTCTAGTACTTGAAAACATGTTTTTATTGTTTGATATTTTCTGTGTGGAAATATTAATTAGTCAAAACTACCAGAAAGACCTAGTAAAGCTACAGTTTTTACTGTGTGATTCCTTAAACCTCCTATAATAGAGACCCATAAGATATTTGCAAATGAACCCTTAAGAAGATCAAGTGTTTCAGCTATATGGCTTTTGAATGTCCATGACCTTTTACTTTTTCTTTTTGTAAGTCTTTATGGATACATTCAGGCCAATAAGGCATCTATTACAGGAGGTTTAAGGAATCACACTTTGAAAATTCTAGCTTTGCTAGCTTTTACTGGTAGTTTTTACTAATAGATTTGACTGTGGGACCTTTTTACTCTTCAGTTTGGATGTTAGTTGGGATATTTTGCAGACACCTTAATGGTTATGGACATTAGCTGAGTGTAAAGACCCTGTGTTTTTTAAAGTATAATCAAACAGTTCACTCATGTTATGCTGATGAGGTCATAAGAAGGTGAAACATGCATGTCCACAGTTACTGGGGTTTGGATTTATTGGCCTGAATGTATCCATAAAGACTTAAAAAGAAAAAGTAAAAAGTCATGGACATTCAAAAGCCATATAGCAGAAATACCTGATGTCCTTAAGGGGCCATCTGCATCTGTCCCATGGGCCTCTATTACAGGAGATTTAAGGAATCACACAGTGAAAATTTTAGTTTTACTATTTTCTCTGGTAGTTTTTACTGCATGGAATTACTGTCATATCATCTAAAAAGAGTAGCTTTATGTCCCATCCTCTGCCCAATGGACCACTTATTCAGCCTGCCTGTCCTAACAGGTTGTACCATTTATGTGTTGGTAAATGGCATGAAATAATGGGGAGATAAAACCAAATTTGATTTGCCATACGGTTAAGGAAATATCAGCTTGAGTTAAAGGCACCCAACTTAAAAGTAAAACGTGTTGGGAGACATTGCTTTGATCATGGAGATGAATAGCTCAGGAAGTTTTACAGTTTGCAGTAATGCAAAGAGATGCCAGCACAGATGAACATTTTTTACAGTGTTCTGACTTAATTACTGTGTATTTAAGACTGGAAGTTTACACTGTGGTGTTTATTTATATTTATATACCCATTGCTACTAGTGTTTTATCTTAAAAGCTTTATTATAAAGATAAAATTGAAACTAACATTGAAGTTTCTTTTGCCATAACAAATTCTTATTAAATGTTCAGTTTTCTGCTCATCTAAAACATTTTCTGAAAGGAAGGGGAAATTATCAGATGGTGATCAATCTGTGTCCCTTCAATATTGCTAGCTGCATTAGAAATGCTCCAGGTTACATATATATTATAAAGGTGGCATGATGCTTAGCCTCATTCATTTATAGTGCCATGCATTGCAGGTTCCTTCTTGGTGTATAATTGCAGGCATGTTATTGGGTAGGTTTACCACAATGTTTACATCCAGTACTATTAGCTCCCATTTCAAATTCATATTACAACAAGCCTTAAATGAACGTGTTAATTGGCTAGATGTTTTATACACAGAGGTCTGTTACTCAGTGTCATCTGGAAATGTCATTTTTATGGTACCTAATGAGAGATGTACACTGAGTTTAAAGCTTCTGCAATGATTTACACAAGTTACAATAAAATACATGTTTTGTTCCTTCTAACTTAAACTCCTAATGACTGAGCAATTTCTGAAGGTCTTTCCATCAAACACTTGTTGCTTTTGGCTATTGTTGCTCCTAGTTTCATAGGTTCATAAGTAGGTAGGGATGTAACCATAAGAGACCACTGAAGAGTCTCGCACAGTATTAAAACACTTCCAGACACAGTTTGGATAAGTGACTTACTCAATGTCACTCAATAGACAAATGGAGAATGGAGGCTGACAAAATCATTCCCTGCACAGAAAGTAGCTCATCAGCAGCTCATAGTTTTAAATATTTCTGATAGCTGCTAGAAAAGCATGGATCTCCAAAACAGATCAGTACTATCTAAATACAATTTTCAGGTAGTGTTACTGGCATTTGATTGCGCCACCCCCATCCCCGGAAAAGGAGCAACTGCAAATTGTTTTTAATTAAAAGAGACAATTTTCTAGAGTATTTCTTTTTTGTCAGGGATAGACACCTGGCAGTGTGAACAGGGGTCTCTGGATGAATGTCACAGTTGATCTGACATTATGACCTCATGTGTAAAAGTGGGGGAAAAAGAGGTTGTGGGTTGAAGATGAAATTGATCGATATAAAAAGAGTACAGAGATCAGTTTTATACAGAAGCACATACTCCTCTTAGGTCTAAAATCATACTATCATTAATAATATTTAGGATTTTTATAGTTTTTATTTATTTTACTATGAAGATAATTAAAAACTATACTTATGCTTTAGGCAGACTAATAAATAAGTGTTGCAGCTTGCCAATTTTCAAAGGCCATTCTCACCTGAAAATGTTCCTATTGTTAAGTGAAAAATCTGTATACTGCTTCAAGATTTTCTTATGAATTTTTACAATAAAATATCAAATATGAGCAAACCTATCAGAAGAATTAAAATATGCATATTTTTCTAAAACATACAATATATCAAAATTATCACCTTTTTTAACGAATAATTGCTATTTTTAGTTTTAAATTCATTCAACCACACTAATGATGTGATTTATAAATATATATATATATATATATATATATATATATATATATATATGTTTACTGAAATGGTGGGCCTAAATAAATACACAGTCAATGTATTCATTTTGAACAACATTTAAGAACAGAATAGCCAAATGTAGTAAAGGTAAAAACACAGCATTATCCTCATGAAATATACTTTGATGACTATGAGTCTAAAATGAGTGCTTGCTTCAAAATCCAGTGACAAAAAAACTTTCAATATTCAGTAGAAATATTTTGGATTTTTTCCTTATGTTTTAATGACAGCCTAATTCTGAAGTACTATAGGCCACTGCACTATCAAGATACTGAGAAGAAGTTCAGCACAGCTCCCTAATTAAAACGAAGTGCAATGCAAAATAGATTTTGGCAAAAAAATCTTTGGAATAGCAAATATGTTGCCTTTATACAAAGGGACATACTTGAGATCTTCTTTTAGATTATATTATGAACCTTACAATAATGATAGCATATCAAGGTACAAGAAACACTAAATATTGCCATTCTACAGGAGATTTATACAGCATACTATGCTAAATTAAAAAATACCACTTTAGTTCATCCAATCAATGTCATGGGGAAATGAAAAAATATACGTGGTAAAATGTATAGGATTTTCCCTTCTAATGTATTAAAAACTCAGTAATGAAGGTCTAAACTATTATTCTAAAAAGCATACTGAATAGTTCAATACAATAAGCATAAATTAACCTGAGTACAGTTCAAGATATCAGATTGTGGCAGTGTATACCTCAGGCAAAGGATATATTCCTTGTAAATAAAACAAAGAAAAATCTCAACCCACTTTCAAATTGCATTATTATATAAAGATACAAAAAGCACCCAATAATGTATTATTCTACTTTTAAGAGTTTCATTGTAATACTGCACTGGACTTGACATCAACACTTTAGCTGCTTCTTTCCATGGCATGTCATCTAAGGCATATGACAAATGAAATATTTTTTCTGGTAAATATACATGTGTTTTACCTGTAATTTAGTGACAGCTTGGTGAAATAAAAACAATTCTAGTCCATTATTCTACTTGGAATACTAAGCAAGAATTCAACACAGCACCCATAATGAAATCCAATAAAAACAATGATAATGCAAAACATCAGCCAATGGCAGTGAAGGGGGCATGGCCAAGATGCCAGTCTGATAGCAGCAGAAATCTATAGCTCTGCTTAGATTTTAATATCCTGACAGGAAATATACTTTAAGTTTTAGAAAAATCTAACTAAAAGTATACTAAAAGTTAGATTAACATAGACTTTATATTATTTTTAAAAATTAATACATAGTCAAGAGAATTTTTTAATTATTCCTGTCAACAAGTTTTCTACTGGAGATCTCAAGATGAGCAACTCAAAGAACCCACATCAGGAGAGTGCAGTGAAGAAGGAACTACATCTTATAATAACAAACATCCAAGAACTGTCACTAAAAACATGAGCAACGTGAAGAACCCACACCAGGAGAGTGCAGTGAAGAAAGAACTGCATCTTATAATAACAAACATCCAAGAACTGTCACTAAAAACATGAGCAACGTGAAGAACCCACACCAGGAGAGTGCAGTGAAGAAAGAACTACATCTTATAATAACAAACATCCAAGAACTGTCACTAAAAACATGAGCAACGTGAAGAACCCACACCAGGAGAGTGCAGTGAAGAAAGAACTACATCTTATAATAACAAACATCCAAGAACTGTCACTAAAAACATGAGCAACGTGAAGAACCCACACCAGGAGAGTGCAGTGAAGAAAGAACTACATCTTACAATAACAAACATCCAAGAACTGTCACTAAAAACATGAGCAACGTGAAGAACCCACACCAGGAGAGTGCAGTGAAGAAAGAACTACATCTTACAATAACAAACATCCAAGAACTGTCACTAAAAACATGAGCAACTCGAAGAACCCACACCAGGAGAGTGCAGTGAAGAAGGAACTACATCTTATAACAACAAACATCCAAGAACTGTCACTAAAAATGGACAAATTTGAAAACAAAATGGATATTATCAAACAAGAATGCAATAAACAACTGGGACTTCTAAATGGAATAGTAAAAAAAACAATCTGAACAGATTCTTGCCTTAGAGGAAACAATAACTGACTTAGATACTAGAGTGACAGAAAATGAACATCACAATGAATTTCTTCTGAAACAAAACACCAGGCTGATTGAGAAACGGGAAGACCTTGAAAGGAGATCAAGGAGGAATAACATAAGACTATATGGAATTCCAGAGAAATAAGAGGGTGCTAACATGATTCATTTCCTCAATAAGTGTTTTTTATCAGCACTAAACATGCCTGAATCCCTCTCTTTTGGAATTGAGAGGGCTCATTGGTCCCTGGCAAATTGAGCTTCATCTCTGAGTTCATCTAACCCCAGGTCTATGATTGTTAGATTTCTTTCCTCTCAAGATAAGGACTTAATGCTGAAATCAGCTTGGACTAATCCCCCTATCAAGATGAGTGAAAAAAATATTCATTTTGACAATGACTACACCTCTACAGTCATATCCAGAAGAAAGTGTGTTCCTCTAATTAAGTCCTTGAAAAAAGCCAACATTAAAGCTCAAATTCTTTGTCCTGCAAGAATAAAAATCATCTTGCCAGAAGGAGTGAAGATCTTTGATTCCCTACAAAAAGCAGCAGAATTTATCCAAAAGAAGAAAATACTGTCGGTCATAGAAGAAATGGAATGGTCATCCCAGAATTTGAAGAGACAGACAACAAAAAATGGATAGTCTGTGAAGGAAGGAACAAACAAAACTAAGAAACTAAAAGACAAATGAATAAATTCCTTCTAATTTTAAATGTTTTGTTTTATGAATCATAATATATTTGATTCTGGAAAGTCTCAATGCTGTAAGGTAATGTGAATAATTTTTATTATTAACTTTCTCTTTTCCTTTCTATATCTACTTCTTCTAATTACATATAGTACTAAGTATGTAAATAACATTCTCTCTCTCTCTTCTTTCTTGCTGTTCATTTTTGTTACCAGTGTTCCTTTTCTCTCTTTTTTCCCATTACAAGTACTTTACATACTTTTCCCTTTTAAATAACTATACATGATGCATGTCTTCTAATTCTTTAGTAATAGTATAATTTGACTTAATACCAAAGTGCATTTTTTCTAGTGGGTCAGTGGTGGGGTAACAAGGTGTTTCTTTCTAACTAGATGTTTTAGACTCTTTGTTTAGATACATTTAAAAATTAATACAGTACATTAATGGTGTTTTATAAATAACTAAATATAAGTTATATATATATATATATATATATATATATATATATATATATATATATATATATATATATACTAGGTTCCTTTTTTCTCTCTCTGGCCTGGTTAACTGGTGGATAAATGACTGAAATTTTATAATATGATTTCTGATTTGAGGCAGCTGTTGTTACTTCTAAATACCTGTTTTTATATGAAAGGGTTAATTTTTTCATGACGGTGATGTTTTGTGAGGAAACTGGTGGTCTGTGTGACTGTTCTCATTGTGGAGATTCATGACATACACTGACAAGGCAACTTGAGTGTTTTTTTTTTTTTTGTTTGTTTTCTCTAAACTCTAAAAGCTTCAGGATCTGAATTTCCCACTGAAAATGCCTTTTTCTTCACTAGAGACAACTTCTGTTGTGCATGAGCCTATTTAGATACTTTTTAACAAGTTTATGAAGCTGCAGCTTGAGGAAACAACAGTGATGACATCATTTGACCTTTTGAACTTGTTAAAATGGTTGTACTTAGAATTCTTTTCTCTTGAAATTATGTTATCCTTCACTAGATACTTTAAATGGTAAATAATTAGTTCTGATAAAAGTGTTTAACTCCTTTGAAAATGCCTATGTTCTCTTATAGATGAATACATTCTGCAGATTCAATGACACTATTAGTAACTAAATGACATAAAGTGAAGTAGGAGCTACATTAGAAAACTCATTATGCATATTAACATCAGACTTATGTTATATAACTAAACATGTGGAGCCTCCTTTTTTGCTGTCTGTCTCTCCTCCCTTCCTGATGAAAGATGTCAACATAGATATTGTTAATACATACGAGTAATATGTGCATAATTGCAAAATGTAATAGTTATGCTGTAATAAGTGTTTTATATATCTATCTATATATACATATATATATATATATATATATATATATATATATATATATATATATATATATATATATATATATTCAACAGATTCTTACATGAAAAATGTCAGACAGGTAACTGGCAAAACGATTAAATTATCTGATGTTTCTTGAAAAGTCTTGGAAATAATGACAATCTTCTTAATCTTCAGCTTCTAATGTTTATACATACTTTGATCTGATGTGTATTTCTGGCATATCTATGTATTAGCATGGATGCCCAATCACAAATGTAGGGTGGACCACATATGCAAATGTAGATTCATAATCTTAGTATTGATTGGAAATATAGCGGCCAACTGCAGTCTTAAAATTTAGTCGGCAGCCAGTAACAAAGCATGCAGTGGTAACTTTCCTTTTAGATAAGCTTCATGGTTTTAACCAATTGTTTTCTTAGACATCTATCCCTATTACTATTGATCTCATTGAGTCCAATCATCCTCTTGTGGCTCAATTCTATGACAACAGAAAGTGTATATGGCAATTAGTAGTAGCAGAGACAGAAAATATGGCTGCTAAAAGCTTTGTAGCAGCAGTAAATAAAAACAATGCATCATGATGAATGAACTTTCTATGCTACTCAGCCTCCTCAGGGCCCAAGCCTCAGTTTCCTTACTTTTAAGATAGGTCTTAATATGGGGCCACACTGTTTAGGCCTGGAACAATGTGCTCTTAAATTAATAATCCAGTTGATTTCTTTAATTTCTGTCTGATTCTTTATATCACCTTCTCTTGGGCTGGGTTGAATACATTCCAGGACTTTAAATTTAAATGCACGTGTTGGATTATGAGTAATGTGCATCGCAAGTACATTGCTTAAATCAGCATTCCTTATATCTCTCATATGATGTAGAATCCGATCCTTAAGGTGCTGATCAGTTTTTCCAACATAGAAATCTCTACATGAGCAGCAAGAGGCCATATAGACAAGATGTTGAGTGGCACAATTTGTGAATACATCAAAAACATAGGTACTATTAGAAATAGGGTGAACAAAAGTATTGCTGCTGTCAATGTGAATTCAAGCTTTACATCAGTGTCATCTGAAAGTGCCTTTTCTTACCAAGGGTGTCTGGTGACTGAAGCTATCTTTATTACATAGGAGGCTTTTCATGTTCCATTTGTTCTTATACGAGAACCTGGGTCTGTCTCCTACAATATTTTTAATCTTCTCATCAGCAGTCAGTATAGGCCAATATTTTCTAATTGTGTCACACATTTTTTTTTATTATCAGTACTATATGTCAAAAGACAATTAAGTTGTGAGTTTCTGTTCTTGTGTTTAGCAGAGGATGGAATGATTGTTTGTTCAGTGTAATAGGGATGGCCATTAAGACTTCTCATATTCTCAAGGTCAGTGGCCAACTTGAGATCTGACTCTTTATAGCCCCTTGCCCATAAATTACAGTGCAATTTGTTGCAAAGTCAACATCTGATGTGCATAAACATGAAACCCTTGTGGCTTGACTTTCAAAGATATTTTTAAAGATGTGGTTGGGATGCATACACTGGTGATGTAGATAGTGATTTTTCCAAGTGCCCTTCCTATGGAGGCAAGTCTGTATGCCAGTTTCCGGATGTAGCATCACCTTTACATCAAGAAAATAAATAACTTCTTTAGAGTAATCGACTTTAAATACTAGTGGTATTGTTCAGATAATCAGTGAAAGAGATCAGTTTGCTGGCATCCCCTTTCCATAAAATAAAAATATTGTCTACAAAATATCCATAATAGAGTAGGTGTTGATGCCAAGGATTCGAATAACATAACACCTTCTCTTTCTCCCACTGGGCTAATACTAGGTTCGAATAACTATTAGCACAGGGCGTGCCCATGGCAACCTCCCATATCTGTAGGTAAAGCTCCAGCCCATACAAAAAGATGTTATTTTCTAGCACCAGCTCCAACAGGGAACATATGGGGTCCATAGAGACACCTAGATGTCAGAGAAATCGATGGATAGTTTCAATATCAAATTGATTTGGAATAACCATAAATGAACTATCGATGTCCATCATTACCAGTAGTAAATCTCTCATATTATTCAAATCCTTAACCTTGTTTCTTAGATCAGTTAGAAAACTGCCTGTGTCCTTGAGTACCATGGTGGTTTGTGGTAAGGATTTTTTCAACTCATTTTCAATGTACATCGAGAGATGTTCCATTATCTACCCTCTTCCCTCCACTATAGGCCATAATGAGGGATCTATAGGGTCCTTGTGGATCTTGGGGAGTCCACTGATGACTGGTATAGTAGGGTGGGTTACTTCAAAAAAATCATATAGATCTTTGTTTAGCCGTCTTTCTATAAGTAACTTATATAGGTGACTGTTGAAGTTATTAATCATCCTGTCAACGTCTTTCTGTCTAATTTCTTATAGGTCTGCATATCACACAGCATCAGATTCATCTTCCTTGTATACTATTCAGAGTCCATTACCACAATACCTCCTCCTTTGCCAGACGGTTTAATAACCAGATCTTCTCTTTCTCTTTCTGAATTTGTCACAGATCTAAGGCTATTTAGAAGAAATATTACCCTCAAGTCAGTCTTTGGATCAGGGAATGATCAATCCACCACTTGTTATAAAAACAGAGCCTTTTCACACCTGTAAATCACCCTACTATAGACTTATTTATACATCTTTGTGAAACTGAGTTAGCCAAGTCAAGAAGAAATGGTAACCAGCAAGGAGGCTTCCATAACATGACACGACAGGAGCCGGATGCCCTCAAGAAGCTGAGAGAAAGAGAAGAAGAGAGGACCCAGGACTGAGCCCTGTAGTACTCCACTTGTCACTGGTCTGAAGTTGGATTTGGAGTCGGCTACTTTCACTGTTTGGGTTCTGTCAGTGAGCCAGTTGGCCACCCATCTTGAGATATAGGGATTTATGCCCAGTCTAGTGAGTTTATCTATAATTACAGAGTGGGGGATGGTGCCAAAAGCCTTGACAAGGTCAAAATAGGCTGTGCGCACCACCTTACCCTCGTCCACGGCTCTGGTGACTGCTTCAAAGAAGTCAATCAGGTTTAGGAGACATGACCTACCATTTACAAACCCAAACTGAGTGGGATAACCGTTGCTGTGCACCATTCAGTAGGCACAAAGCCTAAAGTGAGGTTATGATTGAACATGGTACTTAGGTGGGGTGCCAGTTTGTTCTGTAGTTCATGCAAAATGCAGCCTGAGATGTTGTCAGGTCCCATAGATGCTGTGTTCTTGGCTTTGGAGAGTGCAATCTTTACTCGTACAGCCATGATTGCAGGGGCTTTGTATTCTTCCGGTATAGTGATGGGCCCCTTGGGGGGTTGGGGGGGTGAAGTTTGCACTGAAACTATCTGCCAGGATGTTGGCAATATCAGTTGGTTCTGTATATCTAGTGCCATTGTGCTGTAGCTCATAGCAGATCTGAGTGTCACTATTGAGATTCTTGACATAGCTGTAGACTGCTTTGTGGCTATCTTTAGAATCAATGGCTATTTTATTTTTGTAACTAACTTTGGAGGATTTTATGAGGAATCTCAACTTCTTACTGAGGCTGACCTGAGAATTCCTGCAATCATGGGATTTTACTCTTTTTTTGTAACAGCTTTTTCCTTCTGTTGTAGAGTTTGTTTACAGCAGTGGACCATCAGATTGGCTTCCTTTTTTTGGAGGATAGTATCTTGGTTCTGTTGGGGATGGCACGATCCATGCACTCGTGTATGCGCTTATACAGTGCATTTATAATAGGATTCAGCAGTCATTCCTCTATTTTCTGTCTTAAAAAGCATGAAGTTGGCTTTGGAGAAGCTTTTTACTGTGGTTTACTTAATAGGCGGTGGGGCTGGGATATTGATGTTTAGGTTGATTAGTTTTTGGTCGAATCTGACCAGCAAGGAGTTGACCTCTGGCATGGAACATCATTTGCCCATATTGGTAATGACCAGGTCCAGGATATTGCTGATCCTGGTGGGGGTATGGAAAAACTGATCCAGGGCATTTGAATTTATGAATTCCAGAAAGCATTCAGCAAATGAGTTAGTACATGAGTAGTTTTCCAAGTTGATGGTGGGGTAGTTGAAATCACCGATTATTAGGGTATTGGGCTGTACCTTAATATTACCAAGGATATCAAAAAAGTCCAAAAGCACAAAACACAAACCAGGAAGCACAAAAGTAAAAGAAGGGTCAATCTGATGAAGTCAGACTTGCTGACGAAAGCCCATAATCGGTTTGGATTCAATAAATCTGTGTTTGGAAATACCTGCTTTGTGGTGTATTTGAACTCCCTTCTTATACTTTTGTGTTACCCAGGATATCAAGTAATGTGGAGTGGGCATCTTGGGGCATGGCGGGGGATCTGTAACAAGCTACAACCTGGACTGCAGTCTTGCCCAGTGTTAGTTGCACTTGGATAATTTCGGATGCATAATCTTGAGCAACTAGCCTGAAGATGTGGATATCCTTAATGAATATGGACATGACTCTTCCTTTAATGTTTCAGTCCAGTTTAGGTGGCTGAAAGGTTATGTATGAGTTATAGCCTAGTAATGCAGGGGTACTGTCTGGAGCCTTGAACCAGGTTTGGTCACTGCACAGATGTCGATGTTCTCTATTTTAAGGAGTGCCTTGAGTGAGTGCATTTTGAAGTTTAGACTTCTAGCATTGAGAAGCATTACCCTCAGATTTTGCTTGCTTTTACCTGCTATGGTAGTGAGCTTGTCATTTGAACCTTGCCTAAAAAAAATGCATTATAGGGGTGGCAAGAGCCTTAGCCAGTATCCAGAATTCTAGGGGTGACAGGTGCAGGCCATCTCTGGCACAGCATCGTGGTCTGTCGATCATGTCTTCCCAGGCAGACACTGGATCCCCTTAAAATGACATCAGAAGCTTAGCCAATTGTTGAAGTCAATCATTTTGTCCTTGTATTATGGTATCAATCTGGGAAATGGCAGGATGCTACTCAGGGCTAGGGTCATAACTTGTATTTCATTGTTTTTCTTTGTTTTGGTCCATCTGGTGATTTTATTAGGGTCATACCAGCTTAGGCTACATGATCTGAGAGTTCCTCCATGCCTCTTTTCATGTAGTACATATCAGGTCATTCACATCAACATGGACAATGACAGAGTCATATCTGTACTTGTTGTGGAGTAACCCGAGTGCTTGCATTATGTGGAGGATCCTGGCCCCTGACAGGCAGCTGACAGTAACTTTCTCCTTGTTTAGCCTGGTGAGTGGGACATCAGTGTGCCTGACTATAGAGCCACCTATGACTAGTGTGCTGGGTACATTGTTTTGCCTTATGGGCTGAGGTTGAATGGCAAACTGATTTTGTGGGCTATTTGTCATTTGGGTAGTGTTGGGGGGTGGTGGTTGCTTGCGTTACAGCTTTGGAGGTCTTTGTTGTTTGGAAAGATTTTTATTGAGAGCCTCCGCGAATGTAGGTGTGTGTTTTGTGTTACTATGTGTGGGTTTAGGTGGTGTAGGTTTTGATGGACTATGTGTTGAGTGTGGTGTGGTGCAGGTGTTTACTGTCTCCTCTTGACTATCTAGTACAGTCTTGGCTGAAGAGAGCTTGGCTTCCAGTTTGGCTATATAAGTGCTTCTCTCACAGGTTGTAGTGTTGGATGGTAGGAGGAGAGGGTTGTCAGTGTACATGAGGCAATTGCTACATTGCCCCAAGATGCCCAGATTCATCAGGTGGACAGGGGGAAATACTGGGAGTTGACCCTTAGACATGCCTGGATAAGTGCTTATTAATTTAAGTGCTAAAAACTGTTTTCCTCCTAACAAGTGAGCAAAGCTGAGTGCTGCAGTAATTTGTAGATTATTTAGTGCTTGCAACAAGTTTTGAACAAATGCTGAGCACAAGGAAACAGTTTTGAGTGCTAAAACTAGAACACTGGCTGGTTCTAAGGGAAAATTAGAAGAGCAGACTTTCTGGCACTGGGAATAGTTTAACACTAGTTAAACAGCGCTGTGTGATGCGCAAAACCGCACAAACACGTATTTTTAAACAGAAAGATGAAAGGGATAGAAATAGCCCAAAATGGCCAGTAAAGCTACAGATTCTGAGCTGAAACCACTCCTCCAGCGACAGATAGGCTGCTCAAAGCTCTCCACTCTCACTGATGAACAGAGAAGTTTCCTTCTATCTTAGAAAGGTCTGGACAACACAAAAACTACAAAACAGCCCAGAATGCAGCAAAATCTGAAAACAGTACTCTACTAGTTACAGAAAGGTGGGAAATGAGTAGAGAAATACGATTTTTTTTTCAAAAATTAAAACAGATATAGTAAAACAAACACTTTTAAAGCAGAAAAATGGTTATCACACTTGAGTGTGTAGCCCTCAACAGTTTAACAGTTGAAAAACACTTAAAAATGATCAGTTAAAGTGCAGACAGTATCAGAATTCAATAATGAGGTTCAAGGTGCTGGGTTTCATGTAGTTGTGTAAACCTTTTTGAAATGCAGCATCTGGACTTCATAAATGCATTTTACATCATACCTCACAAAATGCTTTTAGCAGAAATAAATTGTGTTGCAATGGGATTCATATTAGTCAGGTGGAAAGGCAGAAAAGGGTAGGTGATATAGATATATTCTGACTACTTGTTGACAACTGGTTGAAAAAAGAAATCAGCTTTTTTTTAATCAGGCTGCCATTTTGTGTTAATACATTCAATTCGACATTGAGCGTTATATGAACTTACAGAATAGCAGGATAACTATTTTAACTATTTTACATGTGACACCAAGATTCAAATGGTAGTGAAGGATGAGACACTGGACCTACAGGATGAAAGGTTATTTTGGAAGAATGAGGGTTGAAACCCAAAAAAAACAAATTGAATATGTTTGCACTCATTAAGATGTTACCAGGGAAACTTGACAATTTACAGAAAATGCATAAGTACCAGGATTGACTTTTCATCCACAAAACCCACAGGAGATGATAGATACAATGTGACTAACTCTGTGTAAAATGGGTGAGAAATATTTGGATGTCATTTTTTAAAATCAGAGGAAATCTTAATATGTAATGTTATGGTTCTACTCAGATAATGATGGCCCTTATAAGTAAATGTAGTGCATGGTACAGTTATTTGGGGAAGACAGAACCGAAGATCACTTCTTTAGTTCAGTATTTGCTATGATATGTTGGGGTATTACAAAGGGACAAGATGTTACAGGCGGTATATAAGGCAGGTTACAGGTTTAATTGGAGAAGTAGGAGAGGTAACACAGGAAAGTTTAGCTTTCAGGCAGAGAGGAGTGGGTGAGGTATGCCTCGATTCACCGCCTTTGATATAGCTGCTAACATATTGTAAAAACTGAAATGTGAGAATAATAAAGAATATTGTAGGACCACTGAGTTATAACTTTTACAACTGGTGATTGGCATACACTTGGCTAATACTCATTTTAGTCTTTCTTTTGGATAGAAATCATACTTCATAGGAAGGTATTTAATTGAAAGCTTTGACACAGCCAATAATTACTTCAGATCATGCAATGATACTATTTCAGATCATGCACTAATAAAATCCAAGATATAGGTGCCGATTAATGAAGTAAAATGACACATTAGCATTCTCTTTCTTATTTGTTAAAAAAAATGCTATTCAAAGAATAAGTAGTGGAAAAAATTTTCTGGTTCATTCATAGGTTCATAGGTTCATAGGTTGGTACTAGGCTATCAGCCCTAGGGCCTATACAAGCCTAGCCATAACAATTCCCTGGCTATTTCTTCCCACATTATTTACTTTCCTGTGAAGTTATTAAGAAAGATAAAAAAATCTTCTGAAGGGATAGCTAGTGAGTGGGACAAAATGAAAATTAAGTTTAAAAACATGGTAGAAATAATAGAGAAGGGAATTTGAGAAAATAACAAAATGCGCTGTTTACCTTGCAAAGTCCTTATTCAATCAAATTTCTTCTGACATGAAGAATTTTGACCCACCAGAGCAATTTGACTTCTAAAAACTATTGTGTTAATCTGCCTGTAGACAAAGATTTGCACAATTTCATTTAGCAACAAAACTAGATAAAGAAACAGATGAAATCAATATAAATATGCTTCTATATTCTGTTGAACAATTGGGTGAGGCCATATACACATCCTTAGCATTCATGGAGTGTCAGAGTCTTACACAAGTCAGTTAGTATTTTAAACCAAAAATATATACTAGAGAAAGCATGTTTTTACAGATCTGTAAAACAAGGGGTGTATGTATTGATGCATTTTGTAAGGCAATTATATGAACTGGCAGAACAATATCACATTAATTGCACAAAAAAGGAGCAATAAGAGACCGAATTGTGATTGGCCTGGCTGCTGTAAAAGTTTTTCAAAATTTACAGCTTGGTATTAAGCTAACTTTAGAAAAAGCAATACAAATCACTAAAGAGGCAAAATTACTAAAGAAGCAGAATGCTAATTTAAACATGGCAAGTAATGTGTGTGTGAGGTAAAACAAAATGTTTATGTCTTGTTTCATAAAAGTCAAAATACTGGTCAGACTGAATGAATGTTTAAGAAGCAAGGTGAGAGTAAGCTTTGGAAAGAGATGTGGTGTATCCATTACCTTAACGAGTCTGAGCAATGTGATTTACATGATAGGAGAAGTAAGAGATGCAAGCCACTGGGTCATTTTACTGTTGTATGTAAAACAAAGAAAGTTAAAGAAAGTACCTCTGAAGGTGTGAATGAAACTAAAAAAGTATGTGAAAAAAATATTTTTCTAACTACAGTCACTACTTTGCCAAAAATGGAAGCTGGCTGGGAAGTAAAAATTTAAATTTATAGAGCAGCTGCGAGTTTTAAGACTAATACATCATCTAATATTAAAGTGTACATACAGAAGTTCCTTGTAAGCTGCGGTGGTGCAGCAGTAGCGTTGTCACCTCACAGCAAGAGATTCTCCTGTTCATTTCTCAGCTGAAGCACCTTCTGTGTGGAGTCTGCATGTCCTCTTTACGGTTGAGTGGCGTTCGAAAGACATGCGTGAATGGGTGTGCCTTCGTTGAAGGTTGGGTGTTGAGCTGGCACCTTGGCACTGTAAAAATCTACTGCCAATCACTAGCAGACTGGAGTTTCGCTGTGGTGACTCCTAACTGGGAAAAGCTGGAAGAACAACATACAGAAGTTCCTTGAACCATCTGCAGTTGCATGAAGCAAAAATCTGAAATGTGTAGCCTTGAGGACAACTTAAGTGCATTGGTAGAATTCTTGCCGGGTGGGAGTAGAAGGGATACAAGTCTGGGTTTTATGTTTATGTACTGGATGACCATACATAAATAATCTGCTCAACTCTGCTGTTGCATGCAAAATGTGTTTGATTGCCAAAATGAGACAAGTCACTTTAGATATGTTTGAAGATGTTTGCTTGCTTGATTGCAAACCAGTAAAGATTAAACTGAACCTAAATTCTGTTCCATATGCCTTAACCAACCCAAGAAGAGTATCATTTCCTAATCATCCAAAGTACATTTAAACTCAAATGTATACAAAATCTTGAGAGAACTGAGTATTTTACAGAGCCAACCGAATAGTGTGCTCTCATGGTCTCGCTATTTAAAAAGAAGTGTGAATATGTATTGATTTACAAAAGCTTAATGATACATTTGTTCAAGAAAGATTTGTACTGCCTATAGAAAAAGACACAGCACCAAAAACTCTTACATAAACAAACTCTACAACAGAAGAAAGAAACGGTTGCAAAAAAGAGTAAAATCCCATGACTGGAGGAACTCCCTGGTCAGCCTCAGTAAGAAGCTGAGATCCCTCATAAAATCCTCCAAAGCTAGTTATGAAAACAAAATCGCCACATATTCTAAAGACAACCACAAAGCATTCTATAGTTATATCAAGAATGTCAATGGCAACACTCGGATCTGCTCTGAGTTACAGCACAATGGCACGAAATATACAGAACCAACTGATATTGCCAACATCCTGGCAGATAGGTTCAGTGCTAACATTACCCCTCTCTCACCCCCTAAATGGCCCATCTCTATACCAAAAGAATGCAAAGTTCCTGTAATCATGGCTGCACTGGTAAAAACCTCACTATCCAAAGCCAAGAACACAGAATCCATGGGGCCTGACAACATCCCAGGCTGCCTTCTACATGAACTACAGAATGAACTGGCACCCCACCTAAGTACCATGTTCAGTCATAGCCTCACCTCAGGCTTTGTACCCATTGAATGGTGCACCACAATGGTTATCCCACTCCACAAAGGGGGAGCCACGACAGACCCTGGGAACTACTGCCCCATTAGCCTGATGAGCCTGGTCTGCAAGGCCATGGAATGTATCATCATGAACCTCATAAACAAAGACATTGAACATCTCCAAACTCTGGACCCCACACAGTTTGGGTTTGTAAAAGGCAGAAAATATCTCCTAAACCTGATAAACTTCTTTGAAGCAGTCACCAAAGCCACAGATGAGGGTAAGGTGGTTCACACAGCCTATCTAGATCTCGCCAAGGCATTCAACACCATACCCTACTCTGGAATTATAGATAAACTCACTAAACTGGGTATAAATCCCTATGTCACAAGATGGGTTGCCAACTGGCTTACTGACAGAACCCAAACTGTGAAAATCGCAGACTCCAAATCAGACTTCAGACCAGTGACAAGTGGAGTACCACAGGGTTCAGTCCTGGGTCCTCTCCTGTTCAGTATCTACTTCTCTGAAGTACAGGCTAAAACAGAAGGTCTTTGGCTAACTAAGTTTGCAGATGACTGCAAACTAGGAGCCATAATCGAAACTCCTAACAATGTGGACATCCTATAAAAGGGCCTCACTGAGACAGATGTCTGGTATCAAAACCATGGCCTCAAGCTCAATGCCAAAAAGTGCATTGTCATCCCCTTTGGTAAAAACTCTGTACCCATGAACTACCACATAGGCGGTAGTCTACTTAGCACCGAAAGTGTGATAAGAGACTTTGGGACACAGGTGGACAGTAGTCTATCCTTTGATAATCACATCAGCACAGTACTCAGGAAATCCTTCTACATGGCACACCTCATCACAAAAGGTTTCTCATCCAGAAAAAAGAGGTCATTGCTCCCCTCTACTCATCACTCATTAGACCCATTATAGAGTACAACACCCCTTTTGGTATGTATCTCACAAGACATCTACAACAAATGGAAATGCCAGAGAAATACCTCACAAAGAGGATTACTGGCCTCAAACAGATGCCCTACGCAGACCATCTCAAAAAACTCCAGCTTTATTCTGTCACATATCACCTACTCAGAGGTGATCTCTGCCAAACATACAAAGCTATGTCAAACCCAAAGCTGTTGGACATGCTCCACTTAAAGAAATCCCAGTCCCTCTGAGCTACATGCTCTAGGGACCTAAACCTTGTCACCACAATAAACAAAACATGCTGGAGGGATAGATTCCTGTCCTAGAGACTTCCCATACTCTGGAACAGACTACCTATCTATGTCAGACATAGCTCCTCATTAGCACTCTTTAAGAAAAATCTTGATGATTGGATGGGAAACAGGAAATTCACCCCGGGAATCACTTCTGTGACTCTGCTTGACAGGGGCACAGGAAAATAATTTTCTTGGGTGGCAAAAGCCAGCGTACCTTTTCAGCTAGTCTTGTATAAGCCCTAGGGCCAATAGCCAAGGACCTACTTATGAAC
Source organism: Protopterus annectens (assembly GCF_019279795.1). NCBI lineage: Eukaryota > Metazoa > Chordata > Ceratodontiformes > Protopteridae > Protopterus > Protopterus annectens. The sequence continues at coordinate 74,770,256 of NC_056731.1, forward strand.
CTATGAACCTATGAACATGCAAAGAGGGTTTCCACACTAGACGGCTTCCTGTGGTTTCTGGCAAGTACTATTTGACAAAGTCAAAAGCTGACAACTTTCATTAACTCTATTGGAAAGTTCTATTTTAAAAGGCTGCATTTTGGTGTTACCTCAGCAACTGATTTACTCAAGAGTCTTTATGACATTCCTCATGCAGTTATGGGTGACATTCTGCTGCTTGGTCCTGACAAACAAATTTGTGATTCAAGGTTTGGAGATTGTACTGCAAATAAGCAAAATCTCAGTCTAAATCTAATCCAAGCCTAATGCTGCCTTAGTAAAAGAGAGCTACAGTACTTTGGGTACCATGTAAATACTACTGATATTAAATCAACTGCAAACAAGATCTGAGTAACAGGCATGTGTAATTGAGATGAGACATGACTAAGGCGTGAATTACCATTTTTATGCAAGTTTGTAGCAAACCTTTCCACAATAGTTTATCCTTAAGAAATTTAAATTGGTTTATTTGAGAGGCTGAATCCAAAAACAGAAGCTCACAAATGCAGTTCCCTGGTGCTTAAAGTGCTCAAAAATCAAAGGCAAGAACACTATCCAGCACAAAAGTACACCTCAGCCCACAAATACAGTGCAATTGATTTTATTTTTGGTCTACACTCTCACAGATAAACTGGTTTCAGCACAAGGCCTTCATTAGTATCCTATATGTTCAGGCCAAAATGACTGCCCTGTATAATCTCCTAATGATGACATCATCAGAAAGTGACCAGTGCATACAAAATAAAGTGCAATGTATACAAATGAAGAGCAATATAAATAGATCAATGTATGAATGTGACATGTATAAATACATGATAAGTACAGATATAGCTATAAGTGAATTTATGAACCTTAAAAAACTTCATCTTAAAGATGTTAATTTAAATATTTTGCTCCTACAGTGCCATTACTGCATTCTTCCTACCCATGCCTACACAGGCAGTGTGAATAAGACCCTCCCTGCTATGCCTGCAACCCCTATGAGCACTCTCACAGATAAAAGAAGATATCTTCCTTACTTAATCAGTTAAAGATGCACAATCGCAATCAATATGTTCTATGATAGTGCATTTTTGGCTACTTATAAAAAGAAACAGGTAGTCCAATTTGGAAAAAAAAAGTAAAATGTATTTTTTTTATTACCTTTCAATCTAAGCATTTGTTGATCCTCAGCAACCATAAATGCATGCTTCTTGTAGCTTTTTGTAGTACAGCATTCATTTGGTAAATATATTTCCCACTGTTTTCAATATTTCCATTCTTTTTTTGGAAATGTTCTTCCCTGATGCTGAACATCTTAATTCTGCAGGCTGTTTCTGGCATTTCAGCCAGGAGCATGACAGATGTTTGACATAATGAACAGACATCCAATTGGATAGTGCAGCACCTGTTCAGCTCTGGATGAAACCATCTTGAACTCTGCAGCTTTCAGCTTCAGTTAAGATTCCCTTGCTACACTGCATTTATTAATTTCAGTGTGTAGGAATGTTTTTCCTGTCTTATAGTTTGTCAGGATCAGTGGTGTCTTTGGACAGAGCATTCAGATGTATTCCAAAAGGTAAGAATGTGCTGCCTTATCCTTAAAACAATGGTTCTGTGGTGTGTGTGCGTGTGTGCGTGTGTGTGTGTGTGTGTGTGTGTGTGTGTGTGTGTGTGTGTGTGTGTGTGTGTGTGTGTGTGTGTCTGTGTGCAAATAAATGAATGATACTAATAATCAAGTGCTTTTGGATTCATTGAATGTCATTTTTATAATAAATTTGCTCCATTTGTCACAAAATGTTTAGTTTTCTAGCAAAATGGCGAGGAAAACAATTTATGAATGACAGCCATATGAGTATCAGAGTTTATATTCTTCACACAACATTGTCTGATATAAGCCCTAGTATGGCAGCTGCTTATTAATTATATGTAATTTAAAATCTTTCCCTAAATTTGGTCCTGATTCTTAGGTCATGAGTTTAAGAGTTGGTCATGTGTGTGTGTGTGTGTGTGTGTGTGTGTGTGTGTGTGTGTGTGTGTGTGTGTGTGTGTGTGTGTGTGTGTGTGTGTGTGTGTGTGTGTGTGTGTGTGTGTGTGTGTGTGTGTGTGTGTGTGTGTGTGTGTGTGTATGTTTATCTATTTGTCCAAGTACTTTCAGATAAAAAATACAACACATATATGACCATTTTGTTAATACAACAAAACACATGAATATTACATCATTAGTATATGAACTTCTGACACATTTCAAAAGCGCATTAAGCATTAAAAATTTTCTCACATATAGTAAAACACTTAGAGAACATTACAACAATAGAGCCAGCATGGACCATTCACCCTCAAAGACAGAAAAGCATCATTTCACCCTCCACTCACTCTAATCCCAAAATTGCCTCAAGCGTACCTCGGCTCACCTCACAACCAAAAAAGGAGAAGGAGGAACAGAAGAGAAGTTCACTCTCACCCCCTGTTCTGTGCTCAGCAACCTCTTCAACTTTTATACACCAGGCTAGGTGGGTGGGAATATCAAAAAACTGTACTCCTTGAAGGCTTTGCCGAATTACTGGAGATTTATTAAACATTTTTTATGGTTCCTGGCTGTTGTTTTTTTATATTTCACATTTTTTGTCATGTGGTTGTTTAGCTGGGTGGGTGGGAATAACTTGACAATCAAATGTCAAAAGGTTGTGCTAAACATACACTCTATATTTTAGACTTACCCAGGCTCTTCCCTGCTGATCTTACTTCCTCCCAGCCTGTCCCTTACTTTAATATTTACCTCCCCATCCTGCACCAGAATCTCACTTCTTATTCTCTGTCTTAACTCATACCTTAATACTCTTCCCCCTTTATTTATGCCATTTACTGACCTTACTCCCTCAAAGTCCCTTGGACAAATATGTCTGTGTCCAAACTTCATTTGTTCAAGTATTTTGAAGTAAAAAATCACATCATACTGTATATGCCACTGTGACAATTTTATTAACACAACACATGAATATTATTACATCACTAGTACTTCAACTTCTGATATATTTCAAAAACACATTAAGTAGTAAACATTTTCTTGCAGATGTTAACACACTTATAGAACATAACAACTATACAGGCAGTATGGACCACTCATCCTCAAACAAAAAAGCAGCATTACACTCTCAACTCACTTCAATCCCAAAATTGCGAGATAGCATACCTCAGCCCACCTGGGTCCATGTTCGGCTACCAAAAAAAGAATAAAACATGAATGGTTAAATCTCGAATGGAAAAAGAGTGAAACAAAAAAGCAGAGAACAAGGGCATCAACGAAAATAAATTCAATGAATGGTCATAGTTGGCCAACAAGCAGGAAGTAAAGTGATGCATTAAGTAAGTGAAGGGAAACCTTTTAAATTTGCCCTATTCCTCACTGTAGTGCAATCTTAGAGTTCATATATATATAGTTAGGGGGAGTGTGGTATTGGAGGTGTGGGGGGTGAAGCCCCCTCACCTTAGTTGGTTTTATTTGCGATGTTGGCCGAATATGGCCTTTCAATGCTTTTCTTTTCAATGATGTCCTTGTTCACTGCTTTTTTGTTTCACTCTTTTCAGTTCGAGATTTAGCCTTTCATGTTTTATTGTTTTCAGTAGCCGAACATAGACCCACTCACCTCACAACAAAAATAGGAGAAGTTGGAACAGAAGAGAAGTAAACCTGGAACCCATCTTCTCTGCCCAGCAGCCTGACCAGAGAATGTTCTGCCTTCTTTAATAACTGCCTAACAATGTCCTGTACAGTCAATGCCGTGTGTAAATTAAACAAATATAGCCCTATATCACTTAAGTGTTATTGTCCTCTCTATACCAAATGGGATCCCTATCATCAAAGTCTCAATGCTCAACCACCAACACACCTAAATCTTTCAATCCTCTTGATAGTCTATGATAGACAAAATGTTTAGCCCTCTCTAATGCTACAAAACTAGCCACTAGCTTCCATACTAGCCTGGGCATGATTTTGACAAAACTATAATCATGTCCAGATGCTACTGTGTTAATTTTAGTAGATGGCCAACTATTCAGGCCAACAACTGCCTTTCGAGCTCCCACCCCAAATCACCCCTCCCCTAAATGTTTGGAACACCCAACACTGCTTTTATCTTTTCAAACTTAACAAACAAGGGGTGACACATGAAGCCACACCATACAACCTTCTACGTTGCTTCCACAATCCCAAACATATTTCCTCCATGCCTGATAACTGATCTCTCCTCTGCTAAAAATACAAACAGGTGATGTAACTAGAGTACCATCTGAAAAACAAAACAAAGTACAATACAGATGAAAAAAACACATTTAATTGAAAAGATCACTTCATATTATATATTTTAAGTATGCCCTAGACGTCCAACACCCTGCTCTCTTACTGACTTCAATTTACTTCCCTTCCTCTGCCAGATCAGATACTATACCAATTCTAAAAGAATGCCCGAAAAATCCACTGCTTTTACTCCTTGTGTCTCTAATGCTTTACACACTGTATTCAAGATAATTAGTGCTGACAAAAGTATATCCTGCCCCATTCAAAAAAACTGTGCTTCATCCTGTACTACACAAATTCTCCATAAACGTTTCATCCAACCTACTGGAAATAGTGGCCTTTCACTCTCCCTCATCAACACCACTCGGCTGCCAAGCTCAACCTGATCCATCTTTGACCTCCTGAGTCAAATTTATGCCACAGAATCCAGCACACAAACATCCTTCCATCTTAACAAACCTAACACTTCACTCACTCTAAACACCTCCATATATATGGTCACCACCACTGGTAAATTTGGATGAATCTCCTAACACCACTCGCAAGCCCTTTAACAAAACCTTTGGTACCTGTAGTCACTGGAAAATGCCCATCTTCATTCTTTTCTCTCAGTCTTTCCCATCCTTTCAACATACTCACTACCATCCAATCTTTTGAGACATCTTTCAAACCACACAACCTTACTGCTACACTCGGAGCTGCCAACTGCACTTTGATTGTTCTCACTGCTTAACCCAGAGACCATCTATACACTATGCAATGCATGACTAACTCCACTGACCATATCCTATGCTGCACTGGCAACTGACTGACAAACTTTGAAATAACAGCTAAAGCAGAGTTGTATGCCTTCCAGATATATGTACCCAATGTTTTTGTATTAAGCATCTTGCACTGGATCTCCAATGTCCTACACTTTGTCTGGAATAACTACAGGCCTCTGTCTTGCTGTTGGCAACAGTACCCGGAACCTGAAAAACTGAAACCCAGAAAGGCTATCAGCTACCTGGTTAACCCTACTGGATACATGCCTAGCTGAAAAACATAAAATTGATTAGCAAGCTCTGCAAGACCAGCTTCCATAAGACAAATAACACTAATGGGGATTTGTTAGTTTTCTTAGTCAACACTTACCACCACCTTATCTGAGTAAAACATTACCCTTCTGTTTACCAATTTACTCTTCTACACCACTGAAGCTGCCCAAATTGAAATAATCTCTATAAATGCCACAGTCTTCCTCCTCTCATCTGCACATCCTTCAGGCAACCAAGCTGCTAACCATTCTCCTGCAAAAAAAGCTTCCATGCCATGGACACCAGCCTCATCAGTAAATAACCTCAACTCCTCTTTTCTGAGACCCAGTCACTTTGGCAAAAATCACATACCATTAAATGAATCAAGAAACGATGTCCACAAATTCAAATCTTCCTTGACCAACTTTATTACATGCACCCAGTGAAGCTTGTTCTTACCATCCTTTAGTCACTAGGCAATTGACTTACAAAATGTCCTAATTGGAATGATGGCCCTGCAAGCAAAATTTAGCCAACCTAGTAATTTCATCACCTCTCTATTCCTTATTTTATCCCTCAAGTGGAACTTACCGATTTTTTTGCTGCAGCTTCACCAGCGTTTCCTGTGGTAACTAAAATACACCCCATTCTTCATCTAATGTCAGGCTCAGAAATTTCAAAGCATTGATAGGGCCTTCTTCCTTATCTAGTGATAACAGAACCCCTAGTTCATCCCACATGACAATGAATGCCCACAATACTTCCTGAGCTCCTTCCCTTCCCTACTCAATTAACAAAAAAAAATCACCTAAATAATGAACTGTCTTCTGATTCCCCCACCCAGTTCTGCTATATCCATTGTAACAAGTGACTAAAATTCTCCATTGTAGCTCACACAACAGCACAACCCATTGGCATAGCCTTGCTGTAATAAATCTTTCAATTCACAAGCATGTCTAAAATGGGCCAAACATCTGGCCTCACTGGTAGCAAATAAAAGGCAGCCTTAATGTCCAGTTTTACCATTCACTGGTCTTAAAACTCTATAATAAAATTAACAGCATCATCAAGTGATGAATATCAAACCTTCATGTCCATCTTTATAATGATATCTTTAACAAAATCCCCTCTTGGGAAAGATGAATGATGGATTTATTGAAATTCCGTTTGTCACGTCTTGGGTACCAAGCAGGGAGACACTCTGAATGATTCAAATGGTGGTTTGGTGAATGGACCTAAAATCCAGTATGTCTGTCTTCCCTTGAATGGATTATACAATCTTACATGGCTTACTGCTGAAGAAACAAAGACCAACTGAAGAAAAACAGTGACAATACCTCACCAAACCAAATGGCAAGAAGGCACAAAAAAGTTGCAAAATAAAAGAAGTTGATAATTTATTTGTAAAAATGATAAAATAAACATGTGAGCATGTTTGTTTAACAAATATAAATTTCATCAGAGAAATGAATAAAATCAATCTGAAAATTAAATAGTACACTCTACTTTCTGATTGGATGAAACTACAGACATCATCTCAAGAAAATAAACCTCTCATGTCCCATGATAAAATGAAGTTCTCTAACATGTGTGTGTATATATATATATATATATATATATATATATATATATATATATGTATATAAAAATTCTAAACATTTGTAATTGTGCCAAACTGTTATACATAAATCATAAACCTTAAATAATGTGTAAATGAATAAATAAATGCATACATGCTGTTCTTAATGCATCTAGATATACAGAATATACATCTTCTTATAAATGTTGCAATAAATGTATATATATATATATATATATATATATATATATATATATATATATATCTACACATATCCCTACAATAGGAAATTATTTTATACTATTTATTCATGCTAAATATCATACTGCCCCATTCAACTATTTTGCTTCTTTCTAGGGCTTTGAGTTTTAAAACAGGTGTGATGGAAATTATTTCATTAATGCCTGGCTACTTGTCTGCTCTCAATTAAACCTGCCATTTTAGTTCTTTGACTTCCAAATGGACACCCCATGGTCTCTTTTCATCTATGTCCACATGGTCAATGGCCATGAATCTAAAATTGTGGTCAGTGTTGGCATGAATATGTTTCACCAAGGCATTATTCAAGGTGTTCTTTTTGATGGCATATGCATGTTCATAGATTCTCTGGCTAAATTTCCTCTCTGTTTTACCTATGTAAAATACTGGACATAGGTCACATATAGCGACATATACTATTGCTTTAGAAGAGCAGTTGTATCTACCTTTGATAATGTATTCCAGATTACTAATAATGAATGAATCACCCACTTTAATTTTATGGGACCAACTGCATGTTCCACATTTTGATGTGCCCGAATGATTATACCCATGCAGTTGGTGTTCACTCTTGAGGAGATCTTTTAAATTTCTACCTTTCTTGTATGTTATTGTTGGCCTGTCACCTAACTGGGTCCTAATATTTACATCCTCCATAAGTATGTCCCAGTTCTTCTGAAAAATCTTTCTTAAACTGTCAGAATCTGCATTATAGGTGAAGGTTAAAGATTTCAAAAATACATTACTGTTCCTTCTATTTGTATTCTGATCTGAAAAGGTATTCTGTGTATGGTTGGGAACACTAGCTTCCAGACTAAAATAATCAATGTCCCCTCTATGAGAACAATTTTCTATCAAAGAATTCTGTGTCACATGAAACAAACTGGATTTGCAAATCAAATGGTCACTTTCTAAAATATTGCTTAAAAACTATTGGTCTAAAGTGACCAGATTCCCTCTTTACTTTGACCTCTTTTACTCTTCTGGTGATTAACTTTAAAGAGCATGCCCTTTTCAGAAACATTTGTTTCAAATTAATACATTCTAACTCAAATTCTTCATCGCTTGACACCATCCGAGCAGCTCTTACCAAATGACCTTTTACAACTAATCTCTTTTGGTGCTCAGGGTGTGAGCTACTGTAATGAATGAAAGAGTTGGAATAAGTCTTTTTTCTGTAAATAGTTGTGGCATACATCCCATTAGTTTCATCCTTAAAGAGATGAACATCTAAATAGTCCACATGGTCAATGTTAACAACCCAAGTGAAATGTAAAAAGAGGTAGTAGTATTTATGTATTCTAAAAATTGTTCAAGTAATTCTGGGGAGGGGGGGGCTCCCCATATTAAACTGATGTCATCTTAAAATTTGTGATACATTTTGATGTGGGAATAGTAGCTTGATTGAAATACAAACTGTCTTTCTCTGTATGCCATGACTGTGTTGGTGAATGCTTCCCCCACAAGTTGAACCCATGACTACACCAGTTGTTTGCAAATATTTGTTGTTGAATATAAAGAAATAGTTGGTTAAAACATTTTCCAATAATTCCAAGTTGAGATTAACTTTATCTTGGTGAACCTTATGCTCTAATAACATTTCATTAACCCAATCCAAACCAGTAGTCTGTGGAATGACAGTATATAAATCTTTCAAGTCAATAGTGACTAATAGGTCTTTCTTGTCAAATACTATATTGTTGATGTGTTAAAAGAATGTCCAGGAGTCTTTGCATATCTGAATTTCATTTTTTCACAATTTTTTCAACTTATAGTATAAGTACTGGGCACATGCAGCTGTTATCAAATCTCTAACATCCACTAATGGCCTCATGGGGGGAACCAAAAGGCCTTTGTGGATCTTGGGAATGCCAAAAAATACTGGAATTCTTGGGGTGATTCCATTTAAATAGTTGTATAATTAAATGTGTATTATCCTCTCCAAGAACATATCATTCAGTTGCCCTTAAGTTTTCATAGAGGCTCCATTAAGTTAGTTAAGGGAGACTTCCCAATAGTTTTCAGCATTAAGCATGGTTTGCAATTTATGAGTGTAGCTAGCTGTGTCCATGATCACAACCCCTCCCCACTTGTCTGGTTTCATGATCCTAACATCTTGCCTTTGTAATGATGTCAAACTGTTCTTTTCCTCTGAATTAAAATTCATAAAGTCTCAACTAATAGAGTTTTTATGTTTATGTAGGTTGTGTAAATGTAATTCACAGAACTTCTCATACATGGCAAGCTTAGGATGTAAGGGATATGTTATAGGTGGAACTAATCCTGAAAATGTTACGGTTGTTTTCATGATCATGGTTCTCATACAATAACAATAAATCCAACTTTCTTAGATACATTTTTAAATCAATGACAGTGTCGACAACATTAAACCTTCTAGTGGGTACAAATGTCATTCCTTTTGAAAGTAAATCTGCTATTGACTCATCTATGCAAGACTCTGAGTAATTATATACAGCAAATGTTTTCTGTCTATTCAATATCACTGTACATGAGAAAACATTATTGTTATTGTCCAAAATTGGAGTAATTATATTCTGTTCATGGTTAACAAACTCATCAACCACTTTTTCACAAAAAATGTTGTCATGGTAGACACATATGTCCTCCAGTTCCTGGTTTTGGGCCTGGCCCATGAAACACCAGGGCTTGAAACCCCGCCTGAGGTTGCTGTCTTTTATTGTTGTAATTCACTTTATTCTTTATTCTTTCACTTCTCCTTAGTTCAGGGTACTCTTTGTCAAAGTTAAAGCCCAACTCATCCTCTCTCTTGACTATGTTTCCCTTGCCTTCTAGGTCAATGCTAGAGTTTAATGAAAAATTCCTGTTGTCATTAACTACATTTCTGTCTTTCCTATATGTAACTAGAGGTTTGGGATATGCAACACCATTTGTATAGTCATTAACACCTCTGTCAATCTTGTTTAAGTTACCAGCTTTCAGTTTGTTAATGTGCTGGTTGATGCTATTATATATTCTTAGATGTTCATATTTCATTAAGTCATAGTCCCTATCTTCACGAATAGCTCTGTCTAAGACAGTTAACTCTTCAAATAAAATATCTATTTCATTTGCATTGTTTTTCACCAATAATTCTAACAGTTCAAGTCCACATCTATCAAACAGTTGTAACAGTTCAATATGAAATGCAGAGTTATTAATTAATCCTGATGGGAAACGCCAACGGCTCAGTCCCTTGGGAAAGACTTTTAACCTGATGCATTCCCTTAAGTAAGTATTTTCAAGCTGCAATTTCTTGCAGAGCAAATGTTTCGTGTCAAAATCGCTGAGCTTACATTCAATCGAAGAGAAATTATGTCCAGTTCCATTGCTGAAGGCAAGTCCAGACCACAACCAGTCATTTCATTGCGGAATTTCTTTCCTGAAGCCATTCTGTTCGCTAAAAATAGCCTCATTCTGTGTATCAGTTCCTTCTCATTCTCCTGCTTCTGGGTTGTGCAGCTGCATGTTGTTTCCTTGTCTAAAGGCTGATTCTGTTGATGGGCGGGCAGCAAGGCACTGAGGGGTGATGTTAAAGTCTGTAGATACACTGCTGACTTCCCTTTGAGCATTGGAAGTCCCAGTAGCATTATTTTTGGTTATAATGTCCATTTGTTGATATAGGTTATCCATTCTTTGTGTTATCTGCATGACAAGAGCAGTTAAATAGCCTGTATCTGAATTCACATGATGGTTGGGAGGTATTCAAGTCACTGCCTGATGCCATGACAAACTGCTGAAGAAACAAAGACCAACTGAAGAAAAACAAGTAAACCGTGACAATACCTCACCAAACCAAAAGGGAAGAAGGCGCAAAAAAGTTGCTAGATAAAAGAACTTGATAATTTATTTGTAAAAATTATAAAATAAACACGTGAGCGCTTTCGTTTAACAAATGTAAACTTCATCAGACAAATGAATAAAATCCATCTGAAATTTAAATAGTACACTCTACTTTCTGATTAGATGAAACTACAGACATAATCTCAAGAAAATTAACCCCTCATGTCCCATGATAAAATGAAGTTCTCTAACATGTATATATATGTATAAAAAATTTCTAAAAATTTGTAATTGTGCCAAACTGTTATACATAAATCATAAACTTTAAATAATGTGTAAATGAATAAATACATGAATAAATAAATGCATACATGCTGTTATTAATGCATCTAGTATATACAGAATACACATCTTTTTATAAATGTTGCAATAAAGATATATATATATATATATATATATATATATATATATATATATATATATATATATATATATATCCCTACAATTGGAAATGATTTTGTACTATTTATTCATGGTAAATGTCTTACTGCCCCTTCAGCTATTTTGTTTCTTTTTAGGGCTTTGAGTTTTAAAACAGGTGTGATGGAAGTTATTTCATTAATGCCTGGCCACTTGACTGCTCTCAATAAAACCTGCCATTTTAGTTCTTTTACTTCCAAATGGACACCCCGTGGTCTCTTTTCATCTATGTCCACATGGCCAATGGCCATGAATCTAGAATTGTGGTCTGTGGTGGCATGAATGTGTCATACAAAGGCATTATTCAAGTTGTTCTTTTTAATGGCATATACATGTTCATAGATTCTGTGGCTAAATTTCCTCTCTGTTTTACCTATGTAAAATACTGGACATAGGTCACATATAGCCACATATACTATTGCTTTAGAAGAGCAGTTGCATCTAACTTTGATACCGTATTCCAGATTACTAATAATGAATGAATCACCCACTTTAATTTTATGTCACCAATTGCATGCTCCACATTTTGATGTGCCTGAACGGTTGTACTCATGCAGTTGGTGTCCACTCTTGAGGAGATCTTTTAAATTTCTACCCTTCCTGTACGCTGTTGTTGGCCTATCACCTAACTGGGTCCTAATGTCTACATCCTCCATAAGGATGTCCCAATTCTTCTGAAAAATCTTTCTTAAACTGTCAGAATCTGAACTATAGGTGATGGTTAAAGATTTCAAAAATGCATTACTGTTCCTTCTATTTGTATTCTTATCTGAAAAGGTATTATGTGTATGGTTGGGAACAATAGCTTCCAAACTAAAAGAATCAATGTCCTCTCTATGAGACCAATTATTTATCAAAGAATTCTGTGTCACATGAAACAAACTGGATTCGCAAATCAAATGGTCATTTTCTAACATATTGCTATTAACTATTGGTCTAAAGTGATCTCATTCCCTATTTTCTGTGACCTATTTTACTATTCTGGTGATAAACTCTAAAGAGTATGCCCTTTTCAAAAATATTTGTTTTGACACAGATTTTAAGATGACATCAGTTTAATATGGGGAGGCCCCCCCGGAATTACTTGAACAATTTTTAGAATACATAAATACTACTACCTCTTTTTACATTTCACTTGGGTTGTTAACATTGACCATGTGGACTATTTAGATGTTCATCTCTTTAAGGATGAAACTAATGGGATGTATGCCACAACTATTTACAGAAAAAAGACTTATTCCAACTCTTTTCTTCATTACAGTAGCTCACACCCTGAGCACCAAAAGAGATCAGTTGAAAAAGGTCAGTTGGTAAGAACTGTTCGGATGGTGTCAATGGATGAAGATTTTGAGTTGGAATGTATTAATTTGAAACAAATGTTTCTGAAAAGGGCATACTCTTTAGAGTTAATCACCAGAATAGTAAAAGAGGTCAAAGAAAAGAGGAAATCAGGTCACTTTAGACCAATAGTTAATAGCAATATTTTATTAAGTGACCATTTGATTTGCGAATCCATTTTGTTTCATGTGACACAGAATTCTTTGATAGAAAATTGTTCTCATAGAGGGGAAATTGATTCTTTTAGTTTGGAAGCTATTGTACCCAACCATACACAGAATACCTTTTCAGATCAGAATACAAATATAAGGAACAATAATGTATTTCTGAAATCTTTAACCATCACCTATAGTGCAGATTCTGACAGTTTAAGAAAGATTTTTCAGAAGAACTGGGACATGCTTATGGAGGATGTAAACACTACGACCCGGTTAAGTGATAGGCCAACAATAACATACAGGAAGGGTAGACATTTAAAAAATGTCCTCAAGAATGAACACCAACTGCATGGGTTCAACGGTTCGGGCACATCAAAATGTGGAACATGCAACTGGTATCATAAAATTAAAGTGGATGATTCACTCACTATTAATAATCTGGAATACAGTATCAAAGGTAGATACAACTGCTCTTCTAAAGCAATAGTATATGTGGCTATATGTGACCTATGTCCAGTATTTTACATAGGTAAAACATAGAGGAAATTTAGCCACAGAATCTATGAACATGTATATGTCATCAAAAAGAACAACTTGAATAATGCCTTGGCGAGACACATTGATGCCAACACTGACCACAATTTTAGATTCATTACTATTGACCTTGTGGACATAGATGAAAAGAGACCATGGGGTGTCCATTTGGAAGTAAAATAACTAAAATTGCAGGTTTTATTGAGAGCAGACAAGTAGCCAGGCATTAATGAAATAACTTCCATCACACCTGTTTTAAAACTCAAAGCCCTAGAAAGAAACAAAATAGTTGAAGGAGCAGTATGATATTTAGCATGAATAAATAGTATAAAATCATTTCCTATTGTAGGGATATATGTGTATATATATATATATATATATATATATATATATATATATATATATATATATATATATATATACATACACACACACACACACACACACACACACACACACACACACACACACACACACACACACACACACACATGGATTCACTACGCAATCTCAAAATTTTGAAATATCGAATATCAAAATCTCAAGATTATGTAGCCAAAACCCCTAAATGCTGAAAGACCAGCATCGCGAAATTCAAAATACCGAACGTACAACACACATACAGCACACAAATACACATACACACAACTTCCCCCCAAAATCAAACATATCATCCTACATTACAGATAAGCAGGGGGGCAAACCCCCCTGCACCCCTCCTACTTAAATATACTAACTCTGAGATTGCACAAATAGACACACAAGGGAAACTCACACCCACACATTTTGCAGTCCCTCCACACACATATCACAGTCACAACACACACTGACAAACACAATTTAGCCCCTAACCAACACACTTGCACATAGATACTTACCTGAACTTCCACTTATCCATCAACAAACTGCAACACACAGAAGCTCTACTTCAAATCTCCGAACATCGAGATTTTGACTTTCGTGCTTCTGGTCTTTCGGTATTTAGGGATTTCGGCTACATAGTCTTGATATTTTGAAATTAGATATTTCAAGGTTTCGAGATTATGTAGTGAACCCATAGATATATATATATATATATATATATATATATATATATATATATATATATATATATATATATATATATATATATAATATATAATATATAATATATATATATATATATATATATATATATATATATATATACACACACATTTATTGCAACATTTATAAGAAGATATATATTCTGTATATCCTAGATGCATTAAGAACAGCCTGTATGCATTTGTTTATTAATTTATTTATTCACTTACACATTATTTAAGGTTTTATATTCTGTATATCCTAGATGCATTAAGAACAGCATGTATGCATTTGTTTATTAATTTATTTATTAATTTACACATTATTTAAGGTTTATGATTTATGTATAACAATTTGGCACAATTACAAATGTTTAGAATTGTTTTATACACACACACACACACACACACACACACACACACACACACACACACACACACACACACACACACACACACATATATACACCCACACACATATGTTTGAGAACTTCAATTTATCATGGGACATGAGGAGTTAATTTTCTTGAAATGATGTCTGTAGTTTCATCCACTCAGAAAGCAAAATGTACTATTTAAATTTCGGATTGATTTTATTTATTTGTCTGATGAAGTTTACATTTGTTAAACAAAAGCGATCACATGTTTATCTTACACGGCTTATTGTTCCCCTTAACCATGGATTTTTTTAAAACAATTTTATTTATTTTAATAAAAGAAATTCATATATCAATCACATAAGTTAACACATAAGTATATTTACAAAGACTGTTACATATAAAATGTGTATAAATATTTAAAAGAATTAAAATAAAATAATTATTTACAAAGACATCCATTAAACTTTGCATATATGAGATGATTTGAGTAATATTGATTAGGTATCACACATTATCCAAGAAAACTGATACTATTTATTGTGTTAGTTCATTTTTTTCAACAGATTTTGTAGATTTACCCACATATGGTAGATATAAGTCGTTCTAGATGTTCTAGAAATTATGGTTCTAACTTGTAAACCACATACTTCATTAACATATTCTTGAATTCAGTGAAAGTAGGAGGGAATTCAGATATCCAATTTTTTGTTATAGTCTTTCTGGCCACAGGCCAGTTTTGCAAAGAGTAAGGGATATTTTACTCTTTTAACACTGTGTGGTATGGGTGTATTGAAGAGCACTAGAGATTTATTAAGAGTAAAATTATTGGTGAATAATGCCTGTAATAGCTCATTGACACATCTCCAAAATGTTTTAATTTTAGGGCAGTCATAAAACATACGAATCCAATCTATGTTTATATCTCACCTACACTTATTACAAATATTTTATTTCTTATTAATTTCATTCATTCTTTGAGGAGTATAGAAGGATCTGTGCATGCATTTCCAGGAGTATGATTTCCATTTAAGAGACAAAGTTGTTCTCCCTGCTGATTCAAGTATGTTTATTTCATCTTGGTTACTGGGGTGTTCATTGTTAGTTGTATAAAAATAATTCCAATAAATTTCTGGACATCCAAATGTTTCATCTCTAACAATCCTTAATAGAAAAGAAAGTTTATCAGAGAAAGTTTGTTTATGTTTAAGAATAGATTGAAAATATTCTAATAAAATACATGTGTCATATTTGACAGCCAGGGATACTGAGTGTATTTTATTGTCGGTGTATAGTTTAATAGTTTGTATGTCAAGCCATAGAAATTTATCTAACTGAAATTCCTGTATTATCTGATCAACTGTTTTAGGTTTGTTTGAAATCAATTGAAACCAAAACTTGATTGTTTTGTTTAAATAATGTAATTTTGTTTGAGTCTGATGTTAATAAAGATTCTTGTGTGAATGCTATAGGAAACAAAAAGAAAAAAACACTCTTTGTATCTGATGTGCTTATATATAAAGTTTCTAAAATTTGATAAAATGTTGGAAATATAACTGGGTGAGTGTTTGGGTGTTAAATGAGTAGTAAAATAGTCCTTTGGTATCCATAACATTGGATTATTTATTATTTACAACTTATGGGATTGACGCCTCATTATTAGTTGCATGGCTGTTATTTTCAAATATACATTCCACTAAGCTGTATATTATATATCTAATAGTTGTGTTATTGTTCTAATTATAGAAGAGTTTGAATATAGAATCATATCTGGGAATGCTATCCCACCCTTGCGCCAACTGTTTAAGTGTTGTTTGAGGGCTATTCTTGATTTTATGGGGAACCATAAGAAGCTTAACATCAAAGAGTTTAGCTTATTGATTAAGATTTTGTTGGGGAGTGTTAGATGGATTGAATAATGTATAACAATTTGGGAAGTATTATCATTTTTATGATTGCTAATCTTTCTTCAGTTGTGAAAAAAAAAATGTACTCCACTTCACTAGTAGGGATTGTATGTTTTCATAACATTTATTATACTTTGTATTATTGATCTTAGGTCTTTAGCTAGGATGATTACTAGATAAGTAATTTGATCCATATTGGATTTATTTTTGTTATTATCAGTTGTATTTTTATTTTTGTTGGAATATATAGGTAGAATTTTAGTTTTATTATCATTAATTAACAATTTAGACATTCTTTGAAATAACTTAATGGAGTCAAATAATGAAATAAATGAAGACTCATTTCCCTTTATGGTAATAAGAACATCATCTGCAAAAAGTTGAATTTTAGGGGTTATTTCCTTGGTAATCTCAAGTCCTTCTATATTTTTGTTTTTTCTTATATCATTAGCCCATGACTCCATTATTAGAGTGAATAGTAATGGAGAGAGGGGCGAACCTTATTTAGTTCCTTTTATAATGGGTATTTTGGTTGAAATGTATGGTCCTATTTTATTGAAAGCTAAAGGTCCCTCATGTAAGTGTTTTAAAAGTTTAATAAAGCTTTTTGAGAAATTTAAACATTCTAATAGTGTGAACAAATAATCCCAATCTGTTGAATCAAATGCTGAATTTATATCTAGGCTTATTAAAATCAAATTATTCTTCTTTCTTTGAGAATAATCAATTAAAGCCAATGTTCGTTTAATATTGTCAAAGGTATTTCTGTTAATTACAAAGCCTGTTTGATCATCCTTTAATCTGTCTGAGTATATGTTCATGAACATTTTGTAATCCACATTCAATGTAGAGATGGGTCTATAAGAGGAACAATATTTAGGGTCCTTATTAGATTTTAAGATGGGTGAAATGTATGTATATTTCCAGGAAGGGGTATTATAGTGTTAGTTTGAGCGAAACTGTAAACTTTGTGCAGCAAAGAGATAGCAATTTTTGGTATGATTTTATATAATTCAGGTATGATTCCATCATTTCCTGGGGCTTTATTTTATTTAAGTTTATTAATCTGAGTTTGTATATCTGCTAAGGTGATTTGTTTGGCTATGATTTCCGCCTGTTGTTTGTTGAATTTATTATCAAGGTTTTTATTAATAAATTATTTTATTTTATCTTTGGATTCTATATTTTGTGTGGTTTGATTAATGATGTGAAAGTGATTTCTAAACTCCTCTATAATATCATGAATGCTATATACAACTTTCTTTTTTTTTAGGGGAATCGATTTCTTTAATATGGTTATGCTTATTTATTCTTTTAGTTTTGATCTTAAGATTAGTTAGGTGTTTACATACATACATACATACAAATGTTTCAAGCACTTCTTCTTTCCAATATGCCAAAACACTTGTTCCCATAATAAATGTCCAGGGCTGTTCTTTAAAATATCTAAACTAGTACTTGCTTTAATGTAATTTGGTAGTCTGTTCCAAGCATCAGCTACTCTGTCAGAGAACCAATTAGTACACTTCTCATTCCTACAGAATCTTCTACATAGGTTATCTAATGATTCTCTAGTACTTTTTGATAACCCCAAACATTCCCAGAGGTAGTTGTCCCTAAATGCCTTATATACCCGAATAAGATCTCCTTTTAAATATCTGTAAGATACACTGTACAAGTTCAGATATTTTAGTCTTTCATAATAACTTAGATTTCCATATCTACGGATGCCTTTAGTATATTTCCATTGTACTCTTTCAAGTTTATTCATGCTTGTTTTCCTATAGGGATTCCATATTGTTATTCCATACTCAAGTTTGGGTCTAATGTAACTTACAAACAATGACTTCATTATGTTTGATTTCCTAGACTTTATAAATATTTTTATACAACCTATAGTTCTATAACTATCATTAGCCAATTGGTTGCTATGATTAGAAAAACTCATAGCTGAATCTACCCATATACCCAGGTTCTTAAATGAGTCTACAGTTTCAATCACTGTGTGCTGTATTAAATATTCACCTTTCAGTTTATGCCTCCCAAATCTCATATGCTTAGTTTTTGATGTATTTATCAACATATGATTCTCCTATGCCCAAATGGTCAATTTAGTCAAATTATTTTGCAGACATACCTTATCTGTAACACTTGTAATCAGTTTACCCAATTTCAGGTCGTCAGCATATAGAGTGTAGAACACCTGAGATGAAAAAGTAAGGTCTGAAAGATACAATTTAAGCAAATAAGGGCCTAGTACAGAGCCCTGTGGGACACCTTGATGGTAACCAAGGATTTTACCTGTCCAGTTGGTGGGTGATACTTGCCATGTCCTATCTGTAAGCCATGCAGCTATCCATCTTATCAGCAGTACATCAATAACTAGCTGTACTAATTTATTGATCAGTGTTTTGCGCATGCCCCTGTCAAATGCTGAAGTTAAATCTATATACATCACATCACAGCACCATTTTTTATTCATATCTGTTATTATATTGTTATAGAACATCATGTTACAGGTGGTAATAGATCTATTTTCAACATATGCATGCTGATATGTGGTTTAAAGTCCCAACCTCTCCAGTTCTGACAGTAACTTATCTTCTCCATTATTTTTCCACAACATGAAAGTAAACTTAATGGTCTATATGATTCTGGGTTTGTCCTACTCCCCTTTCCCTTAAAGACAGGTTTAATAAGTGCATTTCTCCAATCTTGAGGAGTCTCCCCATATTTATATGACCTAGTGAATAATAGATGTAATGGCAGTGTGAGCTCTTGCTTAAGTGTTTTCAAATCATTGTTACTTATTTCGCCTCCTCCCTGTGCTTTGTATGGATCCAGTTTGCACAGTTCTTTTTCAATATAATCTAATTTGATTCCAGTATCTGGGGTTATCTGGATGTCACTAGAACAACTTACCACCTCTTTTGTGGAGCCAAACTGTATTGCATAAGATTTTGTAAATATATCTATGATCTGTTTGTTATGTCTAAGAATAAATTTTAGAATCTGCACACAGTTTATCAATTTGTGTATCTTTACTCCTTCCACATCTTATTTATCTATAAAAAGGTTTCCTATTATGCTCAATATCTTTATATACATTTTCTTCATTTTTTTCTTGATCTTGTCTAACACTATGCTTAATCTGTTTGTCCAGCTCATTTATTTCAGTTTTCAAAGTTGTAATTCGACCTTTCTTCCATTTCTTATATTTCTTGTCTCTCACCTTAATCAGGTATCTTGTTGCTATGGAAATATACCCCTCGGATGTTACGTGCCTAGAGCCTGATGTTAAACATTTTTTTTACTTTTTGCACTCAAACAATTTCTCTTTCAAAACTTTCCACATTCCATCTGCAGTTTTTCCACTGAACACCTCACTTCAGTTAGTTTTATATAGCAACCTTTTTGCTTCCCTATAATCTGTAATGAACCTTCTGTGCATTGGCTTAGATTTCAGTTTGGCAGAATTATCTAGCAATAAATTAACCTTTATGACTCCATGATCACTGCACATCAATGGTGGTAAAACTTGAATTGAAGTTACAGTAATTTCTTTAGGAACACAAACAATATCTAGTATATTCCGTCCCCTGGTAGTTTTTTTTACAATCTGAAGCATTTGTTGTTCCTGGATATACTCTGTGAATAATTTCTTTACTAACGTTGTTGAGTCAATATTATTCCAGTCTGTTTCTGGTAAATTTAAGTCCCCAGCTAATATTATTCTTCCCTCCTGAGTTTCATGTAAAAAATGTATGAATTCCTCTAGGTCACCTGCACTTGACTTTGGTGGTCTGTACACTCCAATAATTGTTATATGTTCCAGGGTTGTCTTTATTGTCACAGTTACACAGTCTATAGTATTGGTATTATCATTGAACAGGTAATAATCACAAGTCTCATAGCTGTCTTTAATGCCTATCATAACACCTCCACCTGATTTTTTATTAGAATGTATGTTACAGAAAAACATGTATACCCTGACAGAACTGGTTTCCAGTCATTGTTCTTTAACCATGTTTCACAAACTATAACAATATCAATCTTGTGGGAATGTAGCACATTTTCTAATAAAAACACTTTATTATTAATGCTTCTAGCATTAACAACCATCAGAGATGCATCAAATATTTCTATCTGTGAACTTTTACATTTTTGACCTAGCAAAAATCCTGACTAATGTTTGTCAAATATTGCAAAATATCTGCTGCAAAAATTCTCTTTCCTGATCTAGACAAATGCACACCATCCTGTCTGAACACGTGTGCCCAAAAGAAGGCTTGGATGCTCTATACATTTCCATTTTTTAAAACAGGGCATTTTTTTCCATGTAGGTGTTTATCCAAAAAAACTTTTCATTCACAGTGACCTGACTATCCTTTCTATAGGTGATTTGTGAAAAATATGTCCTAACACCAGTACAAGCTATACTATCTCGGAGGGCTGTCAGTTCCCGACTAACAGTCAGAGAATCTTTGTCGGTGACATCATTTGTACCAACATGAATAAAAACAGATCCATACTTCCTTACATTAAAGCATTCCAAGGCTTGTTTCACATCTTCTATTTTTGCTCCTGGCAAGCATAACACTACCCGATGTTCATTATCATCTCTGCAAATATAAGTATCAGTTCCTCTAATAACTGAATCTCCAATTACAAGGATATCTTTGCTGACCATCTCTGAAGAATCTTCAGCTTCTAATACAGTCATTTCTGCTCTATCAATTGTTATGAAGGATAGATCTTCATCAATATTAGTCTTATTAATTCCACTGTTTTCATTGTGTGTTACATCCTCATCCAGCTGGCATTGTAAATCCACAGCTTGAGCCATGCAGTCAAAATCTGTCTTTCTCTTCTTTTGTCTTACAGTAATGTTCTTCAGTCCTTCCATGTTCAGTTTTGATTTCTTCCTTTTCACCTGCCCCTTGTTTCTTTTTTCTACCTTTTCCATTGGAAAGGTGATGCCTTTTTCTGTAGACTGAGGGTTTTCTGATAGACAGATATCTTCATTCCCTGTCACCAGTGTGTTATATAACAAAGCAGAATCCTTTTTACTACGTATTCTCTTTCCTTTACAGTCATTAGTCAGTTTCTTTTTCTTCCTTGTTATTTGTTGAGAACTTCTTCCTTTCTTTCTTTTTTGTTTCCTTCTAAACAAACTGGATCCTCAGATTGCTGAGTACTTGATTCCACAATTCTATAATTCTCAGGGGCCTCATCATCTTTCATAGGAGTTGAATGTTCTTTGCAGAAAATAAATACATAATTTCCTAAATCTATTCTATTTGTTCTATGCCTAACATTATTTAATCAGTCCTCTCTTTAATATATAATACAACAGTTCTCCAAACCATGCCAATTGCACATGTGCAATCATCATCATTAAGTCGAGATTTGCTTCTAACAATGGTAAGCAAATCATCCAACTTTTGACATGAGGAAAAAAGATCACCAGTGTTATCAGCTGTTACCTTTAAATATGCATAGTATTTATTACACTGTACAAGATACTTGAGTGTCAGGTAAAACATATTTCAAGAGAAAATATTTACAATGACATATCAAGAACAAACTAGCTCCCCGCCTGGAGTTATAAACTCCTTGTCCCAGTGACATCAATCACTTGGATAAAACCAACAGACAATAGCAACAAAGCACAGCAACCACTAGTTATATATGTTATGTAATTAAAAATAAATAATAGCTTAAAAGTTATTTCTTCTTATATTAATGCAAGTTTGAATTATCATAACTCATCAGTTATATCTGATCAATCTTAAGAGATAAGTAGATTGTATGCCAAAAACAACTAAGGGAGAAAAAAACACAGAGAAGAGAGCCAAAAACATTTGGCTTAGCACTATATAACCTGTTATTCCATCCGGTAGGAATGATATAAGACCGTTTTTGTTAAACATTAGTTTATAACCACAAAAAGCAGTGTTAACCACAAGATAATAACAATGTCTAATAAATTATAATCCATTTCTGTTATACTTTATCAAACTAACTCATTTTACTTTATGATAGTTTCTTTATACTCTGCTACTTTAAAGCATTCTGTATAGCTGAACGATATACCCCAAAAATACAGTTGCTATTGCTAAGTGGGAGGAAGAGAGGAGAGACAAAAAAAAAAAGGGGAGCGGAGACCCTTTGATTATGATGCTTATGTGATCCTTAAATATTTAAAATCTAATAGTAGTAACAAATGAGTTATTATGCCATTGTAACTTGAATCTTGCACTAATTACCATGCATTAGCATCCAGTATGTATAATGTCATCATACATATTGTTATTAGATTAACTATTATATCATTGCAAACCATTATTTCATTCTGTTTTCATTTAAATAGTATGCATAACCTTATATGAAAAGAAGAAATGTTTTACAGTATTAGTATGTACAACTTTTGATGAAACACATTCACAGTTAGACAGAATTATTATATTGACTTGCTCCTACTAAAGTGTCATTCCAAATCATTTCAAATCATTTAAAATGTAGAGAGTTTGAGACAGGTAGATGAATTCACTAAAGTAATTATAATATATAAAATGAAAGTTTCAAGTAAAAACTGTATAACACTAGCTTCGTATAGAAGTTCATATATCCATTTACTACTGCAAGAGATTGAGATTTAGGGCTAAAATAGTATTTTCTACATTTTAAATGCAGCTTGGAATTGTGTATAGAATATTTTGACATAAATTCAACATATATTGCAAAGACTATTATCTCCGGATCCAGGTACAAGTAATATTAAACCATCAGTAGTGGCTGTTATAATAGGAAATAAAGTATACAGTTCTATATAGGTTGACTTACTTTTTCCCTTTATTTTCCTTCCTGTCCATTTACCATTGTCAAAACAACAGAATTTAACCTCTTTCCGACTGGAACAAGCTTTTCCTGTCAGCTGACTTTTAATTCATCCTTATTGGGCCAATTGATTACATGTTATAAATGATTCCGGTTAGATTTACATTTCCCAATGATTACAGAGTTGAAGACTTTCTGGTAGAGTTGCTTTCATCATGTTGACATCATCTGTGTGCTTTGCGGTGTTTCTGAGCAGTTCAAAGCTTGTAGATAAACTTCCCAGCTGTTCCTGAGGTGTTCAAGGCATCTGAACCTCGTGGATCATCAAGTTGTCTCTGAATCTAGTCAGTGAGAAAACAGCAGGAAAAAAAGGTTTACAACATTTTAGCCTTTTGTGATGCCACTAACGCGTATGTAAAGGGTTTCCAGGGTTGCTATCAATTAGCTCGAGTGTGAGGTTCACAGGGAACAGCCATACTGAGTTCAGACTACATATTATTACATTCAAAAGTCTTATATAAAGAAAACATTCAGTTAAAGTTCAGTAGTTATAAATACAAATCCTCTTCCTTCCTATATTTAATCACTGACATTTACCCCATTTAGAGGTGAATGGAAAGAAAATAAAATGAACATTTTGACAGTGACAATGTCCCTGTTTTCTCTCTGAATACAAGCATTATAAAACATAAACATA
The DNA here is from genome assembly GCF_019279795.1 of Protopterus annectens. NCBI lineage: Eukaryota > Metazoa > Chordata > Ceratodontiformes > Protopteridae > Protopterus > Protopterus annectens. The sequence continues at coordinate 74,794,620 of NC_056731.1, forward strand.
TATCAAGCCATATTGAATTATAAAAATATATCGTCATATCAGATTAAAAATTATATGTAACTTCAGAAAAATATTCAAAGACATATATTATTGAAAAACTAAATATAAACATAAAGCAATAGACCAGGGAGCTATCAATCTATGTGTTAGTAGTTGTTACAGCGACATATAATATTTAGACAGAAAGTAAATAAAAATATATATAAATATTGGGTATTTATCTTTTAAAGTAGAATAATTTCCCCATTTTTCCCTGTACCCCCCACCGTTCTTTTCTATTTTATCAATATAAAGGGAAACTTGTTCATAGGTTAGTACTAAGCTATCTGCCCTTGTGAGCCATTTTAAGCCTAGCCAATTATCCCTTGTGAGGCTCAAACCCTGCATCTTGTGTTTGTAAGGCAAACACCTTAGCCATTGAGCCACCCTCCCAACCAAGCAACAAGGACCTCTGAAGCTGAAACTTGTGCCTTCTTCATTCTTTTATCAGAGGTAGGAACAGTTTTCTTTTTGCTATTACCAAAGATGAAAAGTCACTGTCAAAACATATTATTGTATCATTGATTTTTATGGGAGATTTGGACCAGGCAGTCTTTAAAATTAAGTTCTTTATCAGATGAAGAAATGAACTTAACAATGACAGACCTTGGTTGTTTTTGCTGATAGTACTATTAGCAGTCAGGGACCGATTAGCTCTTTCTATCCCAAATGACATAGCTTCTGGAAGGTCCAGTGTTTTTGGTAGCCAAGTGATGAGAAAACTAGTCAAGTTGTTTTCTTCTATGTTTTCAGGTAATCCAAAGATCCTTAGATTGTTTTTACGAGGTCTATTCTCTAGATCATCAAGCTTATTTTGTACCAAAGTGTTTTGTTTTAATAGGAACTCTACGTTGTTTTCATTTTCTTTTATTCTTCCATCCATGTCATTTAGTAACTCCTCTATGCCAGATATTTGGATTTTTTGCTGTTGTAAGTCCTCATGAAGTAGATCCATTTATTTAGTAGTTTTTTTCTTAAAAATTATCTATCTTGATCTCAGTCTTGTCAATTTTTGTAGCTAGTTCCTAAATATTAGATAACAGTGTTTGAAGTTCTCTTTTGAGACTGGATTCGTGACTGCCTCCCTTTGTGGAACTCATGATGATATTCTTCAGCAGATGAGTAGAAATTTTCCAATTGTAATTTTGACTGGAAAAGTTGCCTTCTTTCTATTTTTTATAGATATTGTTGTAGATATTGTTAATTACTATAATTTTGCCAAAAAAGTCCCAATTTTTTAGTTAGAAGACAAAAATCCAGTGAAGATATAATTTTCTTAATGGAGCTGCTGTATTCAGCTGCTACTCAGTGCCCATGCTGGCCATGCCCCAACCATGGATTTAATGGAAAACTCATACTGAAACCCCTGTATTGCCTCCTTTGCCATGTCTGGGCTTCAACAATTATTCAAATAGCATCTCAGCACTGACACTCTAACAGGGGTGTAATAACATTCCTCTCTGGGTGAAACCTCAAAAAGAAGCTGAACCCATTTGGCCTCAAAAATTCCTTCTCTCTCTAAACTTCTAATAAGCCAAACCTGCCAGACCACTCACATCTTGAGTCAACCTAGTGGAATGTACCCCATTACTTTCCTTATGCCAGCATTTTTGTACAGCGCATGTTTCCCCACACATAGAACATATATGAGCAAAATGGCACACTGACCATGCACACATATCCCAATTAAATGACCAATATGTCCCTGACCTGTCCATTACAGCCTTCCCATAAAGTGTCTGATTGACAGTGGTGTCTAGCCTTATTTATTTATTTTTACATTTTAAACAATTTTCATTATAAATTAGCATTAAACAGCAATGTTAAAGGATTATTACAAGGCATTGAGTAGGACTACAATGTTATAGAGTGGCAATAATCAGGAGTATAGCAAAACTATTTCAAGATGTATAAAAATAAATATGTCATTAAGATTAAGATGAGTATAGTTTTGTGGGCAAGTGGTTACAAAAACCCTGTTTTATCGTAATGTAGTTGCATGAAGACATTTACAATAGAATGTTTCTCTGAGGTGATTTGCTTAATAGATTTTTAGAAGACAGTAGAAGGAATAGTCAAGAAAGATTAGAGAGAGCTAGTGAGAAGAGTGAGTTAAGGGCAGAAAGTAGATTAAGGTATGAGAAGAAGGGGATGTTTAAGGAGGGAGAGTGCAGTGGCAGAACCAGTGACTTTTAAAGTGCTCTTTGGTGGCTGTCTTAAATTATTTAGGATGTGTAAGGGTCCTGATTTGTAGTGGGAGCCTATTCCAAGCAATAATAGGGTGATAGGTGTACATGTTGCATCCAAATTTAGACTTGAGTTTGTAGATTTGTAGTAGGTCTTGGTTAGAGCTTTGGAGAGGTCTGGAGGGAGAATAATGGGAGATGAGAGGGGAGAGTGCTGGGCAGTAGGAAGGCCGGTATAGGATAGAATGGATGATCTGGAGCTGAGAGAGAAAAAGCTGGTGGGGTAATTCAAGCCAGTTTAGGTGTTTTAGAGAGAGACAGTGATGGGATTTGTAGGTTTGTTAGGCAGCAAATCCAGCAACCTTGTTGTAGGTAGATTCAAGTTTGGTCAGAATTGCTGAGATAAGAATTGTGAGAATTTGAGAACTGTACATTAGGCTGGGTAGAAGGTAGGTAAGAGAGAAAGTAATCTTGGCTTCAGAGGTAAGGAAATTCTTGTTATGGTAAAGGAGCCCAAGTTCTGAATGTTGACTAAAAACTACTCTGATGAAACCCACGGACTGGCTGGGTGAAAGCGCTAAGTGTGTTATAATAAATTTTGCAAAACGGTGATATCAGTCTACGGATTACTTTTATTTCTTCATTACAAGTTCTGAATGTGTCTTTTTGATACAGTTATTAACATGCAAGTCAAAATTAAGCTGATCATCGATGGTTACACCTAAGAGCTTAGTGCTGGATTCTACCTGATTGGGAGTGTTATTAAGGGACTGTATGGAGATGGATGATTTATTATTGTTGAACATTTTAGGTAGGATGAGTAACAGCTTTGTTTTTTAGGGCTAAGGATTAGCTGGTTGTTGGAGAGCCATGTTTCCAGTAAGTTAAAAGATGTCTGAGTAGCTGAGAAGAGCTTAGAGGTTAGCATAGTAGTTAACCAAATATCAGTATGCCTGACCTCCTAATGCAAAGACTTATGTGCAGCCTTCCTCTTCCTGAAATGTTCATCATACCACATCCATGCATTGCCTGACTACAACCATTGTGCCTCCCTAATTGTCAAAAAATAAGCCAGAAGCAGTAAAGCCTGTGAACTATCCTTTTCCAACATATCTGCCATGTAAAACATGAATCCCAAAGTCTGATTATCCCATGACCATGCTCTGAACTTACAATGACATTTCCCACCAGGCAATACCAAAGTTATATACAAATCCTTTGCCTCTGGCATGTCTGCGTCTCCTATCCTCTGCACTCCATCAGCATCAATCAACTCAAACACCTCAACATAAACAGCTCTCCAAATATTTTGTTTTATGACTGTGGCGATATGAACAACCCACTAAAAAGGACTGTGTGCTAAGTCCTTGACCTGGCCTTGAGCCTAACTCCTTATTTACTACCCTTGTTGATGGAAACTGGCCCCTAGCCTCTGCAAAAACTGGATCTAAATCAGCTGTCTCACCTGTACCTTCGCCTCCTCCCATTAAACTTACCCACTCTAACCCTGCATTATAATTCAAAATCAGAAATTGTACAATGCTATTTTTATCTGCTGGCATGTGGTAATCTGTAGCTTGGACTCCTTCCCAGACTAACACTCCTCTCTGTCTGTCCCATTTCTCTCCAGTTGCTTCCAAGTGGTAATCCATCCCCTTCTGTTTTCTTTGTCATCTAGTCTTGCCACCTGCACCCCCCCATTGTGATCTAACCTCTGTATTTGATGAACATTCAGCTTCCTTAAACAGTTCCTCTGCCTGCGCTATGATTTGGGACCATCACTCCTTCATCGATGTCATTGCCATCTGAAACAGCAAGCACAACCATTAATGAAGAACATTCTAAACCCCACAGACGCTGCCCTGTTTCCCTGACATAAACTATTCCAGGTTGCCACATATAGTCCCCTACCCTCTTTCCTCCCCATGCCTCTCCCCACCCCTTGCCACCAACCATTCCCTCAACACAGCTTGAGATATATATATATATATATATATATATATATATATATATATATATATATATATATATATATATGGGTTCACTACACATTACCGAAAACCCATAATCCCGACGCACAGAATACCGAGCCTACATGACCGAATGCCCATAACACCGATTCATCACTATACCGATGCCCAGAATACTGTAATGGTGGAAAACTACGTAGAAACTGGAAACTATGAAACCTCGCATATATGTATTGACTTAGTTAGTAAAAGCCAATAAGTGCGATAAATACCCTACTAGCGCATATAGTAAAAATGTTATGTACACGTCAACTGACATGAAAGTATAAGAATGGGTGTAAAAGACTTTCAGCTGTTCAATGGCTGATGTTGCAGAAATGGCAAACACAAACTCTGATGCACCTGGTAGTGTAGGTGAGCTGTATCCAAGGCTCAGATCACAAAAATGTAAAGAAGTGCTTATTATAGATGGGTACGTTTATCACTTGGAACGTAAGAGCAGTAGTAAGCATTACTGGTGTTGTAAAGTGAAGAGAAGTAATAGTTGCAAAGGTCGAATGGTAACTGATTCCCTCTCTGAGGGTGAATTGCTCAAGAAAACTATGCCTCATAATCATGCGGGTGACCCATGTGAAGTAAAACGCTATAGCGTTTGTGGATCACTCCGTGACAAAGCTGCTATATGCAGAGATACTCCATGTTTACTAGTGGAAGATACGTTAGCATCTACATCCCTGGCTTGTGTTCCAAGTCTTCCAAACAGGAAGGCAATGCTGCAGCAAATACGGCGAGTCAGGTCTAAGAGTGCAGCTGTTACTCACATACCTAATTTGACACTAGACACGCTAGACATAAGTAAATTCCCTTTACAAAGTGGTGAATTTGTTGTGAAACGGGCTACTGACACCGGCTCAGGTACACAAGTCATTGTGTTTAGTACTGTTAATAATCTGAGTGATCTAAGTGTAGCAACAATTTGGATGATGGACGGAACTTACTTTTGTAAAGGCGCTATATGTCGTCAATTATATAGCATTCATGGTATACTGAAGTGTTGTGGCTATAGTAGCTCTGTGCCACTTATCTATGCTCTAATGTCTAAAAAGTCACTCCGTGCATATAATATGTTGTGGCACTGTGTTTTACATTTATTCTCCTGCCAGGAGTTAAACCTGTCACTACAATTCATTCTCTGTGATTATGAGGTGGCAGCTATTAAAAGTATTAGGCTGAACTTCGCTAATGTTACAGCCAAGGGTTGCCAGTTTCACTTCGGTATGCATGTGTGGCATAACGTTCAACAGCTAGGGTTAGGTTCACTTTATAACAAATGCTATGGGTTCCAGTTATCTGTGAAGTCTTTGGTTGGACTAGCATTTCTTGATGAGTCGGAGGTAATTCCAACGTTCACTGAGTTGAAAGGGTCATTCCCTGAGGAAGGTAAAGAGTTAATGAGGTATTTTACAGACTGGTATGTGCTCGGTAGGGTTAGGAAGTTCACTACTAGGTCCACTGCGATTTGCAGGTTTCCACCATTATTCCCTGTTTCATTCTGGAATATATCACAATTGAATAAACTGTTTCTACTGCGAACGCAAAACTCGATGGAGGCGTGGCATCGGAGATTAAAATGCTTACTTGGGGATAGGGCTACAGATCTTTCTGTCTTAATGTCATGTCTTAGCAGGGAGCAGAATAGAGTAGACAGCCTTCGTGAGCAATTAGCAGCTGGTTGTGCACCTTCCGCTAAACGAAGGCGTGTTGTAGAGCGGCAGGAAAGGTTTCAACGCTTATTAGAAAATAAGTCTGAGTACTCGTCGTTAGAGTTTGTCAGATGTATTGTGAGGCTACTTAAAATGTGAGATATCATAGCTCTATATAAATCAGTATGATGCCATTGTTCCGGTATCTGTTTGCACTTTGGTTTTACACTTTATATCATTTACATGGCAATGCTACCCAGTAGTATATTATGGTGAAGGGATGGTGTTTGGAAGTTATGGTGATGTAGGTGTCTTTCCATTATCTCTATTCGGTGGTTTGAAACATGAGGGTGTTATTTTGCACATAGCAATGAGATTTTCTGTTGGCTTATGTTTTGCTCTGCACGTCAATGCTGTTGTGACGTAGATTTCGAGATTATGGGCTTTCGATATTGTGAGTGTCGGTATTGTGATGAATCGGTGTTATGGGCATTCGGTCATGTAGGCTCGGTATTCTGTGCATCGGGATTATGGGTTTTCGGTAATGTGTAGTGAACCCATATATATATATATATATATATATATATATCTATAAATATATATATATATATATATATATATATATATATATAGATAGATAGATATAAATAGAGAGATATAGATATATTGCCAACTTCTCTCAACACTGTGCATCTCCCTGCATCTTGTGTCTCTCAGGAACAATGACAATACAAATTAATATACATTTTTAAACTAAAAGAAACGTATTGCTCTAGTTACTGGCAAATGTATTAAATGTAATTCAATATTTTCTCCAAGTCACCAGTTTTAAGTAGGATTAAGGGTGACAGACCTAAAATGTGATTCAGAATCAGAGCTGTACCTGAAATGTGGAGACTCTTGAAAAGTATAATGACTTGAGCCTTATATATATATATATATATATATATATATATATATATATATATATATATATATATATATATATCTACATATATACTGATCACACTGGTCAGAAGAGTCTGCGTGCTCTATCTACTCGCTCTGCCAAGTGCTATATAGGAGTGTGATCCCACAAATCCACTACGCAAAAGCCTGAAGGGATACAAACTGGACTCAGGAAATCTCCCTGTTGTCACCTGCTCCAGCAAGAGTTACTCATGCTTCATATGGCAACCCTTTCGCAGGCATGGCCTCCCACAAATTAAAGCATACGCTGTGTATTTATGTGCACACTAATTACAGAATTGTTAACAAACAGCAGACAATGAGGTCATCAAAAACAGCAGCAGGCTTCAGTATTTCTTATAGCACACACTCAATATGACTCACTCCATGAGTTATCCTACGGGTGATCCCTAGGCAAAGGTTTAGAAAAATATTGAGTAGTACCATGCCAGAAAATTATTGATAGCTGTGCAGTACAAAACTTATGCTAATACATGCTGCCCTTGTCCTCCCTTATAAAACTGCAGGAACTCATACCATTTTAAGATCATTCCCTCTAGATTAGTTGTTTAATCAATACTATCTGAAATAGCTTAAATAATGCAATTATTATTGTCCAAATACGTTGAGGTAAACACCACATATGCAATCATGGATTATCTCCCCCCAGGTTTGCTACGAAAATGCTCCCCAAAAAATGTATGCCCAACTCTTAGCTCCTCATCTCAAAACCTTATGCACTCTTAACTTCCAGCTTGCTCCCAGGCCTCCCACTAATGGATGCTTTGGTGTGGGGGAGATACTGAGTAACTGAGATTCTCACTCCAAAAGGCTGGGATAAACCTACACTTTATCTCTTAAACTTACCTATCCCCTCCCATATTGATCTCACTTCATCTCAGCCTGTCCCTTTCTTTAACCTTTGCCTCCCCATCCTGCACCAGTTCCTTACTTCTTATTCTCTGTCTTAACTCATACTTTGGCCCCCTTCCCCCTTTATTTATCCCAATTACTGCCTTTACTCCCTCAAATTCCATAGAACAAATGTGTCTGTGTCCAAACTTCATGTATACTTATATATCTATATATCTATATATATATATATATATATATATATATATGTGTGTGTGTGTGTGTGTGTGTGTGTGTGTGTGTCTATGTGCTCGTGCATGCATGTGGTAATATATAAAAGTGTGTGTTTCTATTGCTGTTTTTTTTTACATTGGCTTGTTGAACAAGTTAATAAAATGTTGAAGTCTGCCTTTTTCAAGACAGAAATTAGATGATCAGTAAGTGAGAACTGTGATTTCTTTTACTTCAAAATGATGAATATGTGTGATATTAATAGTGGTATTACTACTTTGCCCTACAAGGAGTTTTAGGTGGTAATTCATGACATCAAATGAAAGCTTACATTACATTAGGCAATTTCTTGATGTTACCTTGTGTTCAGCTACAATCATTTCACTGCTATTTATGCATGTTTATCATGGTTTATCAGTAGCTATGTTATATATTCATATTTCCATGTTTTATGTCAGTATCTCTTGCAACGTCCACACAGTAGCCTGCTAGAATAGCATTTCATTACACAACTCACAAGATCAGGAATGCCTGCTACCCCCAAAATAGTGATGAATAATCATGAAAGTGTGAAGTATTTTTATACCAAGTTATGATTTTGTTTGATATTAATATTTATTCTAACAATTTGATAACTGGAAATAGTTAGAAGACAAAATGAAGAACATCGAAATTTGTGCTGTAACAGAGATCTGGTTCAAGGCAGCAGAAAGCACCCCTGCACTACCAGGCTATAACTCATTCCAAACCTTTCGGCCCCAGAACTTGGACTGAAGCTCCAAAGTTGGTGGTGTTTCCATATTCATAAAGGATGCGCACACCTCCAGATTGGTAGCTCAATATAACGCATCAGAGATACTTGAGGTGCAGCTAACACTGGGTAAGACAGCGATTCAGGTCGTAGCTTGCTATAGGTTCTGAACCATGTCCCAAGACTCACACTCCACGTTGGAGAATATTAGGGTCCACTAACACTCTCATACTGGGTGACTTCAACTACCACTCCATTAAATGGGAAAACTACTCATGTACCAGTACACTTGCCCAATGTTTCCTGGAATTCATTAACTCTAATGCCCTGGACCAGCTCATTATTACCCCCACTAGAGGTAGCAACATCCTTGACCTGGTCATTACTAACATGGGTGACCGTTGCTCTACACCAATAGTCAACTCCTCCCTGGTTAGATCCGACCACAAACTAATCACCTTGGAAATCCACATCCTTCCCACCCCCCACAAAGGTAAGCACCATAAAAAACTTCTCCAAAGCTAACTTTCAGCTCCTAAAAACAGAGGTGGCTAATTTCACAGCAACCATGCATATGTTGAATAGTTGTATGACTGCTGAATCATACACCAATGCACTTTACAAACACGTGCACAAATGCATGGATCTCACCATACCCAATAGAACCAAGATACTCTCCTCCAAAAAATGCAGCCAATCTGGTGGTCCCCTGCCATAAACAAACTCTACAACATAAGGAGGAAACTGATGTGGAAAAAGGTGAAGTCCCAAGATTGGAAAAACTCCCTTATCAGCCTCAACAAAAAGTTGAGATCCCTCATCAAATCCTCTAAAGCTAGCTATGAAAACAGAATTGCAGCAGATAGTAAAGACAACCACAAGGCCTTCTATAGTTATGTAAAGAATCTCCATGGCAATACCCAGATTTGCTCTGAGCTACTCTACAATGGTACTTCCTATACCGAGCCAACAGATATTGCCAATATACTGGCCGACAGATTCAATGCCAACCTTACCATTCCCCCCCCCCCAAAGGAACAATCACAATACCAGTAGATTGCCAGGCACCCAGTATTACTGCTGCACAGGTTAAAACAGCACTGTCCAAGGCCAAGAATGCAGCTTCTGTGGGACCTGACAATATCCCTGGATGTGTTCTACACAAACTACAGAGTGAACTGACTGGCACCTGTATGCCCTGTTCAATCACAGCCTGACTTCAGGCTTTGTCCCTACCGAATGGGGCACTGCTACAGTCATACCTCTCCACAAAAGAGGAGCAACTACAGACCCTGAGAACTATTGCCCCATTAGTCTGATGAGTCTGATATTCAAAGCTATGGAACACATCATCATGGACCTAATAAACAAGGATATATGGAATCTCCAAACTCTGGATCCCACACAGTTTGGTTTTGTGAAGGGTAGATCATGCCTGCTCAACTTGGTCGACTTCTTTGAGTCAGTCACCAGAGCTGTGGATGAAGGCAAGGTGGTTCATACAGCCTACCTTGATCTGGCCAAGGCCTTTGATACCATTGCCCTCTCAGGAATCATATAGAAACTCACTAAGCTAGGCATCAACCCCTATATCACCAGGTGGGTTGCAAACTAGCTCACAAATAGAAGCCACAGTGTGAAAGTAGCTGACTCCAAGTCAGACTGCCAACCAGTCATGAGTGGAGTCCCACAGGGTTCAGTCCTGGGTCCTCTCCAGTTTGGTATCTACTTCTCTGAAGCCCAGCCCAACACGAAGGACTCTGGCTGACAAAGGTCACAGATGATTGCAAGTTGGAAGCTATTATTAACTCCCCAGTTGGTGTTGACATCCTACAGAAAGGCCTCGCTGAGACCAATGACTGGTGTCAGAACCATTGCCTTAAGCTCAATGCCAAACAGATATGTCAACATCCCCTTTGGAAATAACCCAGTTCACATGAATTTCCACATTGATGGTAGTCCACTGAACACAGAAGGCATTATAAGAGATCTGGGAACACAGGTTGATAGCAACCTCTCTTTTGATCACCACATTGCCACTGTGGTCAGAAAGTCCTTCTATGTGGCACAACTCATTACTAAGGCTTTTGCAACCAGGAAGAAAGAGGTCATTATCTCCCTCTACTCTTCCCTCATTAGGCCAATCATTGAGTACAATGCCCCATTTGGCATGTACCTCACTAGACACCTGCAACAACTGGAAAGGCCGAAAAAAAAGTACCTCACACAAAGAGGATCCTAGGCCTTAAACACTTCTCCTATATAGACAGACTCAAAAAACTCCAGTTATTATCTGTCTCATATCACCTACATAGAAGCAATCTCTGCTTGACTTAAAAAGCCATGTCTGATCCAGCTCCATTAGAGATGCTACATCTAAAGAAATCCAATCCTCTGAACCACATGCTCCAGAGACCTCAACCTCATTATCACAATCAACAGAACATGCTGGAGGGACAGGTTCATAACCCAGAGACTGCCCATGCTATGGAATAGACTTCCCATACATGTCAAACAGAGCACCGCACTGGCCCACTTCAAGAGAAATCTTGATGAGTGGATGGGAAATAGAAAATTCACCCTGAGGATAACTCCAGTGGCTCTACTCAACAGAGGCACTGGGAACTAAGGTTGGGTGGCATGATGTCAGGGTAATTCTGTATGCTAGGCTTGTAAAGGCCCCAGGGCCATTAGCCTAGTGCACACCTGTGAACATGTGAACCTATGATATAGGTAGAGTATATATGGAACTTTGTGGCATCAAATGAAAGCTAACTTAATTCTACAAAAGGTGTTAATAATACCTGCTGTTTGCCTTCTGCTAATTTGTAGAACTTCTTGTTTATTAGCACAATGTGTATATTTGCATAAATATCGCATTTCTGTAAATATTTTAGGCATTGTCCACTCAGATGGTTTGTGGAGCAAGATTTCACATGCCACCTCACCCTAGAAGTCAAGAATGTCTCCTCAGACAAGTGGGGTAATTGGTAGCAGAGTTTATGTGGGTTATTTTCCATAAATATTATGAATATATGTCAAATGTTAATAATTATAGTAACAACTTGAACAAGAAGGTGTTTACATGGTAATCCATGGTATCAAATCAAAGCTTACATAATGCTTCAAAAGCCAGAACTGATACCTGCTGTATGCATTTTATTGATCTGGATATATTTATACTCATGTATTTGCATGTGTATTTGCATAAACATAATATGTCTATAAATATCTCAGGCATTATTCACTTCAATTTATTATAGAACAACATTTCACATGCCCAGTCAACATAGAGCTTAGACATATGTTTGAAAAGTGAACTTGTTTGTTTATTACATCTAATGTCACTAAGATGTTCAGAGATTTTTGTTTTAAAACTTCAAGAAGGATTCCTACATTAAATGCTGAATATGTGCATGCAGATAAATAAATCAGCCAGTCTTTCTGATGTAATCAAGCTATGAATATCAAAAACTTTGGATGTGTTAGCAGAAGAAAAAGATTTAATTTATTTACTACACTACAGGGTGCACAATGTCAACATGGTGAGCACCACCTTAAGAGTTCTCCCTGTAGTTCAACTGGCTGTGAGCTTTCACAAAATCAATATTTATTTATTTATTTATTAACATTTGGTAACTGGGAAAATCCCAGTGGGTCAGAATCCCATTTTCAGCAGAGGTTCTAGCAGAAAAGCTCCAACAGTGATGGGAAAAAAACATATAACAACAAATTATACACATATAATGTTTAATTATACAGCATTGAACAGATGCAAGAGGTACATCAGAAGGTGACAATATACATACTAATTTGCATTATGGAGAGAAAAGATAAACATCACAAGACTTTTTTATAAAACATGTATACACAAAAAAAATTGAATTGTCTGTTTATAATGACTAAACCATTGTCCAATAATTTTCCTTTCCTATATGCACATGAAATGGGCAGATAAACGTCTGCCAGTTCTTGTTGTACAGTAAGACTATCCTAAAATGTATGTGTAAGAGCTGCTAGGGCTTTATAATTTGACCCTAAAGGGTTGAAAAATCTAATAGTAGTTTCAGACTTATTAGATTTTTCAGTATATTCCAGTAACTCGTTACTAACTTTCTGATCAGTCTTTTCTTTTGCTTCCTTAACTAAGTTAGACTTGCAATCCTTTTCTATAAAACTTTGTATCAAATCTTGGGGAAAAAATAACATAATTATTGTTAGAGAAACAAAGTCCTTTAACTCTAAGGAATTGTGAAAAAGGAATATTGCTTAAAATATATCTGGAGTGCATACTATAAGCTTCTAACAGCAATGTTTTACAGAATGGTATCTTGAATAAAAAAAATTTACTGTACCATCTTGATTTTTTGTAACCCGCCAGTCTAAAAACGCCAATGTGTTCTAATGACTAAAAATATAATTAAAAGTTATGTCCCACTTATTACTAATTAGACAATCCACAGATTCCTGAAGAAAAATACAATCTGATTGCCATACCAACCAACAGACATGCAAATATCTATTCCCATATCATTGGCACAGATGTAGGTGTTGTGGCTGGTATCATTTATTTATTTATTTTATTTATTTATTTATTGACATTTGTTAACTGGGTTTATTCAACTGGGCTTATGGCCCATTTTCAGTGGAGACCCGAGGATAAAAGCTCCAGTAGTACATTTTTAAACAAGTACAATTTTAAACAATATTGCTATAACAGCAGTTATAGCAAAAATATTCACATATGTTGGGTTACATGCATAAAGTTAAAGTTGCATTAAAAAGAAGCTAAGTAACAATTTTACATTGATATAGTTCAATAGGTCAACAATAAAAATTTTGTTTGTATAAAATTATGCAAATGCATAGTAGACACTTTGGAAAGAGAGGTGTAATTAGGTACTAAGTGTGGTCCTTTTGAGGGTACATAAAGGGAAGGAAGACTAGGTGGGGTCATGGCAAGGGTAGGTTCTGGAATTCAGAAAATAAGCTTTTAGTTCATTTTTAAAGTGTGAGGTGTTGGAGATTGAACGTAAGTCAAGGGGAAGTTTGCTCATAAATAAGTTGCACCTATATATATATATATATACATATATATATATATATATATATATATATATATATATATATATATATATATATATAGGTGAAAATGAAGAACACATAGACACCTCCTTCATTTGCAAAGAAACAATTAATACAAAAATAAAACACATTCTTAGTGAAAACGTGTTCTGTAAGGCATGAAAGAAATGTACTACAACCCAAACTATATACTGAGCTCTCTGTAATGGAAATTCTAGATCCAGTTGCTCTGTCCAATGTGATATGTTGGCATGGAGTGAATTACCACCTAAACCACACATATACCGATATCTGTAAATCATCCATACGTTTTACAAATTCATTCATATCTTGTATTCTGGATCTAATACAAGCTAAAATTTGTTTTGAATTCAGAAAATGGATTTGTAGTTGTCTTTTTCCCTGGCACTATTGGTCTTCCAGGGGGTTTAACAGAGTTTTTATAGAACTTATCTACAGTTCATCTACTATAAGCTTCAAAGCCAATTTTTTTTCTCCTGAATCATACCCTCATCTACTGCCAGTCATAAAAAAGTTATCAGTTTATTTTCTAAATTTCCAAGTAGGATCCAGTGCCATTTTATGGTAGCATGTCACATCTTCTAACATTTAATATGCGCCCTGTTTGTATACATGTCTGTCCCACAATATAACAGTGTTATCCTTATTTGCTTTTTAATGACTATATGCTTATCAGCTGAAAGATATTTTAGTGCCATTTGTTCTTTACTGTTAAGATTATGTCTAGCAAGACATTGCATACATTGATCAAAATGCAATTCTTTCATTACAGCTTTCTCAAATGCAATAGCACTCTTGTGACAGGGTGGGTTCAAGTTAAAGCATTTAAACCTGAAGTCTGCCTGCTGTGTAGTGGTATGATTAAAAAAAACAACTGTAAATAAATCTTACAAGACAAAGGTTTCAAATCAGTCAAAAACTGAATTTATGTAACAGTACTTGGTATAAAATTCAAACTATTATTTAAGAAATTTTGAGGTTCTCCAGTTCGATTCTCGGCTGGAGTGCAGGGAGTGCCTTCTGTGTAGAGTCTGCATGCCCTCCCCGCAGTTTGGTGGGCATTTGAAAGACAAGCGTAAATGGACATGCCTTCATTGAAGGTTGAACATCGAGCTGGCACCTCGGCATTTGTGAAAGTCTACTGCCAATCATTAGTGGACCGGAGTTCCGCTGTGGCTACCCCTAACTGGGTAAAGCCGAAAGGCAAACAACAACAACAACAACATTTAAGAAAATGTTCTCATTAGTAGTAAATTCATCTGCAGAAATATTATGTATTACATCTATCAATTGCCACAATTCTGTTTGCCAATCAGTTATTGCAGAATTTGTAGGGCATCCATATTCCTTCCTGGGTTTACGGCCCCCCCTGTTTTGATCTTCTTAAAGAGACAACATTGCTGTTTTTAGGAAGCAGTTGTAAAGTGTCACAATCTGTGTCAACTGTGGAAAAAAAATTCCATGTGAATCATTTATAATGTTTTGTTTATAGTCATTCAATTCACATTGTTGCCTTTTAAGCTTTTTATTTTGAATTCATTTTCTACAGTTGGCAATGTATTTCAGAATAAGTATAAGTAAAACTGCAAAACAAAAATCCTTATGGTCTGCAAAGTTAAAGATGTTTGAACCTTTTTTACTTGTGCCAATTTGTTGTCTCTCTATTTGCTATTCATAAAACTCTAGATGTTCACAAAGATAGTTGAATCAGCTTGTTGTATTTGCTCCCATTGCTTTTTCAAAATGTTATCTGCATCTGCCAACATTAGGTTCGAGAATAATATACAGGCCTCTGGGCATTATACTGGATGTCTTATAGGTCTTAAGTAGTCCCTGATACCAAACCAAACAATGTAATTTGTTACAAGCAACAGTTACATCTTTAAAAACTGTGTCTAAGAAAATATTAACGGTACCTGTGTTTAAATTTGATATCCCATCTATGCCAGCATAATGGCTCAGAGAAAGCAACAAATCATCTCTGTCTGCAATCAAGCCATATTGTAATACAGTAATGGGAAAATAAATCCACAAGGCACCACCAATGCAAAATACAGGGCAAATCTGAAAACAAAAGCTGGCAAATGTAGTTCCCCAGTGTGTAAAGTGCTCAGAAATCAAAGGCATGAACACTATCCAGCACAAAAGTACACACCACAATACTCCTAGAAGTTTTAAAACAAGAATCTCTGAACATCTTAATGACATTAAAAGTAATTAACAAACAGGTTCACTTTTCAAACATTATCCCCCGGATTCTGCAAGCCTTGCACTGCATACAGGGTTAGGGCAGGACCTCTAGCAGGCAATATGTCTGCCGTGCGATCCAGGAATAGCCTGCAGGGGCATGCACGAGCGCTCCTGCACTAGTCCTACATGGACTAAGCCCCTGTATGCAAATCACCCCATTTGCAGGATAAATCCAAATGAGGTGAATTTACAATCCAGGAAGCTTGAAACCGGCCGTGTAGGACTAGTGTAATCTGTAGAAATGCACTTGGTTAGTAACTGAGTACATTTCTGCAAAATCCAAAATGGAGCAGTGACAGCTCCAAATAAAGGCTGTATATCAGTCAAGAAGCATGCCAATGGCCAAGTATAAGGCCATTGCAAACAGCTTAAAAAATAAAAATAAATCAACTTTTATTTTTTTTAGCTGATCTCGGCTGTTTAAGAGTAGGGCAGCGGTGCTCAAATGGGATCGGGCGGAAAATAAGAAAATAAACCTAAAATAAGCATTCTAACTAAAATCACTATTCTGCTATTAAAGTCAATGCCAGGCAGAAGACAACATGGCCAGTGAGTAGTGGTTGCTAAGGGGGAGGCTCAGTGTGAGACATGTAACTATGCATTAGCAGACAATCCTATGCAAATGAGGGGAATGATAGTGAATCCCAGTTTCCCCCAGCTTTCTAGTCAGGTCCCAACAGTGTAAGAGCAGGAATAGCTTGGTGCAAGCCTAGGAGTTAGCTGACATCATAGGGGGTGGGTGTCAGACATACTGTAAGCAGATTGGAGCCCTGTGTTTCAGGTTTGCTCCAAGCTAAGCATAGCTAAGCAAGGGGGTGTGTCTGAGTCTGCCTAGCACTCTTTACATTGCCTAAGCAGGTGTGCACACCTTGCACCGGGTTTTAAAGGAAAACAAAAAGATTAAACCAAGAAATAGCAGCTCTGTGCACATTTGAGCACTCTGTTTGGGCAGTGTGCCCCCAGCCATGAACAGGTAGGCAATGGGAAGGGAAAACAGCAGTAGGAAGGTAATCAAGGAGAACTAGCAAAGCTGGCAGGTGAAATTTATCAGAATCAGCCAATTACACAGGCAGCAGACCAGCCCAGCCCAGAATACTACTATAAACTATGCAAACACCTTCCCCTCTGGTTTTTCCCATACTCTACACCACCGGTGTATACAAGTGGGGAACTTTTAAAAAACAAAACTACAAAATGATAGGAGCTCCAGCAGGCAACATAGAATAACATGTGCAAGAGGCTGAGGGTGGTGAGGATGTGAATGCTGCCAATCAACCCACAGTGAAGAGAGGGAGAAGAGTGTACAGACCCAGGGTAACCTACCAGGGGCTACATGAACTGGAGAAAGTGGAGCACTATAGGGTGGACATGGACCTCCTACAGAAAATTGTTGAGCTGTGCCGGCCACACCCGACACACCAAACTGACCGAGGGGAACCCATCCCAGTGGATACCAAGGTATGTGTAGGCCTAGGAATACTAGCCACAGGTACCTCCCAAAGCTCAACTGGGGGCATCATGGGGATCTCACAAGCATCAGCATCCAGAGTATTCCACTAGTTCCTGGATGCCATGCCAGCGAGAACATATATTTCCTCAACACCCGTGAGGTGTTGGCCAGCAATATCTGTCTCTTCCACAAAATAGCAGAATACCCTGCGGTAGTGGGTGCTATAGACTGCACACACATATGCATCAGAGCACCACCTGGTGATCAGGGTAGGGCCTACATCAACCGCAGGGGCCTCCCATCCGTCAACTGCCAGGTCGTGTGTAACGCCCAGGGCATTATAATGAATATGTGTGCTGGCTGCCCTGGAAGCTATCACGATTCCCACATTTGGCATCTGACGCAGCTGTACCAGCGATTTGCCAATGGGGACATTACCTATTGTCATCTAGTGGGGGAGCTGGTTACACTCTGGAGCCATGGCTGATGACACCCATCAGAAATGCACACATACCTGAACAAAAATGCCATAATGAGGCACACGCACAGACCAGACTTAAGATAGAGCATGTGTTTGGGATGCTCAAGTCACGGTTCCAGTGTCTGGACACAGCCGGTGCAGCCATGCAGTACTCACCAGCTACATGTACTCAGATTGTTATGGTATGTGTCATGCTACATAATATCATCCTGTGGAAACAGCTGCAGCAGGAACAGCACTGGGCAGGGCCACACAGCCCCCCACCAATGCCAAAGCCTGCACAGGCACAGGGTGACTCAAAGGAGGAACAACCTGAGCCTGACCCAGTAGGCAGATGGAGTCATGCTCGGTATGCCCTGGCCTTGGCAAAGAGGCAGCGCATAGCACATACACTGACACAGTAGGGACCCAGGGAATGACACCTCTCTCTGACTCACACATACCGTAAAAGGGATGCCAAACATGACACTACCTGTGCTCAACCATGTATAGGGAATGCACTATGTGCATCTGACATAGGCAGCTCTCCAGTGCCATCTTCAATCCTGGCACACCCACAAGGTAAGTCAAGCAACCTACCAATTGCCAAATGGAGTAGAATGTGTCGTTACCTGTAGCTATGGTATGGATGTGAGCATGCAAGGGAATTGGGTGGCTGAATGTTATGGCAGCAGATAGCAGACACCCATAGTGGCACCATGTGATCTGTAACACATACTGGAGTCACCATAGTAGCCAGTACTACACAGGGTGACAAAACCCACTGAAGAAAATGTGCTGGGCAACATGTGTGTCCATTCAACTCACACATGCCAGTCAGGGAGGTTCACATACCCAACAACAGTCTCAGCCAGCAGGACAGGTGTAGACAAACCCAAACCAAGCCTGTGCTATGACCTCTGAATCATGCCTATGGGTAACCTCCCCCCCAGGCCTAAACAGACAGACTACAGCAGGTCAGGCAGTGGGATGTTAGTTCTGAAGGGTAGGAAGTCAGACACTAATATGTAGGACAACCAAAGCTAAGACCTGTAGTACACTGATATGCCTCTAGTCAGTATGATAGGTTAGAATACAGAATGAAATGGAGTACCTGACATACCAGTACAGTCAAAGCAAATGTGTGCAAGTGCCAGATGTGCCCCCCATCCTATGTAGACATGTAGAAACAGTAAGGTGTGCCCCCCGATCATGTGTAGAAGTGTAAAAACAGTCAGGTGCACCCCCCCATGACCCTATGTAGACATGTAGTAACAGTCAGGTGTGCCCCCCCACTCCCATATAGACATGTAGAAAAAGGCAGGTGTGCCCCCCAATATTGTGTAGACATGTAGTAACAGTCAGATGTGTCCCCCCACAACCCTATGTAGACATGTAGTAACAGTCAGGTGTGCACCCCACCCCCCTGTAGACATGCAGAAACAGTCAGGTGTGCCCCCCCAATAATGTGTAGAAATGTAGTAACAGTCAGGTGTGCCCCCCAAATCTTGTGTAGAAATGTAAAAACAGTCAGGTGCCCTACAACCTTATGTAGAAATATAGTAACAGTCAGGTGTTCCCCCCCACTCCCATGTAGACATGTCAAAACAGTCAGGTCTGCCCCTAACCCCAATCCAGCGTAGAAATGTAGTAACAGTCAGGTGTACCCCCCAATATGGTGTAGAAATTTAGAAACAGTCAGGTGTGTCCTCCCACAATCCTATGTAGAAATATAGTAACAGTCAGGCGTGCCCCCTCCACACACCTATGTAGACATGTGGAAACAGACAGGTCTGCCCCTTCCCCCAAACCAGTGTAGAAATGTAGTAACACTCAGGTGTGCCCCTCCCCCAATCCTGTGTACAAATGTAGTAACATGTAAGAGTAGGTATAATACGAGTGGAGCACAGATGCCCAGAGGTGGCCAAGGTAGCAGGATAGGTTGTAGCATTTGCAGAATAAGCAGGTCTGTGTGTGTTAGGATGGTGTGTGTTTCATAATGTGTGAGAGTGGTCAGTATGTATGCATGTTGAAGTTAGACCTGGTGGCCATTGCCCACTAATGCTGATGACAGGGACAAGACCTCATGACTACAGTGCCTAAGACAATCCCCACCAGTATAACACATGCTAGCAGTGAGCCGTTGTAAATGTATGGTGGTAATATGTGTCACCATCTGAAAGACTGACATGGCATGGCTGTTGGGCTAGATATACAAGCGGTACACGGGGAAAGTACCCCAGACATACAGTATATATTGTGTCACTGTGAAATGGAGACACCCTTGGATTTGTACATATAGGTATGCATCACAGCAATTGGACCTGTAGTAGGGGATACTTGTGATGTCTGCCTGAACATCTGCAGATCACAAAGGAAGTAGGAATGATGTATTGGGAATCAGCTGATGTACCTGCACATGCCAGCATAACTGTAATGCCCCATGCATATCTGTGTGTCAGATACAAGTAGTGTCCATAGCACACATGCACCCAGCCATGCAAACACCACCCACAGGCATCTCTCTGGCAATATCCCTGGTGTGGGGAATGGGTAAAGTAAGACCCCACCTGTATATGGCAATAGCAGAAGACTGCAGCATGCAGTGCAGGTGTCCCATGGAGGTGTGTCTATAGCTGTAGGTAGCAGACTGCCAGCATCCACACCACCTGATCAAGACTGATAGAAGGTATTGGCATGAACAACTATCACACCTCCCTTGTCACCCCAGGGGAATATATTGTATGGTGGTCTGGGACTGTAGTATTGACAGAATGCAATGGCCTGCCACATCTGGCCTGCACCAACACCTAATGCCCCACAGGCACCTGCCAAAGGCCCGTGTCTCACATATACTACCAATGCATGTTATGTCATGGACACCCAAATAACATAACACACTTTACATAAGCCATATGCAAGGCCATGTGGACAAACCACAGTAACATGTCCACCACGTCCCACTGCATGAACTGTGGACCAACACTAACACACACCTGTGATATGGTGATACCCATAGGTAAAGTATCAGAGAATGTATGCATAATGTATGGAAGAGGTTAGAATAACAGAGGAGGGTGTGGGAGCATGGGCAGCATGGAAAGTGTAGGGTCCAACACCAAGCTGTGTGCACACACTATCCCTGGCTGCAAACACATAAATGGGTGGCTACACACCTGCCTGTACACCACAATAGGGTAAATGTCCTGACCTATGGCCTCTGCCTCTGGCTAACCTGTGCAAATCTGTACAGCTGTGAGGCATTGCCACAGCAAGATAAGGCCATAGTGTCATGTTGATTGATGGACAAGTATGGGATCCTCTGCCAGCACTGTATCAAGGTGCTGAACTGGATACACAAACCCAGCACCAAGTGTCTGCAGCTCCCCCTCCAGAAAGGCATAACTTACCATGAATATGTAGGAGTCTGCCCACAATCCCAGAAACAGCTGCAGTCACCCCTGTCCCCCAAGTCATCACTGTGAGCAAGAATGCCCACCTGACAGTACATGAGAACAGAAAACATCACTGTGCATAACAGTACACATGTCTGAATAGTTCTGCTAACAGCAGTACCATGCAGCCAAAGCAGCACAGACACAATCATCTACAGTACACACTATCCCCTGCACAGTTTGTCCCCATATTATCAAATGATCAATGGATAACCTGCAGAAACAGTATGCTACCTGTAGGTGTACAACACAAAGGTCTGCACTGCAGCACAAACTACCTGGAATCAATCCACACATTCAATACAGAAGGGCATACTGGGCATGCTAAGACACTTAGAGAAATGAAGGCAATGTCAGCTAACAACATACTGAAAGGTTATAATGGGCATGCTCACACACTTAAACAAATGAAGGCCATGTCTGCAAACAACAGTGGACCAGACAAATCTGGCAGTTGCAGATGTTAGTGCAGACACTCCTCACTATGCAGCACTCATGCTTTGCACACACACTGGATAGAAATACAGGCATATATCCAAGGACAACACACTATAATAAGCCAGAAGTAGATGTACACAGATGTGTGGAAGAGAGTGACTGTCACAAGGAGCCATCCATTATGAGGCCTGTCCCGTCCAGCACACAGCCAAATGGCTGCAATCACATGAGGTTTGGATGTCTTTCACTGTAGACCTTAGCCACTGGTATCCGTCAGCATTACGGACTATGTGGTGCAAGTGCTAGCTGTGCAACATGACTGTACAAGGAAGTAGTCATCTAGCAGCTGTATTCATGTACCTGTGGAATATAACCCTGCGTGTGCCTGCATGTGGTGTGTCAACCTCTAGATGAATGGGTTATTGCCCATATACACACACAGTGCTCTCCCCATAGCCGTACTATGACAAGCCTCCTAAGGTCATCCACTTTGAAATACACCCTTGTGAAAGGTGTAGGCAAGTAATCTTGGTGGTGCTTCCTATAACTGTGTACTGCTGTAGTGTGATAAACTAGTAAGATAGGAGTTCTAATCCCAGACATGGACACTGTGTGTGTGTGTGTCTCTGTCCATGTAGAGAGCAATGCTTTTTAGGCTAGTCACACTCACTACAATTCAAATGCCCTACTTTGTCAAGGCTGCTCATGTCATACAATGTGAAATACATGTTTTGGAAAGTTGTAGCTCAGTAATCTCTATGGTGCTTCCTATAACTGTGTACTGCTGTAGTGTGGTAAACTAGTTAGTTAGGAGTTCTAATCCCAGACATGGCAACTGTGTGTGTGTGTGTCTCTGTCTGTGCAGGGAGCAATGCATTTTAGCCTAGTCATACTCACTACAATTCAAATGTCCTACTTTGGCAAGCCTGCTGATGTCATTCATTGTGAAATACACCATTAGGGAAGGAATATTTCAGTAATCCCTGTGGTTTTCCCTGTAACAGCTTCATGCTGTAGTGTGATATAGAACTCTGGTAGGGGTTCTATTTCTGCACGTTGATGTTGTGTGTAAAGAGGAATGCATTTTAGCCTAGCCACACTCACTACAATTCAAATGCCAAACGTTGGCAATCTTGCTGATGTCATTCATTGTGAAATACACCTTTGGGAAAAAGTGTTCCAGTAATCCTTTGGTGTGTCGTATAACAGCATCATGCTGTAGTGTGGTGTAGAATGCTGCTAGGGACACTATTTCCACACATGTCGGTTGTGGGTGTTTTGTGTGTGTTTTAATGCCTGTGTTGGGAGCAATTCATTTCAGCCTAGCCACACTCACTACAATTCAAATGCCCTACTTTGGCAATCCTGCTGATGTCATTCATTGCAAAATACACCTTTTGGAAAGAATTACTCTAGTCATCCCCGTGGTGCATCCTATAATGGCTTCATGCTGTAGTGTGATATAGAACTCTGGTAGGGGTTCTATTCCCACACATGCCAGTTGTGGATGTTTTGTGTGTATTTCAATGTCTGTGTAGGGTGCAATGCATTTCATCCTAGCCATACACACTACAATATAAACGTCCTACTTTGGAAATCTTGTTGATGTCATTCATTGTGAAATACACCTTTGGGGAAGGAGTACTCCAGTAATCCCTGTGGTGTGCTCTGTAGCAGCTTCATGTTGTAGTGTGGTATAGAACTCTGTTAGAGGTTGTATTCCCACACATGGCAGTTGTGGATGTTTTGTGTGTGTTTCAATGTCTGTGTAGGGAGCAATGCATATTAGCCTAGCCACATTCACTACAATTTAAATGCCCTACTTTGGCAATCCTGCTGATGTCATTCATTGTGAAATACACCTTTGGAGAAGGTGTACTCCAATGATCCCAGTGGTGCGTCCTATAACAGCTTCATGCTATAGTGTGATATAGAACTCTGGTTGGGGTTTTATTACCACACATGGCGGTTGTGGATATTTTGTGTGCGTTTCAATGTCTATGTAGGGAGCAATGCATTTTAGCCTAGCCACACTCACTACAATTCAAATGACAATCCTGCTGACATCATTCATTGTGAAATACACCTTTGGGGAAACAATACTCCAGGACTCCCTGTGGTGCGTCCTATAACAGCTTCATGCTGTAGTGTGATATAGACCTCTGGTAGGGGTTCTATTCCCACACATGCCAGTTGTGGATGTTTTGTGTGTGTTTCAATGTCTGTGTAGGGTGCAATGCATTTTAGCCTAGCAACACTCATTGCAATTCAAATGCCCTACACTGGCAATCCTGCTGATGTCATTCATTGTGAAATACACCTTTGAGGAAAAAGTACTTCAGTAATCTCTGTGACGTGTCCTATAACTGCGTAGTGCTGTAGTGCTGTAGTGTAATAAGCTAGTTAGGTAGGAGTTCTAATCCCAGACATAAGTGTGTGTGTCTGTGTTGACAATTTGTATCCTGTGTGGAGGTGGTTGTGAGTGTGCAACAACTGGGCTCAATGGAGAGTTGGTTTTGAAAATTTCTTATATGGTGGCCCTAGTATATATCACAATGTCCACCATACAGTGATAACAGATGTGAAATAGCCCAGAGGCTGGGGTGCAAATCCATACCCCTGCATGTGACCTCAAGGCCAGGCAAACAAAGTTAGCAACCCTAGTATTACCCAGAGAACATGCTCAATCCATGTCTCATACACACACACACTCACCTAGGCAACTGCTGCTATGTTGGTAGTACCCTGCACATTGCCACTGACAGTAACTGTAGTGTGATTGGAGTGGGCTACAGAGGACATGGCACCCTGTCCATCTGTCCAATAGGCACGTACATGCCGACAGTGCACCTTCCCCATGCTCTCCACTGGACACCTGCAACATGGGTGATGCCATCAAATGTGGCCCACAAAAGACATACCATGCCTGAAAACATGCCCTGTATGGACAGATGCCACTGACACTAGGGAATACCGGTATCATGCTATCAATGTAGATGCACAGTAAACCTGCTGTCCATTACCAGTTTCCACCACATGAGGCCAGGAATGACACATCTGATGATAATCTGTGTACACAACATGGGCCAGACATCCCAGGTACAGTTCCACATGTTACTGTACTTGCATGTGGGAGGTATGCACTTTCCAGACACCGTCCATGTCATGGACTAAGGAACACATACATGGCAAGCAATGCACATCATTGGCCACACACAATAGTCACCCACATGACTGGATGCCGAATACAATACCACATAGGCGGAAACCCATTAAGTACAGAGAAAGTAATTAGGGATCTGGGGACCCAAGTTGATAGCAATCTCTCCTTTGACAACCACATTGCCAAAGTGGTTAGAAAGACCTTCTACATAGCCCACCTCATCATGAAAGGATTCACATCTAGATTAAGAGAGGCAATCGTGCCCCTTTATTCATCCCTCTTCAGGCCCATCATAGAATACAATGCCCCCTTTGGGATGTACCTTACCCGATACCTGCAGCAATTAGAAAGACCCCAAAAGTACCTCACCAGGAGGATCAAGGGACTCAAACAGATGCCATATGCTGCTTGGTTAAAAAAACTCCAGCTCTACTCAGTTGCATACCGCCTACTTCGAGGCGATCTATGCCTGACATATAAAGCTATGTCCAACCCAGAATTAATGGACATGCTCCACCTCAGTAAATCTAAATCCCTTAGAGCCATGCGCTCGAGGGACTTGAACCTCAGCACAGAAATAAATAGAACATGCTGGAGGGACAGATTCATAACCCAGAGGATCCCTTCGCTCTGGAATAGAATTCCAATTCATGTTAGGCAGAGCAACTCACTGACTCTCTTCAAGAAGAATCTTGATGAGTGGATGAGGGATCATAGGTTTGTCCCGGGGATTACTTCCATGTCACTATTAGACAGAGGCACAGTAAACTAAACTTTAAAAAGGGCACAGTATACTCAAATCAAGGGGTGGCGTAAGCCAAACACAATCGGGCTAGGCTTATAAATGCCCCAGGGCAGATAGCCTAGTATGAACCTATGAACCTGTATGGGCAAATCCAGAAACTACACCCCTGACCTACAATGCAGCCCATTGTCATGTGGGCTGAAACCATGGTATACCCATCACCTAGCCTTGTATAGCTGTCTGGCACAGTCGACCACTACACACCCATGAAGCAATGCACCCATGCATGTCAGTGACTGGCACCGCGTGTGTATGTGTGTGTGTGTGTGTGTGTGTGTGTGTGTGTGTGTGTGTGTGTGTGTGTGTGTGTGTGTGTGTGTGTGTGTGTGTGTGTGTGTGTGTGTGTGTGTGTGTGTGTGTGTGTGTGCATGTGGTGTGTGTGTGTGTGTGTGTGTGTGTGTGTGTGTGTGTGTGTGTGTGTGTGTGTGTGTGTGCGCCTGTGTGTGTGCGCCTGTGTGTGTGTGTGTGTGTGTGTGTGTGTGTGTGTGTGTGTTGTATGATGCTTATGATCAGATTCACCCTCACTACAACCCCCATTGGCATACTGAAGCATGCTGTCCAATGTCAGACACCTCCACATACCCTTTGCCCATATAACCTCTGTATGGCCCCTGTGGTGCATGTGATACCTGCACAGTAATGTGTTGTGGCAATCTCACTAATGATGGGTGGCAAATCTGCTTGCAGGCAGATAGTTGGCCAGGTCTGAATGAGCATAGCTCAATAGTCCCTGTGCTGAAGTTAAAAGCTCTTGAAAGGAAAAAAGTGAAGGTGGCATCAGCTAGTTAAAACTTACTTATATACATACATTTTATTTTACACAATTTTTTTTTCATTTGTTGCAAGTATTTTTTTTCCATATTTTAATTATTTATTACATTTAATCTATTGTATTTGAACATATGAAATAGGTGTAGTCAGTCATTTTTTTGAGAAATGTTCTTATGAGTTTTTAGTCATTGGAATTTAATGCAGTTTTTAACACCACAATCCAGGTCATAAAAATGCTTATTAGAAAAAAGTTTTCAGCATTGGTTTTATATTGTTTACATAAGATATTTAATGAATTTTACATTATAGTCATTCATAGTTTATTTATAAATTTAATAATTATAAGCAGTAGTAGGCAGATGCATTTAAAGTGAATAGGTCCTTGTGTTTTTATGTATATATGATGGATTTTTAAGTTGCATTAATATTGATGAGTTGTTTAACCAATCAACGCTAAAGGAAGTTTACAAAGGAAGTGAATGTGAAACAAACAGTTGTCTGATGAAACTTAACACTTTGTTTAAACAAAAGTGCTAACAGGATATTTTTTTCAAAGAATAAAGGATTTGTGTGATTTTCCAGCATTGTGGGCTTGTCTTTTATCTAAACTTGCTGCCAGTAGAGTCTGTGAACTGCCTTCTTCGTTTTTCTTCCATTTTTTTCTGGGTTTTTTTTGCAATCTTACTAGTGATGAGTTGTATTCCTGGCCCTGCCATGTGTGTCAATGTTTGTGCGTCCCTGTGAGAGTGTGGCTGTGTTGATACTGGCACCTGTTCATGCAGACAGGCGCGTGTACTACACCTAACATATAGCTACCATATCCCTGTTGCAGATGCCACTCACCATCACCTATACATTTTGAGGGCTCCTCAACATGTCACTTATGTGATGCAGCTGATAACTGCATGGACATGTCATAGCACTACATAGTTGTCAGAGGATTAATACTCTGTGCTGGTAGGTGTGTGACACAAACATGCTTATGTTTTACTCTCCCACCCGTCCCTGACTTTACTTTGCCTCTGTCTGCCTCTCTCTCACTCCCTCTCTGGTGGATGTGGAGACCTACACCTGCTTTGCTTAGACAGCAGCATGTGTATTTTAATTGATGCCCATGATCAGCCTATGGCCTCTACATGAATTGCAGCCTTCCTCTAGCTGATTGCATGTGGAACAGCTGTGGTAACATTCCCATTGCCAATTGCATGGAAACACACTCCAATATCTAGGAACATCATGTTGGTGTTGGACTTTTTCATTCACTGTGAGCAGGAACTCATTCTGTTGTTTGGCAAACAGCATCTCAGATGGATTGGGGATTTACCTCTAACAACATACACTGTGGAAACAGGGCAACACACAGGAGGGGGATGTGCCTGACCTGACTACGGACTGTAAGTGCTGCTATACTGCATTTGGAGTAATATTGGTTTAACAGGGTGTGTGCAGATTTGGCTGTCCTACATGTTTTAATAACTGCCATGTCAGTGCTATGTTTATGAGGGAACCCCACCTGTAGGGTCATCTGCAGACTGGGCAGTGTGTGTTGCCTTTTGTTTCATGTGTTACCCACAGAGCACCTATCTGTGGACTGCAGGAGGTAGTGTGAGGATTGCAGTCTGTAGATGGTGACAGCCGTGAGAGTTACTGACTTCATATCCCTCATAGGACATATGTTGCAACAAACCCTGTTACAACAGTAAATGTATGAGGTTATCACCGCAACATGTCAATATTGGCCCTGTGTATGTGCCTCCAGCCACAACTCTGTCAACCTTTGTACATATGTCATGCAGTAAGAGGTGCATATGTGCTGCACACCATAATTAGTGACATCATAACTGATAACAAGCCCGTGAGATATCAGACTGCTACACATGTTATGTATAGTAGGGGTTATATCTGATGACATCACCTGGACATTCTGTGGGTGTGTGTACAGTAATGAAGGCTGTGTACGTAAGGTGAATGTTGACAGTGTGTGCATTGATAATATGTACTTTGGCATGTGTACAGACTGTGGTAGATGTCATTGTTCTTGGTCCCGTTCTATCTGATGTCACATACTGCTCCACTGTATGTTACCCTATCAGCTGACATGTTTGTAGGGCCATACACACACATGTCACATACCACAGACAGGCATCAGACCACACTGTGTAGTGGCCCAGTATATGTAGAGATAGTGTGTGAGTGGCACATAGGAGGATGGTATTAAACAACTAGTCCATATACTGTAATGTAATGCTAGCTTACCATACGTGGCTGTGGCTGTGTTCACATTGGCTGTGGTTATGCACTTTCACACTGATGTATTGTACTCTGTGCTGTGGAATTCCATGAGGGCCTTTACAACCAACGTAACACCCACTGCCATAGCCAGTTGTGGCTGCTGCTGTATGGGACATTACATGTACCCTGTTAAGCTCCCCCCATACTGTTTACATGAGCCTTGCACTGCCAACACAACAGTGTTTTACAAATGGGGTGATAGGCGTGGTATACCCATTGTGTTCTAGCATGTGTGTGCAGTTGTGCATGTCCGTATATCTGTAGGGTACAGCATTCCAAGGCCACATACTCCTATTACAATACTCATTGCCACACAGTAGTACAGATAGTGTTGTTGCTGCCCATAGGTGAGGCATGACAATGCAACACCCTACTACGCATGTGGCATGTGCATGAGATGCATATCCCTGTAGTACCACTGTTGGGGTATACTATGGGTTGTATCACAGTTCCAACCAATGTGTGATGGTGGGTATGGCAGAGTGTCATCATGGGTTTCAGGGAGTACAAAATCCACTGGGGGATGTGGGTGCTGTGTACACTGTCATTACACCAAGGTTCACCCCGTATATGTCCCATGTACCACATTATGGTTACCACTGTCACCATCAACCATACAGGTAACTGTTACCACACTCCAAGCCAGTTATGCATGTGATGTGTGCAGCCTACCTGTAGCACAGTGGACACATGGTCAAGTTAGTTAGCAGCAATAAGCCCTGGTATCTCAGATTTGTGTTTGGCTGTTATGTGTCTGCAAATGTGTATATGATGGTATGTCACACTACGTATTGTCCAAATACGCCCATTACATCCCCCATTAGCATTCTGTACATGTCTGGGGATGTTCTACATGTAACATGTAACCTGGGACACATCTCACCCTAAATGCTGTGTGGTGTGAGCAATATAAGCCACACACTTTAGTATCACTACATAGCTAGGTAGGGGTCTAGTCCCAGTGCTACCAAGTAACAGTGTGCATGTATGTGGATGCCTACATCAGGTTGCAGAGTATATACCCCTCAGCGGCCCATCTGTCCATGTGGTTCAGGCAAGAACTGGTTTAGTAACCTGTGAAATGTGTTCAACTGTACCCCAGATATGTCACAGCCATGGTGTCACCACAGTGACATACCCCGTTGTGGAATATGACTGCAGATCATCCTCGTGATGACACATGTGCACCTACAACACAAATGGATAATATTATAGGGTCTGCAATCAACCAGTGTTACTACAGCTATAATGCATAATTACTGGACAGCTACACTACCTGCCATATATGCATTGCACTTTACTCCCTATAACATGTTACACTGCAGTATTGTGGTACACTGTAGTACAGTTACCATGTGCATCAGAACCATATCAGCATGTCCCTGCATTGATGGTATGGATGACAGGGATGTGGCACAGGTATCATCATATACACGGGGCATCCTAGTGCTGACATATGTACACCTACAACACAAATGGATAACATTATAGAGACCACAACCAACCAGTGTTACTAACAGCTATAAGGCATCATTGCTGGATGGCTACACTACCTGCCATATATGCATTGCTCTTTACTCCCTACAACATGTTATACTGCGGTACTGTGGTACACTGTTGTACAGTCACCATGTGCATCAGAACCATATCACCCTGTCCCTGCATTGATGGTATGGATGACAGGGATATGGCATAAGTATCATCATATCCACAGGGCATAGTAGTGCTGACACATGTACACCTACAAGAAAAATGGATAACATTGTAGAGATCACAACCAACCAGTGTTACTAACAGCTATAAGGCATCATTACTGGACAGCTACACTACCTGCCATATATGCATTACACTCTACTTCCTACAACATGTCACACTGCAGTACTGTGGTACACTGTAGTACAGTCACCATGTGCATCAGAACCTATCGGTCTGTCCCTGCATTGATGGTATGGACGACAGGGATGTGGCACAGGTATCATCATATGCACAGGGTGTGATGTTGGTTTGCTAGAGGCAGAGGGTGGGCTATACATTTGACACCATGTTTGTGGGTATGGGGTTTACTGTTGGGAGCTGGGTGAGGTGATGTGGTGTGTTTAGGTATAGGGTTGCCCTAGGTGTGTTTGCACAGTATGTGGATATGCATGCACACAGTTCTGCCATGTGGCTGCCCTACACAGGTATTTATGGACAGCTCTCAACTGTGGGCCTATCCTCTTGATAGCCAGAGGTGTGCCTATCATGTTTTGTCTATCCACCACACAGGTCCTGTGTAAGATATTTCACTGGCAGTGTGTGTGTTGAGTGCTATCAGTAAATGGCTACATACATTTAAGTTAATAACCTCAAATCACTGACTAAGGGTATGTTGCAGACTATCCTGTAACACCAGCAACTTGCTTAGTGTATGACTATGGTTTTCCACATATGGGCCTGTGTTCCAGCCTCTGTCCTTCACCTACATACCAAGCTTTGCACATATGACATGCTGTCAGGGGTTGTTCTGTAGTGGGCTGTGAATATATCATGCTGCCATTTCTGCCATCAGTCCACTGCTGTTGTATCGCCCACACATACTGTGGGTCTGGGGCCATATATGTGTGGGCTTCACCTACACAATACATGTGTGCCCTTATGCACTCCAGAGGTCATTGTATGTAACAGTGGTATATGGCCCTGTATTATTGAGTTTAGGGGTGGACGCACCATAAATAACCTAGGCTATTACAACATGTGGGGGTATCAGGGGTGACCTGCCTTAAGGTATCTGAATGTACATTATCATACAATTCACCTATATTTAAATTAATTACATAAATTGGGTTAATGCAGGCCTACTGCCTCCTGCCATACCGACTATTCTGTTTGTCAGTATGCTTGTGATGGTGTCAGTTATGCCTTGTTATGTAACAGTTACATCCCATTGTGTCAACTGAGGTGTTTACCACCTAGTGATTGTGTACATAGTTTAGACAGAGGCTGCTGATCTATACACCTGCATTATGTACTGTTGATTTTTTGGAATCATGTGACCCAGTCTGTCTTTACTACTGTACTATTTGAAGGGCATGGCCTGAGCAGCAACATCTGTAAACCCTTCCTGACTACTGTATTAGTATAACTGTTTCACAGTTGCATTACTCTGTTTATATGGATGTCAGTGTCTGAACAGCTATATGACATGGCATATACAACTGTAATAGTACAAAATAAAGGTTTTCCATTCATGCAAACCTGTGTGTGGTGTTATATCCTATGACCTCTCTGTAGGTATATGTTGCAGGCAATGATTGTCACGGGTATGGGTGGCTCATACAGTGTCCAGTTGTTAAGGTGTTAACTGTAGGCATAGCGGCATTTCCATATTGTGTGCACCTTCTACATATGTATCATGCTATGCATATCTCTGCGTGTGTATGTGTAGTCACATATATATCTATACATATGTATATCTATATATCTATATATATATATATACACACACACACATATATATATATATATATATATATATATATATATATACACACACACACACACACACACACACACACACACACACATATATATATATATATATATATATATATATATATATATATATATATATATATATATCTGTAGCTGCATATATGTGTCTGTGTATATGTATTCTAGGGATGTTGATAGCTTCCACATTGTACATTACCTATGGAAGCCAGACTATACTGCATGATATGTTACCGATACCAACCTGACATCATACAGGTGGGATGGAGTACTGTTAACATCTTGTGCCCACGTTGTGTCAGGTCCTGGTGATGGGATCTGCAACACTTGGTAGTGTATTGCAGTGCAGACGTGTTTGGCTTTGGGGGGTATACCTATTCGTACAAGACGTTTATTGTTTGGGGCCTCTCAACCCCATTAACGGTGCATGTGGACATATATGTTTTTGTTATTTTCCTATTGTTATCTACAGATGTATGCCATATATACGTATATATATATATATATATATATATATATATATATATATATATATATCTTCTTACATATATATAACTTTATGTATATATTTAGACATATAGATGTAAACATATATATTTATAGATGTAGGCATTTGTATTTATATATACATATATATATATATATATATATATATAGATATATAGATATATATATATATATATATGTGTGTGTGTGTGTATATATATATATATATATATATATATATATATATATATATATATATGAATACGTTGTATCTGTTTAGATATTAATATATTTACACACAAACATACATCTACATGGAATACATTCTCTGTACTGTTGAATGACTAGGCTGGATAATATGTATGTGAATACATCAGGGTTATGTATATCTGACATGGCTTAGTGGTAAATCACTTTGTCTGTGTTGTGCAGGGTCCTGGGCTTGAGCCTTGCTGAGGCTGTTTATTTTGCTGATGGACAGAACAAGGGCCACTGGATACAGTGATTAAGGCACTTTCGAGCAGTTGTAAATGTGTTTGTGTGGGTTTGTGCGAAGGTAAGCACTGCTAACTTCCAGTTACAGTTTCTTATACTCAGTTAGCGTCTGATTTGCTTAACCAGTGTAGGCATTGCTTACTCCCATGCAAAAAGGCTTAAACCCGCTTACTGTTGCTTAAAAGTGCTTACTCCCGCTTACCCCCATGCTAATTTTTTTAAAAGAAAAGAAAAAGGGGTTGATAGGAAACTGGTGAATAAAGGGGCACAAAGAGGGAAAGACAGTAGGGAAAATAGCCAGGGATGTGCAGGGGATGTAGGGAAGGTTCATAACTGCCCATTTCTTCTACAGCAACAGCTGTGTATATACACTAAATTTGGTGGTAGATTTGGACACTCAAACCCCTGGGAGGGAGTGAGGACAACAATAATAAGTTGCAATGCCAATTAGACTGGATTACATGTGTCCAGTGGACACGTGCGAAACTGAAAGCTATGTATGGGGCAAGATTTTTTTTTTTTGGAACAGATTGCCCTTTTTTTTTCAGGTGAGAGTGGGATGTTGGGGAGGAGTAGTATATTTGGGGAGGTAGGTTGGGTAGGTTAACACCCAAGGTCCTCACCCATGGGCAGTCACCACTGCACCTTCACAGCCCCAATGGTGGCTGTGCTGCGGGCTGAGTCACAGAGCCAGACTGACACTCTAGTTGTGACAAGCAGCCCTTGAGCTGACGTAGAAGATCACCAAGCTGCCGGTTGATCTCTCTACGCACCACAACCCCAACCTCGCGACGGGTGACAGGTACCTGTCCATGCCCGCTCCATTCCCTAAGGCAGTTACACCTGAAGGTGGTGCAGGACCAATGGACAGGGAGGTCCTGCAATGGCCCTCAGACATGCTGGTGCCTGGTGCTATGGCCTGCTAAGGTGGGACAGGTGGGTTCGCTAGGACTGGCCTTCCCAGATGTACTATAGTGTTTAGATTTCATCATCATATGTGAGTTAATAATAGTCAACACATTCCAGGGTTAGGTATAACAGCATGCATAGATATTCCCATTAACCCAGACACCAGATACGGAACAGTTGCATAGCAAACAGAACATATGCAGATATGGGACCACAGTGGTAATAAGAACAGCATGCAGGTACA
The DNA here is from genome assembly GCF_019279795.1 of Protopterus annectens. Classification (NCBI taxonomy): domain Eukaryota; kingdom Metazoa; phylum Chordata; order Ceratodontiformes; family Protopteridae; genus Protopterus; species Protopterus annectens. The sequence continues at coordinate 74,829,113 of NC_056731.1, forward strand.
TTGATGGCATCATGCCACCAATGTTGGAATAATTCAAAATAGCACATGCATGGGAACACTTAAAATATTTATCAAACAATTAGACATTATCAGAACATAGGTATCATTACATGCCAGTTGTGGTGGGTATGTTGATTATTGTTGGAGATATGGTGGTGGGGAGAGAAAGATGTCAATTAACAACTAGTATATTCCTGTAGTCCACATTAATTTCCTAGTCAGTGCTGTTATCTGCACCTTACAAGTCTTACTACACTACTTTATAGCCTTAGTTTGGACAGTGATATGGCTGTCGTCGTCATTAGACATGAACTGGTTTTACCTGCAGTATACACCTCTTACCTGGTATACCTGTGGAGGGAATGTTTGTTAACACTAACTAACATTTTCTACACATACTCCCAGATTCCAGGTTGATGTTGTGCACATAGCTATCCAACTCATTCTGCACAGACTCTGGCCATGTATTGACCACATGCAGATGTGCTGGGACATATCTAGAATATTGCCCTCTTCAACCTTTAGTGACCTGACACACACATATACATGATTTCCTACACAGTTATATTATGTAGCACAATGTGGGTGACAGTGATCAATGATACTTTATTATTCAGAGAAACTGCAACACTCACAATTCCCTACAATACCAGAGTGAACAGTACCAGTACAGGTTATAATGGTCTTTATTTCTCAGCACAGTGTTCGTATCCGATGTATCTGTGGGAGCAATGTTTGTTAGCACTACCTGACTGTTGCCACACAAACTTCTAGAGTATTCATTAGTATTATCCACATACATCTCACTCTGTTACTGTACACACTCTGGTCACAGCTTGACAACATGGGGGTGTAGATAGGACATACTTGGCATATTACTCTCCTAACAGCTTTGGGGGTTGCTACAGTGACAGGTTTGTTCTCATAGATGTTTGACAATCACTTTTATTCCCTGTTTGCTGGCTAAACATCTGGGATCATCCCACAGACTTACCAGGGGGACAGGCAGCAGATATGGGCCCATATACTAGGCATTCTGACCTCATCTGTACAGTTGTTAGGTATGATTCTGTATGCAGCCTACATCCACTCCCAGGATTCAGACCATGGCTGTGTCTGCTACAACTTAAACACTGTCCATCACAGTTGTGTCTGCTATATAGATATTGCTGTATATCTTGCTTTCTGTCTTATTAATCCCCTGTGCTTTTGCATTCTGACCTTGTATTACAACACTCTTATACAGATCTCCTAGACAGTAATATTTTGTAGGACAGTGTGGGTGACAGTGATGTGTAATACCTCATCCCTGATAAAATCCTCCAAAGCTAATTACTAAAATAAAATCGCTACTGATTCTAAAGACAACCACAAAGCATTCTATAGCTATGTCAAGAATCTCAATGGCAACACTCAGATCTGCTCTGAGTTACACCACAATGGCACTAAATATACAGACCCAACTGATATTGCCAACATCCTGGCAGATAGGCTCAGTGCTAACTTTACCCCCTCTCATCCCCTAAAGATCCCATCTCTATACTTGAAGAATGTAAAGTTCCTGTAATCACGGCTGCACAGGTAAAAACCACACTCTCCAAAGCCAAGAACACAGCATCCATGGGACCAGACAACATCCCAGGCTGCGTTCTACATGAACTACAAAACGAACTGACACCCCACCTAAGTACTATGCTCAGTCATAGCCTCACCTCAGGCTTTGTGCCTGCTGAATGGTGCACAGCAATGGTTATCCCACTCCACAAGGGGGGAGCCACCATGGACCCTGGGAACTACCGCCCCATTAGCCTGACGAGCCTGGTCTGCAAGGCCATGGAACGTATCATCATGGAACTTATAAACAAAGACATTGGTAATCTCCAAACTCTGGATCCCACCCAGTTCGGGTTTGTAAAAGGCAGACCATGTCTCCTAAACCTGATAAACTTCTTTGAAGCAGTCACCAAAGCCAAAGACAAAGGTAAGGTGGTTCACACAGCCTATCTAGATCTTGCCAAGGCTTTGACACCATCCCCCACTCTGGAATTATAGATAAACTTACTAAACTAGGTATAAATCCCTATGTCACAAGATGGGTTGCCAACTGGCTCACTGACAGAACCCACACTGTGAAAGTAGCAGACTCTAAATCCGACTTCAGACCAGTGACAAGAGGAGTACCACAGGGTTCAGTTCTGGGTCCTCTCCTGTTTGGTATCTACTTCTCTGAAGTACAGGCTAACACAGAAGGTCTTTGGCTAATGAAGTTCGCAGATGACTGCAAACTAGGAGCCATAATCGAAACTCCTAATGATGTGGACATTCTACAAAAGGGCCTCACTGAGACAGATGCCTGGTGTCAAAGCCATGGCCTCAAGCTCAATGCTAAAAAATGCATTGTCATCCCCTTTGGTAAAAACTCTGTACCCATGAACTACAACATAGGCGGTAGTATACTTAACACCGAAAGTGTGATAAGAGACCTTGGGACACAGGTGGACAGTAGTCTCTCCTTTGATAATCACATCACCACAGTAGTCAAGAAATCCTTCTACATGGCACACCTCATCACAAAAGATTTGTCATCCAGAAAAAAAGAGGTCATTGTTCCCCTCTACTCATCACTCATTAGACCCTTTATAGAGTACAACGCCCCTTTTGGTATGTACCTCACAAGACATCTACAACAACTGGAAAGGTCGCAGAAATACCTCACAAAGAGGATTACTGCCTCAAACAGATGCCCTACGCAGACCGTCTCAAAAAACTCCAGCTTTACTCCGTCACATATCACCTACTCAGAGGTGATCTCTGCCTAACATACAAAGCTATGTCAAACCCAGAGCTGTTGGACATGCTCCACTTAAAGAAATCCCAATCCCTCTGAGCTACATGCTCTAGGGACCTAAACCTTGTCACCACAATAAACAGAAGATGCCGGAGGGATAGATTCCTGTCCCAGAGACTTCCCATACTCTGGAATAAACTACCTATCTATATCAAACAAAGCTCCTCATTAGCACTCTTCAAGAGAAATCTTGATGATTGGATGGGAAATAGGAAATTCACCCTGGGGATCACCTCTGTGGCTCTGCTCAACAGTGGCACAGGAAAATAATTTTCTTGGGTGGCAAAAGCCAGGGTACCTTTTTGGCTGGGGCTTGTATAGGCCCCAGGGCGATAGCCTAGTACCTACCTATGAACCTATTATTCAGAGCAACTGCATCAGTCGCAATGCCATACAATACCAATGTAAACAGTACCAGTGCAGGGTATCATTCTTGTATTTCTGAGTACAGTGTTGGTATCTGGCAGACCTGTGGGAGAAATGTTTGTTAGAACTACCTGAATGTTCCCACACACAGTACCAGATTCCACATTACTATTATGCACATATATCTCACTCTGTTACTGCACACACGGTGGCCACAGCTTGACAAGTTGGGGTGTGAATGGGACATATGTGGCTTCTTAGTCTCATAAGGTTTTGGGGAGTTGCTAGTGTGCCAGCTTTGTTCTCATAGATGTGTGTCAATCAGTTGTATTTCCTGTTTGCTGCCTATACATCTGGGATCATCTCACTGATTTCACAGGGGGACAGGTTGATGGACATTCTGGACATATCTGTACAGCTGTGGGGTTTGATTCTGTATGCAAAATACTACCTCTGGCAGGATTTGAACCATGGCTGTGTGTGCTAAAAACAACAGCTCACATCTCAATTGCATGTGCTATTTGGGTTTTGTTGTCTGCAGTTCCCCTGTTTTCTGTATATGTGTCTCTCAGTTGTACTAAATGGCCTCTGGGGATTACACCAGTCATATACACGCATTCCTACATATTCAATTTATGGTGCATGGTGTGGGTAACATTGCTTAATACAACAGTACTATTACATGATTGCAAATCTACATTACCATGTAATACCAGAGTATACATATGCAGTCCAGCAGTTAGACATTTATTGTCAGGCTATTACCCTTTTATTTATATACAAACTATATGAGACTCTTCCCGCCATATTCTCCGGTGTATGCAGTACTTGAACAAAACAGGTTTTATACAGGCAATTGATTTACTACTACTTTTAGTTTTATTTCCTATGACAGTAAATGCATGAATATTACTGACCTGCCTCCCATGACAACCTCGCCAGGTGACTGATGTGGGCCTCCTGGTTTGCAGCCCACTCCATTGCAGCTGTGGGGGACATAAGAGGAATATTTAGCCATGTCTATCCATGATATACATGAGCTGGCAATTATTACACATATAGTGGGGTGATACACACAACAGGAACATCCCCTGCCACTCTAGCCTCTTGGATCCACTGCTCCAAGAGGTCCTCCTTATGCCGCTTCAGGTCAGTATAGTGATGCCTGACCTGCTCACCAGTTCGGGGTATGTCAGTGGCACTGGTGAGGTCATCAGGGAGATGTTCCCAGGCCCCCACCTTATATTGGGAGCCGTGGTACTAGCCCTACAGTCTCTAATCATGGTCTTTGACAAGGAGTCCTGCCATGACTCTGGACTCCTGGATGCACCAGTGCTGTGCCAGAAAGCACACACCTTCTCCCCTTCCTGACATGGTGCCTTCAAGAGGAAGCTGCAACCAATTATGAGATGTACTCCCACATCTTGGGTTTAAGTAGAGCTGATTTCCTGCACTTTTCCATGACTGGCCAGTTTTAAAAAGGCTAGGCTATGGAGAAACCTACTTACCTAGGGTTGGCATTGTTTAAAGGGGGTATACCACTGGGCACACTGAGTTAGCTAACCTACACATTGATTACACCTCCTAAGCTGGCCTGTGCAATGCTTAGCATTGCTTACATTAGACTTTGCATTATAATTCCTTTTTGGCATTGATTTATTATTCATTACACCTTATATGTATGCCTGTTATCCATGATTCATGTGTACATACACTGTATGGGGTCCTTGTGTTTTACTGGAGACTTCAACACTCTATTACAATTACACCTGATGTCTGGGCTTACTGCTGTATTCCAGTTCACATATTTATGTTATGTAGTGGCTTAATGCACATATGTCTCTATGCTGATTCCTTTCACAGGTTCAGTTTGATTTAACTATGGTGAAGAATTGTTTTCTGTACCTCGCTCTTTTGTACTTCTGTGATGGCTTGGTGGTTAACTACTGTGACTATGATGTATAGGGTCCTGGGTTCAAGCCCTGCGTGGCTGTTTTTTCTTTGTTTATGGGCAGAACAAGGGCCATTGGATACAGAGTTATTAAGGCACTTTTGAGCAGTTGTAAGCAGCTTTGCGTGAGGGTAAGCAATGCTAACCTCCGGTTACATATGCTTAGAGAGAGTTAGCTTCAGAATTGCTTAACCTGTGTGCACATTGCTTACCCCAGCGCAAAAGGGCTTAAACCCACTTATCAATCACCAAACTATTGGGTATCATCATCGATAACAATTTGAACTTTGACATCCATATCAACAATCCACAGTGGTGGTGCTGCAGTAGCATTTTCGCCTCACTGTAAGACGCTGATCGGTTCGACTCTCAGCTAGAGCATTTTCTGCGTGGAGACATGCATGAATGGTCGTACCTTCGTTGAAGGTTGTGTGTCAGGGCTGGCAACTCGGCACGTAAAAATCAACTGCCAATTATTAGCAGACCGGAGTTCCGCTGTGGTGACCCCTAACTGGGAAAAGCCGAAAGACACAACAACAACATCCATATCAACAATGCAATAAAAACTGTCAACAAAAAACTTGGCTCCCTCTATAGAATTAAATCTTACCTTTCTCCCACAGCTAGAACAACCATAGCTCATGCTCATCTAATCTCTACCCTCCTCTATGCCTCACCTATTTTTACTAACCTTTCTAAAAATAACCTCAGCAAACTGAAAACTTCCTACAATAACATCGCTAGATTTGCAACAGGAAACCCTTACAGAACCCACCACTGCATAAATATAAAGCAGCTTGGATGGCTTGAACTACAAATCGTGATTAAATTCCATCAACTAACCATTGCCCATAAAACTCTTTATAAACCTTCCTGTACTCCTATTCTATCTACCCTTATCACTCCATACACAAATCTGAAATCACTACGTTCTTCACACAAAAATCTCCTATATACCTCTAAACCTAACAACAAGGCTGGTGATTCTCTCTTCTCTAATGCTGTTGGAAAAACCTGGAATCTTCTCCCCAGCGACCTTTCCTCTCTTTCCTCTCTATCACTCTTCAAAAATAGACTAAAACTCTACCTTAGAACACACTGGTTGTGCCCATGTACTAAACCTGACTAGGCTTCTATCCACCTAATTAAACTTAGCTCTGCCTATCCCTCACTACTCATAAACCAATACATATTATTTTACCTATAAATATAGATTTCCTCCTAAACTACACTGTGCCCAGTCACTCTATACACTTCCTACTGAAGAATATTTTTTTTCTTTTACATTATACATGTATATAATTTACCTGTCTCCTGTTTTGACCTTAGTCTTTCTATTTATCTATATTTTAGACCTGCATATTGTATAGTATAAGCATTCTTGCATTACAAGTTTTTTTTTTGACCTCACAGTATTTTATGTTGTAACCTGTAATATTCATTGTTTACAACTAATGCTGCTATTTAGTCATTTTTTTTCTTTTATTTTTCTCTTGATGTACCTGAAATCTGCTTGTTTAATATGAATATTTTTATTTAGTCTTATTTTGTATATTGATTACTAAGTTTTTCATTTACCTGTATTGGTGCTTATCTCCCCGGGCCTCTACTGAAAATGGACATGTATCCAGTTAGACTAGCCCGGTCAACAAATGTAAAATAAAATAAAAATAAAATAAATAAATAAAATAGTGCTTAAATATGGTTACTTCTGCTTACTGGTGCTTAAACCTGCTTACTAGTGCTTTATTCATTATGATACTGACACCTTGCATGTGCATTTACTGCAGTCCTCCAGTTCATAAATATATGTTATTTAGTGGCTTATGCAACATAAGTATTAATCATAATGTGCTTTACCATGGAAAATGGAATGTGCTGCAGTGGGACTCGAAGTGCCAGTGCCTGCTTGTAAGGCAAATGCTCTGCCCACTACACTATTGCTATGCTGTTTCATTTGCATATATCTTCCTTGTTATCCTCTTCAGCCATTTAAGCTACATTAACCATAGCTAAGCGATAGGCATACCCGCGCACCTACGGTTAGTTTTAATCAGATTTAAAAAAAAAGAAACTGGTTTGTTCATTTTATTTCTGTATACTTTTGCTGTTGTACTCAAGGGGGACTGTTGGTGGGGATATGCGGACACCTATGAGCTGTCTCGCTCATTTCTTACCCCTTTCCACTATTCTTCATTGCTGGAGCATGTATGTTCTGAAAGCTCTGCTCTCAGACACGCCCCCTGCACTCTTACATGCTCCATGTAAGATTAGGAGCTCAGGCAGCGTGCCTCATTACTATGCATGGTTCTCTGCCATCCTGCTCCTAAACAGCCACCTCCATGCAGGACTAAGCTAGTCCTGCATGGAGGAATAGTAAATCTGGGGATATATATAAGCTCCTTAATGCTTCTTTTAAGTTTACAGAGATAGAAAGAATATCTATAAAAAATCCAAATAAATTAGGCTGCCAACAAAAACAACGATTGTCAATTTGGGTGCTTTGTGTACACCTTGTTCAAATTATCATTTTTAAGATGAATTTTTTAAAGTTCATAAATTCATTCATAGCTACTTTTGTACTTATGTATTTATACATCCCCTTTATGCAGTATTGTAATTATTTTGTTATTTATCGGTCACTGTTTTTGATTTCATTATTAAGAGATTATACTGTGCCTGAATAAATTAGATACTGATGAAGGCCTTGTGCTTAAACCGGTTCATCTGTGAGACTATGGACCAAAAATAAAATCAATTGCACTGTATTTGAGTGCACATTTGTGCTGGATAATCTTGAATTATTTGAAAGGGTAGTCTTGTTGGTATGTGAACTTTTCAGTTTTCCTGAATGCGATTACTGGTTGGGCTTGTAGCCATTTGGTTGGTAGTGGATGTTCCCATGGGCAGGGAGGTGGAACTGGCATCAGTGATGGCAGGATGTGTTGATGTTATGCCTACTTTCTAGTGGATTCAAAATAAGGAACAAATGAGAAAGACAAATAAAACATATATAACAGAAAGGAGTGAAGCATCATGTTTGCAGCCCATATTCAGGTGAGTAAGATGAAGCCATATTGAGGCAATGTCCTCTTATCTGAGCTTGCGGTTTATGGGGGCAGTTATGAAAAGGCATGCCTCACAGTGGGCTGCTAGAGGTCATGTTTACTTAAGGTTCCCTGTTAGAATGGCTGTCTGTCACGGATTGGGAAAAACTGATTTAACTAATACCCATAGCACTTACTAGAGAATCATATTAATTCATCAGAAGTATGTTTTATAAGGTGGAATTCAGACATTTAAACCGGCCCACAAGTTTTCTAGCTAAGGTTTGCAGCCAGCAATTTGTATGTGTTACACGTTACCCTGTTGCTCCAAATTATAAGAGATAGTGTTCCTCGAATGGAGATAAAAGCTTAGTGGCAGGAGCAGTACTAACATTTACCTCTCAATAGTCCACATATTTACAGAAGGCGCAGCATTTTGCATCATATTTTGAACGGTTTCTCATACACTTGGTGTTTCTCTGGCAAGTCATTGAGGACTGCAGTCACAGAATAATGGCAAGCTTTGTACTTTCAGACTACATAGTGTTAGAAACCACAGGTTCACGTAAAACTTGTTATCCTATCAACCTTCTAACTTTATAAGAACAGTATTTAAAACATGTCACTGTTGGACCTTCCTTCCCATACAAAAATAGATATAAATATTTAAATGTGGAAGAACAGAGGGGAGGTTTGCAGTTCAGGTTGGAAATTGAATGCAGGCAAGTGGGAGTAGGAATACAGGAAACATTAGAAAAAAAGGCAGGTGGGGTTTGATACTTCTTAAGTGGCAAAGACAATTGTTGAGGGGGTGGTTGTTAGGTGCAGGAGGACAGGTCTAGGTAAGGGATGTACAGGAAGTTGAGGGACTAGGGCAAAGGAAGCTGAATATTAATAACATGACAAGCGTAAGTAAGGAGGCTGGAGGGGTAAGAAGCAGGGGACTACAGGAATAGAGGGTGCAGTTCTTCCCTTATGTCCCCTTTACTCTCCTGATAGAAGCTGGATGAGGTTAAAAGGGGAGAGTAGTTGCCCAAAGTTAGGTACTTATTATCTTTCTGTTTTCTTGCAAGACAGCGAATGTGATGAAGCTAAATCATTGGTGGCCGCAGATCATGTCCCAAGCAGAAGAGTTTTTCCAGCAGGTAGATGGTCAACTATGACCTTTAGAGAAAGTTGTCCCAGAAATGCCCTGATAGGGAGATTGAAAAAGAAGGATATAGATGAGTGCCCACCATCAGGGATCTCTGGAAAGAAAGTAAGGAGGAGCAACAGGAATGAGAATGGCGCCACTATTATGACATCAGTGGAGCAACAGCTGGTGTGAGTCAGATAACAATTTTATTGCTGATTTGAGGGAGGCAGTAAGGAAGGATCAATTGCCAGATAAGCAGTTGTTAGATTTTGTGCAGGAATGTAATGTACAAGAAGCCTTAGTTTGCAGGATTTGCTACAGAGTTCAGAATGGGAGGAGGACAGTGGGTCCCACATGGAGTAGGAGGCTGCGGACTCCAGGAATGATGTCACAGATCACAGGTCATTTAGAAGGATGGGATTTTCCCTCCTTGGATCTGAAGGCCCAGAGGAACATGTTCAAGAAGTGTTTGGAATTGGTTTGTGGTATAACCAGCACTCTCAGAAGGTAAAGGCAGTCAATAAGCCACTTCTGTGGACTAGGCATTCTGAAACTTGGCTGTTGACAATGTTGGCCAGGATTGGTGGGCAATCAAGAGTCATAACAAAGGGTGGGACCCTAGGGTAGGTCATGTTGGGCCTTCAGTGCAGGGAAGAGCATGTGGTCTGTTTGCAGATCTGTTCACATTTGCTCTGATTTTGGTGTCTCTCATTGTGTAGTGAGGTGCTGCTATAAGGACTGTGGTTGCTCTGCTATGCCAGATAATAACAGACCAAAAGGGCTGGGGATGCAGTTGGGAAAGGAATGAAGACAGGAGAGTTTCACCCTTTCTGGGAGGGGCTAGGTGGCAAGACTTTGCATTGCCCCTATTATAGTAAAAGATTTTACATGGCTTCTGTTGGAGTATGTGGAGAAAAAGGTGGTTAAGGATCCCCTATAGGGCATTTTAACAGGTTTTGTGATCAAGTTGTTGGTGACAAGTTTTCACATAGGTTTGTGGTAATCTGAAATCAGTCAATAGCAGAGAGGACGTAGTCCAGCCAAGAATTACTGACAGGAAGGGTTTTTGGACTATCTGACTTCTAACCATTCAATTCTTTTCAAAATTCCATATCAGGCTTGATTAAAAAAAAAATCATCTTTCATCTTACTCATCATATCATAGGATCATAGGAGGTTACTAGGCTATCAACCAGCAGGTCATTTCAAGCCTAGCTGTTTCTTCCCAATGTAATACCATAGATACTCTAGTCAATAACTGGGATTGTATTTATTAATGACTGCCATGTCCAGGAGAGTTGTGGGCACTATCCCCAGTAAGAATGATGCCCCATCCACTCGTCAAGGTTCCTTTTGTACAGTGACATAGAGGTGCTCTGCTTCACATGAATTGGCAGCCTATTCTAAAGATGAAGCAGTTGGTAGGAGACAAATCTGTCCCTCCAGCATGTCCTATTCAAGTCACAGGCCATATTTAGGTCCCTGGAATGGGTAGCTCAAGTCCTGTTTGATTTACTGATATGCAACAAATTCATTAGGTTTTGTTTGAAAATTGCTCTGTAAGGCAGGTATAAGTTTGCCCTAAGAAGTCTATATGATACTGAGTATAGTCACAGGGACTTTAGTCAGTCTGAGTAAGGCACATAGTGGAGTCTCTTCTTTGTTAGAAACCTCTGAAGTCTGTCCAATTGCTGCAGGTGCTTTGTACTGTACATGCTGAAATGGGCATTATACTCAATTATGGACCTGATTAATGACGAGTATAGAAGGGTTATAACCTCCTTTGCTCTAGAGGCAATACCTTTAATAATCAAGTGTGTTACATAGAAAACCTTCCTTACTATAGTAGACACATGGTGGTCAAGGATGAGGTTGCAGTCTACTTGTGATCCCAGATCTCTTACCACTTCGTAGGTACATAGGGTATTATTGTTAATTTGATAGTGTGAAGGGACATTGTTTTTTCTGAAGGAAATGATGATGCATTTCTTTGCATTTAGTTTGAGACTGTGACTAAGACACCAGTCATTGGTCTGCATAAGACCCTCCTGAAGTATGCTGACATAATTTGGGTATTCAATAATTGCACCCAGTTTGCAGTTGTTCACAAACTTGGTCAGCCACAGCCCCTTAGCTTTGACTTGAACTTCTAAGAAATATATATCAAACAGTAGAGGGCTAAGCACTGACCCTTGTGGCACTCTGATGATGACAAGTCTGCTGGTCAATGGGAAGTCACCCACTTTGATAATGTGTGAACAGTTTGCGAGCCAGTGGCAACCCATCTTACAGCAAAAGAGTTTACATTCATTTTGCTAAGTTTATCGGTAATGCATGAGTATGGGATCGTGCCAAAGGCCTTTGCCAAGTTGTACACAGATTTTCCCATACTAATGGCCCTGGTCACATTTTGAAGAAATCTACCAGGTTTAACAGACAGGAACTGCTCCTGACAAAGCCGAATTGGGTCGGATCCATGATTTGGTCACCTATGTTCCATGGCTTTACAGATGAGACTGGTTAGACAGATGGGTCTATAATTCCCTGGTTTGTTGCTAAGCCACTTTTGTGGAGAAGAATAACTGTTCCTGTTGTCCATTCAGCAGGAACAAATCCAGTGGTTAGGCTGTGATCGAATAGGGTACTTAATAGTGATGCTAGTTCATGTTTTGCTTTGTTTTGAAGACAGTGTGGAATGCTGTCTGGTCCCATAGAGGCTGTGTTTTTTGCCTTAGGCAAGGCTTTAATGACCTGCTTTCCTGATATGTAGGTTAGGGGCAAGGTTTGTGATAAGTTTAGAGGAGATAAGTGAAATTTTCACAAAATATGTCAGCTAACAGGTTTGCTATATCTGTGGGATCAGTGTTTGTGTGACACTGTTAGCCATTAGTCCAGCACATGCTTGGGTCTTACCTTTTAAGCTATGTACGCAGCTGTAAAAGGCCTTATGATTATCCTTGGCTGTGATTGCTAAGCTTTTCTCAAAGTTACCCTTAGAGGATTTGACATGTCTTATTTTCCTGTTGAGGCTGAGGAGGGTGCTTTTCCATTGTTAGGGCCTCGCCTTACTTTTCTTAGACAGCAACTTTTTGAATTTGTTGTAAAGTTTATTGATGCTGGATGTCCACCAGGGCACCTTATTTTTACTTAGGGCTCTGACTTTGATTCTCTCTGGAATAGTTGAGTCTATGCATTGCACACGTGATTGTACAGGGATTTAGTGTAAGCTTTGGTGTTGTTACCACTTCAAGATGGGGGAGGGACTTGGAATGCATTTATACCTTCCCCTAGGAAGGTATAGTTTGCTTTGGAGAAGCTTTTTAGTCTGACTTCACCCTTTGTGAGTTTTGGTGTTAGTGTTAATTCAAAGGTGGCTGATTTCTGGTTACATTTAACTAATGAGTTCTGACAGTTGTGGTGGTGCATCTGTTTGTCATTTTAGTAAGTGCCAGATCTAGTATGTTTGTTCCCCTCGTTGGGGTTTGAACAATCTGTTCCAAGCATTTGATGGTGGTATAATTGAAATCATCCATGATCAGAGTATTTGGCAATATTTGGATTGACTCCAGTTTGAGCAAGTAGGCTTCGTGAGCATCATGATCCACAGAGGAGGATCTATAACTAGCTATGAATTAAATGGGGTCTTACCCACAGTAATCTGAACATGCAGTAACTTCTTGGAACTTTTCAGTTTAACTAGTCTGGAGGTGAATTTATCTCTAATATAGATAGAAACACTGCCTTCTTTGCTTCTCACACATTCGTTTTGCAGTCTGAAGGTATGGAAGACATTGCAGCCTTGCAAGGCTGTGGTACTCTCTGAGGCTTGAACAGGTTTTTGTGACTTCACAGACATCTACATTGTCCAGTAATAGAAGTGCTTCCAGGTTGTGCAGTTTCTAGTTTAAGCTCCTAGCATTTAGCAGCATAACCGTTATTTTGTTATTGTTGGCAATTTTCATATTGGCAATTTCTTTTAACACCTTGCCTAAAAAAGGTACTATGGGGGTGGCGAGAGCCTTTGTCAGCAGCCAAAAGACTAGCAGTGCCAGGTGCAAACCACCTCTGGCAAAGCAGTAAAGTTTGTCGACCATGTCATCCCAAGCTGACAGAAACTGGATCCCCTTTGAATGATACAAAAACTAAGCCAGTTATTGAAATCAATACTTTTTTATTTATACTGTGGCATCATTCTAGGTGTGGGTAATATGCTGCTCAAGGCTAGGGACATATCTGCCTGGGACACATACTAAGAAAGCTAAATCATGTCTGTCTTCATATAGTCCAGTGAGGTACATCTTGGGTCGTTCCCTCCAACATGAGCTATGACAGAGTCATAATAGTAGTGGTTGCCGAGAACCCTGAGTGCATGCGTGATCTGACAAATCCTGACACCCGACAGGCAGCTGACTGTGACTTTCTCCTTATTTAAGCTGGTGAGTGGGACATGAGTCTTCAATGACAAGAAAATGTGTTTTTTGAGTGTTATGCCTAAGGGCTTAGTAGGTGAGACACTGGTGTTGCTATGTGTCTTGGGTGCTGTGGGAACTGTGTTAGTTGCAGCAGTCTTTGGTTTTGGAGGCCTCTGGTGTTTCAGTAAGTTTTTTGTGAAAGCCTTCACATATGTTGATTTATGTGCTGGATGCATACTATGTGTATGAGTAGTGGTAATATGTGCATGAGTAGTGATGGGTGAGTTGACAACATCTTCCGTTTTACTCTTTTGAGTGTGAGAGAGCAGGGATTCAAGACTCTTGGTGTAGATACATCTCTCACACTCTGTACTATCATGAGTTATTAGTAGAGGGTTGGGAGTGTACAGAAGGGAATTGCTACACTGCCTCAGGAGACCCAAGTCAACAAGGTTGGCAAAAGGAACAACGGTAGTCCAACTATCGATAATGCTAGGCTTGAGGAACTGTTATCACAAAGCGGGTGCTTTCAGGACTGATCTAGGAGGTGCTCTGTAGATGGGTATTTTTGATGAGGTTTTTGGCTGGTGGTTTAATAGGTCACAGCTCACTAGCAATACTTCTTAGACCAGAGATGTACTAAAGATGAGAACTACACTAATGTACTACAGCTGTATCTAAGGTAAAAAAATTTGAAATTATCTGTCCGGCTATGGCATACAATTGCACGTCAGTGACAAGCAAAAACCTGTTCAGATGCAGGGCTTAAATAATAAAAACTTTAAAAAAACTCAAAAAAAAAAAAAAAAAAAAAATGAGAATGCTTACACCAAGCCCTAGACCAATCACCCTTCACCAGACAGATTCCAATCAGTACGCTTCTCTCACAAGGATGCAGAAGGCCCCCTTCCAATCAACGATGGCTTGGAAAATGTGCACAAAATACAACAGCCACTACAAACAGACCCAGATGCAGCAAACCTGTATCTAGACTATGCTACAGCTACTAGCTATACTAATTTAGGTGGGAATACTAAAAAAAATGTTTTATATAGCAGAAAAACAGCAGTCAGACCTAAAAATGTTTCAAACAGCAGAAAAACCGCAAGTAGACATTAAACGTTTTAAACAGCAAACAAATCAATTATTTAAAATACTGCTTTGCAGGAAAACAAAACAGACATAACCAATGCTTTGCAAACAGTGGATAATAGCAACAATTACTTTGCAAACATAGCAAAAAAAAAAGCTTTGCAACATTGAAAACAGCAACAAAATATGATTTAACAGGCACAGTATTGCAAACAAATGCAGTACAAGCAGTGCAATTTACTTTACAGCATTAAAATACATTATTAAATAAGAACACAATAAGAAAGTACAGGAAATAGTATAATCAAGCAAGAAAAAAAAAAGAAAAAACAGGCAACTTACGTTTTTTGGGAAGCTCAGAAGCTTCTACTCATATGGTATCTCAGTTCAGAGCTGTGACTGGTATCCCACCTCAGTTCAGCTCGGTTCAATCAAGCTTCATCTCTCCATCTTTTTTGGAGGGTAGCTTGGTCAATGGCTACATTGATAAGTGGAATGTCAAGGTACAATATGCTTCACTAGTTGAAGCAGTGTGAGTGATTCAGGACCTGTCTGACCTGTGAATGGGAAAACTTGACATTGCCAGCTTTTCACTTGCTTTCCATTCAGGAATAAGACTGGCCTTTCTTGATATACAACTACTTAGGAAATTTTATTATGACAAACCCATGACTATGGCTTTTGCCCTTTTGAACAATGTATTAAAGTTTTCAATTGTCTTTGGTAGACATGAGCAACATACCTGAGGGTAGTTCATTACTTAGATAATTTCTTTTTGTGGGTGAAAGAATAAAAGTAGCTGAGATGGGAGTTTACCCTCTTGTGTGGCTTTGAAATGACATGGGGGTACCCCTAGCAGAGATTAAGTGGCCTTAAGAAGACATGGGGGTACCCCTAGTGGAAAGTAAGCAGCCTTGAGAAGAAATGGGGTACCCATAGTGGAGAGTAAGTGGCTTTGAGAAGACATGGGGGTTCCCTTAGTGGAGAGTAAGCAGTATGGGCCATTTAAGGTTTTAGCTTTCCTGACGATAAACGTTGATGTTCTGTTATGCTTCTTTTGTCTTTTGGATTAGTTGTTAGTCAAGTTAAATGACAAAACTGCAGGTATGTTGAACAAAGAGAAGATTCTGGTTAAGGAAGTGATGGAGATGTTAGGGTTACTGGTTTCTGCATGTCTAGTTCTTTGACAGGTCTTAAGATATTTTTTTCAGGAGAGCTAGATACAAGCACCATTGGTTAAGCTACCCAAACCAGTCAAGGAGAACAGGCTCATTTGGGTGGACATTCTCAACCAATTTAATGGAGTGTACTTTTGGCAGGGGAATTTGGTATCTTCTGTGGAGATGCATCTTTACAGGACCACAGCTGGGGGTCTAGGCATATGGGCATATTTGAAGGGTAAATGGTTTATGGAAAGGTGCCAATTTAACTGGGCAGCAGAATGGAGGAAAATATTACCTTTTTTGGAGCTCATTTGGTCTGCTTTCATAGTTTGGCAAATGGAATTGGGCAATAGGAAGGACATTTTTAATTCTGATTAACTAAGATGTAGTTAAGATTTTGACAAAAAAAATAGACGAGTCCTTATTAGTGCATGGATTATTAAGGAGGTTTGTGCTACATTGTCTTGGAATTAACCTAACTTTTTCAGCTAAGCATATTCCAGGATATTATAGTGCACTAGCTACCAGAATGTCTCATTTCTAATTCCACAGCTTTTGGAAGTTGGTTCCAGGAATACTGGTGAGTCTAGCAGCAGTAGCAAAGGAGGTGTGGATTGGGTAAGTGTAATAGGGTGTATAGTTCAACAGTTCTGGTCTAAGTCAACTAGGGAATCTCATAAGACAGCTTTGGATGTATTTATGGACTTTATAGACATTGTACAGAAGGTTAAGTGGAAAGGTCCATGTAGTCGCTGGCTATGTATTTAGTTTCCAAGTGAGAGTTGGGTGAAAAAATGAAAACCACTGGGATACATTTGGCAGTGTTATGTGCTGCAACCATATTTTCAGATGTTAGGGATTTTACTACACACTGATCTATTTCGAAGATTTTGAAAGGGTGGAAGAAGGGTTAGGGTCTATTAACAGATGTCAGGCTTCCTTACAGAAGTACATTTTGCAGTCATTGTTGAAGTTTAATATGGTTTACTCTCAAAATCTCAAAATCTCACATCTGACAATTATGAGTGTTCATATTTTCTGACCCAAAATGTCAGAAGTCAAATATGCGATCATGCACATAACTGACCAAGGTATTTAAGGAAAGTCGAAAACTCAGGAATATTGACTTTACCAAAAATACCACACTTCCATTCATCAGCTACAAACATTTGCAGGGGGCAAGCACCCTTACACCCCCCATGTGGTGGGCTGTGCCCCCACACCCCCTGGTGCTTCTATATATAAACTCCGAGATCAGACTACAGTGAGGGAAAGGGTACATTTTCTGATCCCCACTATAGTCTGATCTCCACTCAAAATGCTGAATTAACAACACAAACACACACCGGCATTCGCTGTTGTGAATTTGGCATCAGATTTTTTGCTCATACAAAATGTTGAAAACATGCTTTCAGATATACAAATGTCGCACAATGCAGACACAACATTTTAAAGGTAAACTTATATATATATACACACACACACACACACACATATATATATATATATATATATATATATATATATATTTTTTTTTATATATATACATTACATATATATATATATATATATATATATATATATATATATATATATGTATCATGTATATATATATATATATATATATATATATATATACATATATATATATATATATATATATATATATATATACATATACACATATCTGTAGATATCTATATCTATACATATAGTCAGAGAGATTTGACAGAAGTGCTGATTAGGTTAAGTTGATCCAAAATAGAGCAAGTAAATAAACTGTAGCACATGGTGCTACTTAAGGACATGGAAGTATTGCTGTGATTGGTGGCCTAGGACGAGCTTGGAAAGAATTGGTAGAAGAGAAGCAAATGGACTTGGTATTTCAAGTGCAGGTTGGTTGGCCAGTTTCAGCAGGGTATTTTGTCCAGATGATTAGGAGAGCTTTGAAGAGTTAGGGCATTGACTGGGACAGGTATTCTATCAAATTATTTAGGATAGGTGGGTTATCCAGGCTAGCTTCTGAAGGCAAGTCAGTAGAGGTTGTTAAGCAAGTTGGAAGATGAGTGTCTAATCCTTTTCTGTCATATATTAGATAGTGAGGCTATTGGAGAGTTTGGAGTTATTGTTTAGGTTTACATTATATATTCTTGTTTTCTTTTACAGGCAGGAAGAAGGTTATCCTTTTGGACCATATTTTCTGGGCTTCTAAGTGAGTGGCAGTGAGTCCTTGGGGGGGGGGGGTCTGGGATCTTTATCCAGTGGCATTGGATGTCTTTTGGCGAGGGTGCAGATGACTGCACTGTAGTATGCTGAATGAGGTATACATCATGTGTGGAATTCTGCAGTTTCTAGTAATATATTTAGGGACTAATGAAATGGGTGTGTTACTCAAGCAAGAGCCTCTGTCACAGATTATTACTGACCTGATGATGAGTAAGCAGTAGTTTCCAGGTATAGCATTAATTCTGTATACCATCATACAAAGGTTGTTTTGGAGGACTACTATTATTTTTAAGGCAGTTGAGACTGTAAGGATATTTGCTAACCACTAGGAAAGCTAAGGTAAGAGCTGTGTTCAGTTTTTAGGTGCTTGAACACTAAAATTATGTTGATAGGGACACAGACTACTATAGATGTGATGGTATATATCTCAGTGATACTAGTTTGTTGTGTTAAATGTGCATTTATCCTTGTTCTTGATGGATTTGATAGTTTAATATACTAGTAGATGAGGACCTACTATGGTTACTCGATTGGGAAGGAAGGGGGAGGGATAGACTGCCTTTTGCTTTTCAGGTGGATGGAAGAAGCGATATTTTAAAAAAGGAAGTCTTCCTTTTCACTCCGTTCCTTCATTATACAGAATGAGAGGTGGCTTAAGTGAGTATTATTATTATAATGCTGTTGGGCTGGCTAGGATACTGAGGTGAGTGTTCTGCCACTCTGCCTATACATGATGGTTTTAATATTTGCTATTACTTCTTGCTTGTCCCTTCTTAAATTTTGTGAAGTTTTCTGTGTTATCAGTTGGTTTACAATAAAATCTTGTCACATTGCATATGCTGATGTCTTCATTTGTGTGGGGCATTTTCGTTTGTTGCAGGAGAAGTGCTGAATTGGTATCTGTGTCATTGATTGATTTTATAGTATCTAGAGGTAAATGAGAGAGGGAGGGACTAAGCACAGAGACAGAGAATTAAGTAGATGACAAGTTCATAGGTAGGAAATGTGGAATCTTTTGTTAAAAAACAGGACAGTGGTAGCTGTCTCTCTCTACAGATACACACACACACACACACACACACACACACACACACACACACACACACACACACACACACACACATACACACACACACACACACGCACACACACAAATAGGTGCATATATATGGATCCCTGTCAGGCAATCGAGTTTTCAGAAACTTGAAATTCATATGGTTGGGACCATATGATTGAGGTTCCGAAAACTTGACATCCAAAAAAAAGAAAAGAAAAACACAACAATTTAACCCCCTGCAAATTAAATATACCAACTCTAAGATCACACTACAGTAAAGAAAAGTGTAAATTTCCATTTACACACTGTACCACTATCTACATTTAAAACTTTTTAGTTTTCAGAAACTCAATCATATGGTCCCGACCAAATGAATTTCAAGTTTCTGAAAACTTGATGCTCTAACAGGTATATATATATATATATATTTATATTCTAGGGTAAGGTAATCTTAGCTTCTTTAGCACTAACATTAGTAGCTCACTCTTCTACTGTCCATTGCTACAGTGCTTTTTATATTTTGTGGGAGGTGGTGGAAGAAGGGGTCTTCTCTTCTGAATAAGAAAGCAAGCCCTTCTTTCCCCTGCTTACTTTCAGCTGGTTAACAGAGAATGAGAGGTGTTTTATACAGCTTTTGTATGAGTTCAGTTGTGTTTTAGTGAGTTGTGTCATAATGCTGTTAGTTTGCTGTTCATGATGGTGTTGTTTGCTATGATTTTTTTCAGGTTCCTTTCTGAATTGAATGACGTTTTTGTGTTATCAGTTGGTTTACAATAAAATCTGGTCACACCGTCTGTGCTGCTGTCTTTATGTTTGTCACGCATTAGGGTAGAGACAAATATTTATAGCTGCCTAGGGTAGATAGAAAAGCAAGACAAGTTAGTCATTTATATATGCACAAAGAAGATTATTTGAGACAGATTCAAAATACAGTCCTGAAGTATTTATTCACTAGTGAGTTACAGTTCCATCCTTTGGATGAGACCGTAATCTGAATCCTTATGCTTGAGTTGATAGTATCATAGGAGGATGTAAAGGATCCCATGGCACTTATTGAAATTAATAGTGGAAGCTCCCCACTGTCTTGGCCAAATTTCTATTGGTAGTATAAAAACAACCTCAGATCTCCCCTGAAAAGAGGCTACTAGACTTGTAAAACTAACCTGGTCAACAAAAGATAAATAAAAAAAACATGGAATCATGGAATCATGTGCTTCTTAATGAATCACTTTCAATATACATTAGAAAATGCTACAAAAAACAAATGAGCCTTGGTTAAATATAAAGTAAACGCTAGTAGATCTAAATGGTGACAGGGACACAGAGTATGGAACATTAAGTACTCTATAGGAATGCACATTTTAAACTGATTCAGTGAGTCACTACATGTTGCCATGATGAGCTTTATTGTATAACACATGGGGTGATACTGCATTATGGTCACAATGTTACTGAATATTTCTCAGTGAATAAAAGGTTTATTTTCTTAACAACTATATTTACTGAGATCTGGTAGCATCAACAATATCAGACATGATCTAATACTCATCTGTAATGATTGACATATTTTATATTTTGATCACAGAATGCTGTTCCCAGATTACAGGGTTGTATACCTGTTAATATCAATTGCAAACAATATCATTCAGTCTTAGACATATTTTGTCCTGTCTCATTAGTGTTGTTGTCTTTTGTACTTTGAAATTGTCAGTGAATCATCTTGCAGCAGTTGTTATTTCCTAAGCAGTGTAGATGTCGACAGTAAAGCTGCTATGCTAATGTGGAATAAAAAACAGTAATATCTAATATTACATAGTAGCTTTCTAACAGTCCCAGTCTGCTGTAGCGTGTTTAAAGTGTTGAAGTAAAAAGTTCTAATTAGTAAAAATGGCAAATTGTAAGACAGTGTGTATTAAAAGTGCTAGCATTCTAACAGAGATATTTTCAATTTTTGCAGTGCATTATATCTTATACTGATACAGTCAGACAGAAAGGTGCAAAACATAGATTCAGTCTTGCATTTGGGTCTAAACAGTATTAGAAATGTCATAAAATTCATAGGCTATATATAGAAATGTAAAAAAGAAATGTCTGCAGAGTTTACACTTAGTGAACCCCATTTCATATAGTTACAAGAACATGATTTTATATCTTTCTACATAAAATACATGTGAGAATTGCCAGCTGCATGGATCTCACAGCACTAATATACAGTTTGCAGCCATCAGGATTGAATCCAGTAGGCTGTATGCCTTTAGTCACATGATTATTAGATAACTACAGACTACCTAACAATGGATATGTGTTGTCTGCTTATATGAGACTCTCTGAACAAGTTCTTGTTGAAATAATTTATATTTTAGGTAAGTGAATTGTTGAGGGCATGTCTGACCTATGTTTTAATTTACAGAGAAGGGACTGCTGCCACCACAAGGCAAGATGCTACTTTAATTCAGTTCTTTTAAAATCCATGTTGAAATTATATCATGTATAAGAAAGGTTATATAATGAGTTCCAGTGGGATGTGGGATTAATCCCGCTCATGAAAGGAGGATCTTTTAATAACGCATTCATGGCTCTGCCACTAAGGAGCTGACAGCTCTTCCCTTATTTGTGGGATTAATTCTATCTCCCACTGGAACCCATTATGTACACTCACCCACTTACAATATCAGAACTCTGCACAACTGCATGAAACCTTCATATAATTAGCTACTGCTGTATATGCTTGTTTCCCGATGCATGCAGAAAACTAGCCAGGACCAGATAGTTTAGCATGGGATATTTCCCATCACACCATGTTTAGTACACTGTGTCATTTCAACAATTAGAGAAAAGTGCGAACATATGCAATTCTAACTATCCCCAGATACTTTAACCCCTTTCTTGAGGAAACAGCAAGAATTGTCTGTGAAGATAAGGTCATACCTTCCTGAATGTTGAGATTATCTTTAGACAATTAAAGCAAACATGACTAGACAGGACTTCTCCCTCAGGAAGGAAACTGGAGGAAAAATGTGTATTATTATTCATGCTGTTTAGACAGTGCATCCAGAAGAGACTGCATATTGTTTAAACTTTTCTGAAAATACAGTTTGATAAATATTAAACAGCTTTGTTCATTGCAGTTTTTATATCTTTCTACTGATAAACTTAAAAGAATATTGCCTTTTTCCACAGGATCATTAGTGATTCTTCAGTGTTGCAGCTTTTAAAGAAGAGGAAACAGAAAAAAAATTACATGCACTGATAAGCAAAAGCAAAGACAATTTTTCAGCTGTGTATAGAATATAATGGATTTGTTAATTTAGGTTATGACTTCAACTGCTACTTCTGTTAACATGCACTGTTTCTTATTAATCTATGATGTTTTATGATCACTACACCATGTCTGTCAGCATCTCATAGTTTAGCACCTACCTTTGAAATATGACACACATATAGCCAAATTCAGAGCGAGTTTTTATTTTAAAAAAAGTCTGTGTATTTGACATGATTATAAGGAATGACAAGCATTTTGTCCTGTACTTAACTATGACTAAGCCTACACGCAATTACCCTATATTTATGAAATTATAAATTCTTACTAGATACATAAGATCTCATATACTCATTAAATTGTCCTGGGATACCTTATGTATTTTCAAATATTCATCACACCTGAACCTAATATGCTTTCAGAAGAAGCTGTACAATCTTCTTTGAGGAACGTTACTTTAATAATTCTGTCTAGAAGATGAGAGCTTTCAAAATATGTAGGAATGTCAAAACAGATTGTTCATTAACATCTGGACAATGATACCTGGTAACATTTAAAACACAGGAAGAAAGAATAATGTTGATGCCTAAAGTAAAGTAAAAAATGAAAAGAAATCATGCAAAACCTATTTTATTTTAATAAACTACAGAGTATATACAAGATAATCCCCCAGATTCTCAAAAGCTTACATGGAGTGCAAGATGTGAGCAGGAGCTCATGCAGGCAATATGTCTTCCGTGCGATCCAGGAACAGCCGGCAGGGGCATGCACGAGAACTCCAGCACTAATCCTGCACAGACTAAGTCCTGGTATGCAAATGACCTCATTTGCAGGAGAAATCCATGCAAATGAGGTGATTTTACAATCCAGGAAGCTTGCTATAGTCCGTGCAAGACTAGTGCAATCTGTAGAAATGTACTCAGAGTACATTTCTGCAAATTCCAAAATGGAGCTATGACAGCTCCAAATAAAGGCTGCATATCATTGAGGAAGCATGCCAATGGCCATGTATAAGGCCATTGGCATTGCAAACTGTTTAAAAAATAAAAAAAATCAACTTTTATTATTTTTTTGCTGATCTCGGCTGTTTAAGCATAGGGCAGTGGCGCACAAATGGGATGGGGGGTTAAGAAAATAAAATGAGCATTCTAACTAAAATCAGTATTCTGTCATGCAAGTCAATGCAGGCAGAAGACAACCTGGCCAGTGAGTAGTGCTTGCTAAGGGGGGAGGCTCAGTGTGAGACATGTAACTATGGATTAGAAGGCAATCCTAAGGAAATGAGGGGAAGGATAGTGAATCCCAGATTTCCCCAGGGTGTGAGGCAGGTCCCAAGAGTGTAAGAGCATAAATAGCCAGGTGCAATACTAGGTTATAGGTGACATCATGGAGGGGTGTCAGGCATACTGTAAGTGGATTGGAGCCCTGTGGCTCGGGACTGCTCCTAGCTTAGCACAGCTAAGCTAGAGGTGTGTCCAAACTGCCTAGCGCTCTTTACAAAGTGTAAGCGGGAGTGCACAATGGGTTTTACATGAAGAAAAAGGAAGATAAACCAAGAAATAGCAGCTCTGTGCAAATTTGAGCACTCCGTTTGCATGGCATGCACACAGGCTTAAACAGGGAGGCAATGGGAAGGGAAAACAGCAGTAGGAAGGTAATCAAGGAGAACTAGCTTAGCGGACAAGTGAAATGTATCAGAAACAGCCAATTACACAGGCAGCAGCCCAGCCCAGCCCAGCACACCACTATAAACTATGCAAACACCTTTCCCCCTTCTTTTTCCCAAAACCTCTGCACCACCCGTGTATACAGATGGGGAAATTTTAAAAAACGAAAGCAAGAGAAAAAATGTTAGGGGCTACTTTTGCTATCATAAACCAGCATCTGCAAGAGGCTGAGGATGGTGAGGATGTAAATGCTGCTGAGCAACCCACAGTGAGGAGACGGAGAAGAGTGCACAGATCCAGGGTAACCTACCAAGGGCTACAAGAGCCGGAGATAGTGGAGCTCTATAGAGTGGACAGGGACCTCCTACAGCAAATTGTTGAGCTGTGCCGGCCACGCCTCACACACAGAACTAACAGAGGGGAACCCATCCCAGTGGATATCAAGGTATGTATAGGCCTAGGAATACTAGCTACAGGTACCTTCCAAAGGTCAACTGGGGATATGATGGGAATTTCACAGGCATCAGCATCCAGGGTACTCCACCAGTTCCTGGATGCCATATCAGCACATGTTGGTGAGCACGTATATTTCCCCATCACCCGTGAGGAGTTGTCCAGCAATTTGCATTTCTTTCACCGAACAGCAGAATACCCTGAGGTAGTCGGTGCAATATACTGCATGCACATACGTATTAAAGCACCACCAGGTGAGAGGGGTAGGGTCTACATCAACCACAAGGGCTTCCTCTCCATCAGCTATCAGGTCATGTGCGATGCCCAGGGCATAATAATGAATATGTGTGCTGGCTGCCCTGGAAGCTACCACTATTCCCACATCTGGCAGCTGACACAGCTGTACCAGACATTTACCAATGGGGACATCCCACATGGTCACCTAGTGGGGGATGCTGGATACACACTGGAGCCATGGCTGATGACACCCATCAGAACTGCACACACACCCGAACAATAACTCCATAATGAGGCACACGCACAAACACAAATCATAATAGAGCTTGTGTTTGGGATGCTCATGTCACAGTTCTGGTGCCTGGACACATCTGGTGGAGCCTTGCAGTACTCATCAACTACATGTACCCAAATTGTCCTTGTATGTGCCATGCTACACAGTATGATCCTGTGGAAACAGCTGCAGCAGGAACAGCATGGGGCAGGGCCACACAGCCCCCCACCAGTGCCAAGGCCAGCAGAGGCACAGAGTGACTCAGAGGAGGAACAACCTGAGCCTGCCCCAGTAGGCAGAAGGAAGCATGCCCAGTATGCCCTGGCCTTGGCAAAGAGACAATGCATAGCACATGCACTGACACAGTAGGGACCCAGGGAATGACACTTCTTTACGACTTGCAAATACAGTAAAACAGATGCCAAACATGACACTACCTGTGCTCAACCATGTATAGGGAGTATACTATGTGCATCTGACATAGGCAGCCCTGCAGCACCACCCTCAATACTGGGACACCTACAAGGTAAGTGACTCACACATGCCAGTTAGGGGGGCACATACCCAACAACAGTCACAGCCAGCAGGATAGGTGTAAACAAACACAAACAAATGTTGTACTATGGCCTCTGAATGAGCCCTATGGGTAACTCCTCCCCCAGGCCTACACAGACAGACTACAGCAGGCCAGGCAGTTGGATGTAAGTTGTGAAGGCTAGGAAGTCAGAAATTAATATGTAGGTAGTTAAAGCTAAGATCTGTAGTACACTGGTATGTCTCTAGCCAGCATGATAGGTAAGACTACAGACTGAAATGGTGAACCCGACATACCAGTACAGTCCTAGCAAATGTGTAAATGTTTCAGGTGTGTCCAACCATCCTACTTACACTTATAGTAACAATCAGGTGTGCCCCCCCACCCCTGTGTAGAAATGTAGAAACAGTCAGGTGCCCCCCCTCGCTATGCAGAAATGTAGCAACAGTCAATGTCAAATGACCAATGCATACCCTGCAGACACAGCATGCCACCTGTCAGTGTACAAAGGTCAGCACCGCAGTACAAACTACCTGGACTTGATCCACACATGCAATATAGATGGCCATACTGGGCATGCTCACATACTTAGAGGAATGAAGGCAATGTCAGTCAACAACATACTGAAAGGTCATACTGGGCATGCTCACACACAAACACACGAAGGCCATATCTGAAAACACCAGTGGACCAGAAATATCTAGCAGTTGTAGTTCTTATTGCAGACACATTTCAGTATGCACCACTCCTGCCTAGTACACACAGTGGATAGGAATGCAGACATATATGTAAGGACAACCACTATAATAAGCCAAAGGTAGACAGACACAGATGTGTGGAAGAGGGTGACCTTGACAAGGAGCCACCTAGGTCTGTCCCACCCAGCACACAGCCAAAGGGCCCCAAACACATGAGGTGCAGGTGTCACTCACTGCAGATACTAGCCACCAGTATCTGTCAGCATGACAGACTTCATGGTGCACATGCCAGCTATGCAACATGACTGTACAAGGAAGTAGACACCTAGTAGCTGTATACACATACCTGTAGCGTATGACCCCGTATGTGCCCGCATGTGGCATGACAACCCCTACATGAATGGGTTATGGCCCATGCACACACTTCCCACCATATAGCAGTATCATGACAAGCCTGCTGAGGTCATCCAATGTGAAATACACCTTTGGGAGAGCTGTAGCTCAGTCATCCCTATGGCACATTCTATAACTGTGTACTGCTGTAGTGATAAACTAGTTAGGTAGTAGTTCTAACCCCAGACTTGGCAACTGTATGAGTGTGTGTTTGTGTGCATGTCTCTCTGACTGTGTAGAGAGAAATGCTTTTTAGGCTACTCACACTCTGTACAATTCATATACTCAACTTTAGCAAGGCTGCTGATGTCACTCACCTAGAAATACACCTCTGGGAAAATCATAGCCTAGTAGTCTCCGTAGCGCATCCTGTGACTGTGTACTGCTGTAGTATGATAAAGTAGTTAGGTAGGTGTTCTAACCTCAGACCTGGCAACTGTGTTTGTGCATGTGTGACTGAGTAGAAAACAATGCTTTTTAGGCCACTCACACTCCATACTATTCATATACTCAACTTTGGCAAGGCTGCTGATGTCACTCGCTTAGCAATGCACCTCTGGGAAAGTAATCACCTAGTAATCTCCATAGTGCATCCTGTAATTGTGCAGTGTGTTAAAGTAGTTAGGTAAGTGTTCTAAACCCAGACCTGGCAACTGTGTTTGTGTGTGTGTCTGACTGAGTCGAGAGCAATGCCTTTTAGGCCACTCACACTCCGTACAATTCATATACTTAACTTTGGCAAGGCTGCTGATGTCACTCACCTAGAAATACAACTCTGGGAAAGTAATAGTCTAGTAATCTCTGTAGCATATCCTATACCTGCATACTGCTGCAGTGTAATAAAGTAATTAGGTAAGTGTCCTAGCCCCAGACTTGGTAACTGTGTATCTCTGAGTGTCTGTGATTGAGTAATGAACAATGCTTTTTAGGTTACTCACACTCCTTAGAATTCATATACTCAACTTTGGCAAGGCTGCTGATGTTGCTCACCTAGAAATACACCTCTGGGAAAGTCATAGCCTAGTAATCTCTGTAGCGTGTCCTGTAACTGCGTACTGCTGTAGTGTGATTTAGAACTGTGGTAGGGTTCCATCTCCACCCATGGCAGTTCTGGATGTTATGTGTGTGTTTCAATGTCTGTGTATGGAGCAATGCATCATAGGCTGCTCACTCGTAGTACATATCAAATGCCCTACGTTGCCAATCCTGCTGATGTCATTCATCGTGAAATACAACTTTGGTTAGAACATTCTTTACTAATCCCTGTGGTGCAGCCTATAACTGCTCCATGCTGTAGTATGATATAAGCCTTGGTCAGGGGTTCTATACCCATGCATGTCAGTTGTGGATGTATTGTGTGTGTCTCACTGCCTGTGTAGGGAGCAATGCACTCATCAATCACAATACAGTTGAAATGCCCTACTTTGGGAAACCTGCTGATGTCACTCAGTGTGAAATACACCTTTGGGGAAGAATGCCTCTAGTAATCCCTGTGGTGTGTCCCAAAACAGCTCCATGTTGTAGTGTGATATAGACCTTGATCAGGGGGTTCTATACTCACATATGTCAGTTGTGGATGTTTTGTGTGTGTCTCACTGTCTGTGTAGGGAGCAATACATTTTAGGCTAGTCACTCGCATTACAGTTGAAATGCCCTACTTTGGTAATCCTGCTGATGTCATTCACTGTGAAATACACCTTTGGGGAAATTCACTGTAAAATACACCTTTGGGGAAAAAGTGCCTTAGCAATGCCCATGGTGCGTGCTATAACTGCGTAGTGCTGTAGTGTAATAAACTAGTTAGGTAGGGGTTCAACTCCCAGTGATGGCAGGTGTGTGTTTGTAACTCATATCCTGTGTAGAGGTCAGTGTGGGCAATGTGGAGAGAGTATTGCTTATTTCTTTTATGGTGGCTCTACTATATATCGCAATGTCAACCATACAGGGATAACAGATGTAAATTAGCTGGGAGGCTGGGGTGCAAAGCCATACCCATACATGTGACATCAAGGCCAGCCAATCCAAGTTAGCAACCCCTCTATTACCTAGAGCACAAACTCAACCCATATGTCATACGCACACACATGCCTAGGCAACAGCCAATATGTGGGTAGTACACTGCATATTGGCCACTGATAGTAACTATGCAGTGATAGCAGTGGGCTACAGAGGACATGTCAACCTGTCCATCTGTCCAATATGCACGTACATGCAGACAGTGCACCTCCACCATGTTCCCCCAATGGACAACTGCACCACTTGTGGTGCCTTCACATGTGACTCACAATGGACATACCATGCCTGACAACATGCCCTGTATGGACAGATGACACTGACATCAGGGAATGCTGCTGGCATGCCATCAATGTAGGTGAAGGGTAAACCTGCTGCCCATTACCACTTCCTGCCACAGGTGAGCAAGACTGGCACATCTGATGATAATCTGTGTTCACAACATGGGCCAGACACCCCAGGTACAGTTCCACATGTCACTGTACATGCATTTGGGAGGTGTGCACATCCCAGACACCATCCATGTCATGGACTAAGGAACACATACATGGCATGTGGTGTACAGCATTGGCCATACATGGCATGTGGTGTACAGCATTGGCCACACACAATAGTCACCCAGGTGACTGGATGGGGGATTCAATACCCACCTGTGTGGGCAAATGCAGTAACTACAGGCATGAGCCACAATGCAGACCATTGTCATGTGGCCTGATACCAAGGTATACCCATTGCCTACCCTTGTACAGCCTGTTGGCACAGTTGACCACCACACACCCTTGTAGACATGCACCCTTGCATGTCAGAACTGGCCCCCTGTGTGTTCGTGTGTGTGTGTTGTATGGTGTGTATGTTCACATCCACACTCACTACAACCCCCCCAGGGCATATTGAAGCATGCTGTCTGATGTCTGACATCTCCTCATACTCTTTGCCCATACAGCCTCCGTATGACTCGTGTGGTGCATTTGATACCTGCACACTGATGTGTTATGGCAATCCCACTAGTGATGGGTTGCACTCCTGGCCCTGCCACGTATGTCAATGTGTGTGCGTCCCTGTGTGAGTGTGCCTGTGTTGACGCTGGTACCTCTTCATGCAGACAGGCACGTGTATGACACCTAACATATATATCATCCGTATCCCTGTCGCAGATGTCACTCACCCTCACTTATATATTCTGAGTGCTCCACATCAGGTAACCCATGTGGTGCATCCAATAACTGCATCAAATTGTGATAGCACTACATAGTTGTCGGGGGTTTGATACCCTGTGCTGGTAGGTGTGTAACAAAAACATGCTTCAGTTTTACGCTCCCACCCCTCCCTGACATGTATTTGCCTCTGTCTGCCTCCCGCACTCCCTCTTTATTAGATGTGGAGACCCACAGCTGCCTTGCTTAGGCAGCAGCATGTGTATTTTATGTGATGCTCATGATCAGCTGATGGCCTCTACATGAATTGCAGCCCTCCCCTAGCTGACTGCATGTGGAAAAGCTGTGGTAACAATCCCATAGCCAATTGCATGGAAACACACTCCAATACCCAGGAACATCATGGTGGTGTTAGGCCTTTTCAGTCACTGTGAGCAGGAACTAGATCTGTTGTTTGGCAAACAGCATCACAGATGGATTTGGGATTTACCTCTAACAACATACACTGTGGAAAGAGGGCAACAAATGGGGGTGGATGTGCCTCACCTGACTACAGACTGTAAGTGCTGCTATACTGCATTTGGAGTAATGTTGGTTTAACACTGTTTGTCTGGATATGCCTGTCATACATGTTGCAATGTCATGTGCCTCCCATGTCAGTTCCATGTATATGAGGAATCCCCATCTGCAGGGTCATCTGCAGACTGGGCGGTGTTGTGCCTATGTGTTAGCCACAGTGCATCTATCTGGGGAATGCAGAAGGTAGTGTGAGAATTGCAGTCTGTAGATGGTGAAAGCCATGACAGTTACTGACTTCATATCCCACATAGGACATATGTTGCAACAAACACTGTTACAATGGAAAATATACTAGGTTATCACAGCAACATCTCTATACTGGCCATGTGTATGTGCTGTCAGCCACATCTCTGTTAACCTTTGTACAGATGGTGTGCATGAAGTGGTGCATATGTGCTGTACACCATAAATAGTGTCATCATATCTGATAACAAGCCAGTGATATATCAGATTGCTACATGTCCTGTACAGTAGGGGTTACATTTCATGCCATAACCTGGACATTCTATGGATATTTGTACAGTACTGAGGTCTGTGTAGTGATGGTGAATGTCGGCAGTATGTGTATTGTTAATAAGTACTTTAGCCTGTGTACAGACTGTGGTAGATGTCATTGTTCTAGCTCCCCTTCTATCAGATGTTACATGCTGCCCCACTGTATGGTACCGTTTTACCGTAGATGTTTGTAGGGCCACACACACACATGTCCCATACCACAGACAGCCATCAGACCAAACTGTGTAGCAGCCCAGTATAGGTAGGGTCATTCTGTGAGTGGCACATATGAGGATGGTGCAGAACAGATAGTCCAAATACTGTAATATTATGCTAACTTACCATATGTGGCTGTGGCTGTGTTCACATTGGTTGTGGTTATACACTGTCACACAGGTGTATCTTACCTTGTGCTGTGACATGGCCGTTGAGCCTGCTATATATGCAGGTACATGTGCATTCCCCCATATGAGATGAAGGCCAGTGTTGAGCCAGTCTGCCTGTAGCCTGCACAGTGCATTGTTACATGCCTAGCAGCTAAGTGTACTTAACCAGTGGGATGTCATGTGCAGATACTTGCCAGATGTACTGCTGCCGGGCCTCCCGTAAATGTCATGTATGTCAGACAGAGCAGTGGGATGCTGTACAGATGTATGTCAATATCTAGTGGGTAGTATGTGTCCATGGCACCCCTGTACCAGCAGTCATTATGTGTCAGGCCAGACAGGAGTGTGTGAATCCAACACCTATGGTGCCAAATGTATACCAGTCGTTATGTGTTATACCCATCTACATGGCTGTCTACATCAATATTGTCCGGCCTGGTACACATGTGGTGCACTAAGAGATTATATGTATACCTCTGGAGTGTACAGGGTGTGTCCAAAGTTCCACATATGATGGCCAATATCTCTGCTGCACTCCACAGGGGCATTACATGCTAGCGGCTGTACTTTACAATGATTTCCTTAAGACATCTGTCAGTAGCCAATGGCACACATGTTAAAAGCAGATGCCAGCATCCACACCCACCATGTCTGTGAAGACAATCCCAATGACAGTAGCAACAGTCTAGTAATAAACCTGCTATACATACCTGACATCCCCTTGCACTACAACTTTGGGACTGTAGGGGCTGGGGTACAACTACACTCCATGTCCAGGACATATGGTGGAAATATATGTACATATACATATCCAGATAGCTATATATATATATATATATATATATATATATATATATATATATATATATATATATATATATATATATATATGCATATAATTACACATGTGTACTACATTCAGTTACCACTGTAATGGCAACCACCCACTATAAATCCCTATAACATGTGAGTGTGGTCCCTTTACATTTCCTGCATGATGGGCATCCTTCCTGTGTGTGGGCAATAGTGATACAGACAGCAGGTAGCAGTACCTCTTACAGGAGAACCTGCCCACTCAGAGCAGCCACATATTTGTAGGAGGATCAGGAACTACAGACAGACTGTGAGTAGAGTTGTGTTATGCTTTACATAGTACTGGTGTTACAGGGTGTGTGTGTGTACATGCTAGTGTACCTTGGAATGCAGTCTGTCTGCATAGCTCACTACTGTGGGCCTATCCTCTTGCTGGACAGAGGTATGCCTATCATGTGTTGTCCGTCCACTACACAGGTTCTGTGTCAGATATTACACTGGCAGTGTTTTTGTGTTGCGTGCTATCAGTACATGGCTACATCCATTTCTATTTTTAACCTCAATTCCCTGACTAAGGGTATGTTGCAGACTATCCTCTAACACCAGCACCTTGCTTAGTGTATGGCAACAGTGTTCCACATATGTGCCTGTGTTCCAGTCTCTGTCCTCCATCTACATACCAAGCTTTGCACATATGTCATGCTGTTGGGGGTTGTTCTATAATGGGCTGTGAGTATATCACACTGCCATTTCTGCCATTAAGCCACTGCTGTTGTATCCCCTGCACATAGAGTGGGGCTGGGGCCATATATGTGTGGATGTCACCTACACAACACATGTGCACCCTTATGCACAGCAGAGGCCAGTGTATGTAACAGTGGTATATGGGACTGCATTAATGAGTCTAGGTGGGAAGCACCATAAATGACCTAGGCTGTTCCAAAATGTGGGGTTATCAGGGGTGAGCTTCCACAAGGTATCTGGATGTACAGTGTTGTATACTCCACCTATATTGATATTACTTACATGACTTGGGGTACTGCAAGCCTACTGCCTCCTGCCATGCAAACTGTTCTGTCTGTTATGCCTTGTTATGTACGAGTTACTACCCATTTGATCACAAAACGTCTTTACCTCCTACGGAGTTTGTACAGAGTATAGATAGAGGCTGCTGAACTACACAACTGCAGTACATACTGTTAGTTGTGTGGTACCCTGTGGCCCAATCTGTCTTCACTATTGTACATTCTGAAGGGCTTGGCCTGGACAGCAGCAGTTGTGAACCTTTCCAGACTACTGTATTACTGTAACTGTTTCACAGTTGCAGTACTCTGTTTATATGGTTGTCAGTATCTGAACAGCTATATGACATGGCATATAGAACTGTTATAGTACACAATTAAAGGATTCCATTTCTGAAAATCTGTGTGTG